>NW_011495016.1:165628-180799 GCF_000754665.1 Bison bison bison | reverse complement strand
GCCTTACAACTGGAATACCAATTTGCAGTGAAATAGGAACCTCAGATTGAAGTCACCACAGACTTTATGTGTTGGGACCACACCCCAGTGACTGGAGGGACTTGCTGAACCCTTTATGATGGAAGGAAACAATGAGAAGATAAAGGGAAGTAAAGAGAAAGACATTCATATTGCGAAGAAAATAATTTATGGAAGGATGAAACCAAGGTGCAGTTTTAGAGACCTTGCTTATTTAATTGAAAGAAAAAGACCTTTCTTTTTAATTGGTGTGGATCTTCTATGCAACTTACACCATAGAGTTTGCCTGAATGTTGCATAGGCAAACAAAAGTTTAACTCCTGAGCAAGTACCCAAATAACATCTTTACTTTCTGCTGTTTCTAACAAAAAATATTCATACATGCAAAGCTCCACTTGGTTAAAACACGTGTATTATTTTGCTCCTCAGTGTGTAAAATTTTTGTTTTATTAAATTGATTATAACTGATGTCCACTTTCATTTGCCTATTGGAAGCAGAAGTCTTCTTTTTTACTTTAGTAAATATTGGGCAAAGTACTTACTAGAATCTTGGGGCATTAAAAGATAGTTAAGATATAGACTTTGTCCTCTAAGAGTTTATAATCGAGTAGAAGCTGAAAATCAGTCCGCAAATTGAATAATCTAATATTGTAAATGCTACAAGTCCATGGGGTTGCAAAGAGTCAGACACAACTTAGTGATTGAACAACAGCAAGTGTCAAAAGAGACATGGGACAAGATTTTTTGGGTGGGAGAGATTGTGTTTAGCTGATGAGGGATCAGGCAGGGCTTGAAGGGAAAGTGGTATTTAAGGTACACCTTCAAAGAGGAAGTGACAAGCCAAATGAGGGGGAGAGAGGCATTGAAAGGTCAAGGCAAAATATCTCAATAAACACTAGGTTTTTTAGGAAATTGTAAGTGGTTCTGTTCTGGAGAGTTCCCTGAAGTACAAAACAGAATATCATGTTTATTTTGAAAATGTGAAGAAATCCATTTACAAATTTTACCTTTTTGTTGGTTGTTTTAAATTTTGACATAATTAGGAGCTTAGGAAGTACATAGTAGAAAGCCTGTCAGGTACCTATCACTCAGATTCTGCCAGGGTTGACTTTGTTGGAGGAGGTGATGGGATGTGACTAGTGGCTGACCCACGAGCTGGATTGGGTCTTTCAGAGAACTCCTTCCTCCATCCCCTGTTCTTGGAATTTATGCTCTGCCTACTGTTCCCAGAGCGCAAGCTGTCCCAAGAAGTCTTGGTGGCTGCCCTAAACAAGCCTCCTAAAGTAAGTTCCCCTGCTCATGAAACCTGCCACCTAGAAGTCTAGAGGGATTTGCTTCTTTGGTCTTTGCTTGCCCTGTGTGTATGAGAGCCAGTTTGGGAACCAACAACATGATATACAGCTACAGTGTGATGTTAAAACCAGAAAACTGAATTCAGTACATTACTGCTGACGCTCCAATACTTTGGCCACTTGATGCGAAGAGCTGATTCATTGGAAAAAACTCTGATGCTGGGAAAGATTGAGGGCAGGAGGAGAAGGAGTCAACAGAGGATGAGTTGGTTGTATGGCATCATTGACTCAATGGACATGAGTTTGAGCAAACTCCAGGAGATAGTGATGGACAGGGAAGCCTGGCATGCTGCAGTCCATGGGGTTGCAATTGAGTTGGACAGGACTTAGCAAGTGAACAGCAACAACATTTAGTTCAGTTCAGTTCAGTTGCTCAGTCGTGTCCGACTCTTTGCGACCCCATGAATCGCAGCACACCAGGCCTCCCTGTCCATCACCAACTCCCGGAGTTCACTCAGACTCACGTCCATTGAGTCAGTGATGCCATCCAGCCATCTCATCCTCTGTTGTCCCCTTTTCCTCCTGCCCCCAATCCCTCCCAGCATCAGAGTCTTTTCCAAAGGGTCAACTCTTCACATGAAGTGGCCAAAGTACTAGAGTTTCAGCTTCAGCATCATTCCTTCCAAAGAAATCCCAGGGCTGATCTCCTTCAGAATGGACTGGTTGGATCTCCTTGCAGTTCAAGGGACCTTCAAGAGTCTTCTCCAACACCACAGTTCAAAAGCATGCTAACTATAGTACAGACCTTATTCAGTTTTCACTATTTTTAACTTGCATTTATTTGTGTGTGTGTTTGTACTGTTTTTACTTTTTAATCAGAGGAATAATATGCAGTTGACCCTTGAACAACACAGAGGTTAGGGATGCTGACCCTATAGTCAAAAATTAAAGTATAACTTAGAGTTGGTCCATCACATCTGCAGTTTTTCCACATTCGTGGTTCCACATCCCTGGTTCAGTCAACCACACACCCTGTAGTACTTTAGTATTTAATACTGAAAAAAATCCATGTGTAAGTGGACCCTCACAGTTCAGCCCTGTGTTGTTCCAGGGTCCAGTGTAACTAGAGTTGGACTTTAAGCAGATTACCTGGCAGCTGTACACAGGCAAGCTTGGAAGCAGGGAAAATCAAATCTGGAACAATTACAGTAGAGTAGAAGCGGGATCGGAGAAGGCAATGGCAACCCATTCCAGTGTTCTTGCCTGGAGAATCCCAGGGACGGAGGAGCCTGGTGGGCTGCCGTCTATGGGGTCACACAGAGTCAGACACGACTGAAGCGACTTAGCAGCAGCAGCAGCAGCAGAAGTGGGATCACAGGACCTTGCAATAGAGCGTTCACAGTACAGTGTTGCATGCAGGGAAAACGCTCGGTGGGGGAGTAAAGATTTATGTTTTCAAATATAAGGGGAAAAATATGACCCCTTTTCAGCCTGACAGGGTGGGTTGAGCAGGAGTCAGAATGAGGAGAACACAGCGAACCCTGAGAGGCTGTCAGTGCAGCACAGTGAACAATACACTGCCCGAGTCCAGTAGGGGGAGGTTGGACGAATGTGACAATTCTTGGGTGGAATGACGTGAACAGCGCAGGTCAGAGAATGATCAACAGTCCTAGGTCACACAACACTGTAAATCAGCCATACCCCAATAAACATTAAAAAAGGAGAAAAGAATCCTAGGTCATAAGTCGACAGTTAGAGTCATGTTGTGAGAAAAATGGAGAGATGTGTTTACTACCTTGTTTGCTGGTTTTTCATTGTTTCTGTAATGCCTTAGCTTGCTATTAGCTAGTTGAAATTTCCAAATCAAAAATCTGCTTTTTTAAACCCAAGACCTTTAAAAACTCCAATATCCTGGGAGAAAGCTCAGATATGGTTTCTTATTAATGCTCAGAAAAATTTCCAGCACTGCATTTCTCCTCCATTATTCCGTATAAGGATTGGTTTCCTTGGTTTCTCTATGCCTCAGAATCTCCTATGAAGGTCAATATTTGCTGGGTAGGCAAACTGGGAGTTACAGAACTTAAATATGTCCTTTGCTGGCTGAGGGATTATGGGCAAGTTATTTAAACATTTTCTAGAACTTGATGACCTCATCAGTAATACAAAAATGTTGGAGTCAAAGGGCCTTTTCCGTCCTAACACTCTCAAAAAAAAAATCTCATCTTATTAATTCCCACATACCTTTTTATCACTGTTCAACTTTTGTTCTGCCTTCAGCATAGTGGCTGGTGACTGACACGATATTTAGTGTGTTTTTGAATGAGGTATTTGAAGAAACTTCAGTACAAAAAAACTTCCCTCGAGAATTTTAAGTAGTTTTTAGATCTTAATAGAGTAAAATTGTTTAAGCATGAAATCTTTACAACTTTGCCATTTTGTCCTTTATTTTTTATGTGTTTAAAGGTATGAGTCATTTAATCTCTTTTGGACTCCATGTTTTTCTCTGAAAAATGAGAATAGAGCTTTAAACATAGCTTTTATTTCCATAAATCAATGGTGTTAATTCGTTGAAAAATTATGCATATCACATGTCACAGTATTTCAAATGAAATTCCACTTCATTTCTTAAACTTCTTTTATGCATTGCAGATTGTACTTTTAATCAAATTTATAAAATAACACATTTGAAATAAATTTGTCTAAGCACTTAGTCTTATTACTTTATAATATATATAAACATAATGAGCTAAAAACCAGAACTAATATTTAGTGAGGCTTTTACTAAGACCTAAGCACTGAGGTATCACTTTGTCTGTTTTGCTGATGAAGAATGCAAGGCAATAGAGGTTAAATAACCTATCAAGGTCATTCATCCAATTAAACGTGCAGTTGGGATTTAATATAAGGGGCTGGGTTCCAGAGCTGTGTGGTTCAGTACCACTGTATATCATATGTGACTATATGCCACTATTTAAGTAGGAAAAAAGCCCTGAACAATATTTAAAAAAAATTTTTATGTTATATTGAAGTACAGTTGATTAACAGTGTTGTGTTAGTTTCAAGTGTGCAACCAAGTGATTCAATTGTACATATACATTTATCTATTCTTTTTCAAATTCTTTTCCCATTTAGCTTGTTAAAGAATATTGAACATAATTCCCTGTGTTATACAGTAGGTCCTTATAGGTTATCTGTTTTTAGTGGTGTGTATATATGGGAGAAAATATTTGCAAATAATGAGACTGGCAGAGATTAATCTCCAAAATTTACAAACAGTTCATGGAACTCAATATCAAAAAAAAAAAAAAAAAAAAAAAAACAACCCAATGAACAGTATTTTCTGAGTTAGGCAGTAGGTGGGGTTGGACATTTTCTTTGTAACCCACAATAACTTGAACTCTTGAACTTTTACAGTCAGTCTCCAACTACTGACCCTAGACTCTCTGGATGTGCTGTGAACGCGGTTAGCAGTTGGAGGACAGTCCAACCATGGGATGAGGCTGCCCAGGTGGTGCACTGATAAAAATCTGCCTGCAGTGCAGGAGATATGGGTTCAGTCCCCGGGTGGGAAGATCCCCTGGAGTGCCAAATGGCTACACACTCCAGTATTCTTGTCTGGAAAATTCCTTGGGCAGAGGAGCCTGGTGAGGTACAGTCCATGGGATCAGAGTCAGACACAACTGAATGACTGAGCATGCGCACACCAACCATGGGATGCAGATAATTCAATGAGAAATAACTCTTTGCCTTTGTTTATCTTGGGAGAACCTTTCATAAGTACCTGCTTGCTCTTTTACCATCAAAACTCTTTATTTAACCTCTTTGATTATTTGTCTTGAATTATCCCTCTTCTGAAACATGAGAATGTAGCTGTCAAATTATTTCAGTTATTAATCTTGAGTCTCTCTTCAATAGATACAAAATTTCCCAAACACTTACATGTTCCACATTGACTTGAGACACAAGAAGGTGGATTTCTGCTGAGAAATTTAAGAAAGAAATAGTTTATCTATTTTATCTCTGTTAGTGAGTCTTCTAGTAAATATGGACTCGGTGTTCATGATTTTTTAGATGTGCCCTAATTGTCTTCACAATATGTGTCTATAAAATACAGTGATTTAATTCTTTATGGCATTAAGTCATTATGTGATTCTGTGTAAACAATTCAGTCCTAAGCATGAGAAAACCAAGTTCTTTTATTTAACAAAATAGTTCTGTTTGGGGAGCTCTTTTGCTCTTTCTTTTCTCCTCAAAGAATGATTCAATTATACTATATTGACTATTTGGTTCTTAATGATATAAATAGTAATACGACGTTGAGTAAATTGTCTTAAATTTGGATTACAAGTATTTGCCATATCCTAAATTCAACAGACAGCTTAGTAGTAAAATAATTTTTAAAAAGCATCTGAGTAAAGAAAACAAAAAATACCATTACACTCATTTTCCTCCCTAGAGCATTAAATCCCAAAAACCTTATGTAGAAAAATAATTCCTTGGACTCTTAACAGATATTACTCTAAAAAGTTTAAGAGATTTGTTAAATGAGGTTGAACAGATTTCTCTATTATAGAACTTCATACTGTCTTTAACATCTAATGTGTCTAATTAAATGCTTTCCAAATCTAATTTTAGCAGTATTGAACATTTTATGGGCATTATGTTTCATGGAATCTTGATAATAATTGAGATCAGCAGTTCTCAAGCGAATCTGGACATTAGAATCACTTAGTGAGTGTGTAAAGCATGTATCCTTGCCAAGAGCAATTAACCCTGGCTCTTTGGAGGGTGGGAATCTGCAGTAAACAGAATAATGGCCTCCAGAAGATGTTTATGCCCTGATTCCTGGAACCCTTGCTTGGCAAGGGTGAGTCCCTTGCTTGGCAAATGGCAATCAAGGTAACAGATGGGACCTGTGTTGTTAATCGTCTACCTGACGGTAGATTATTCTGGAGTATCCAGGTGGGTCCAGTGTCGTCAGAGGCTTCTTTAGGTGGGGTAGAGGGCAGGCGTATAATGAGTCTGTGTTAGAGTGATGCAGTATGAGAAAGACTCACTCATTGCAGGCTCTGAAGAGGAGAGGAGTGGGCCAGCAGCCCCCAAATCCAGGTAATTTCTGGAACCCAGAGAAAGCAGGGAAACAGATTCTCCTCTAGAGCCCCTAGAAGGGAGCACAGCCCTCTGACATCATGGGGTGCATCCAGTGAGACTCATTTTGGACTTCTGACCTCCCAGATTGTAAGTTAGTATGTTTATGTCTATTTGAGCTGCTGAGTTTGTGGGAATTTTTTATAGCGGTGATTGAAAATGAAGGCAGAGTCCAAACATGAGTCATTTTTGAGAGCTACAAGGTGATCCTCAGGTATAGCCAGGGCAAGAGCCCTGAGTTAGAGGAATGGCTGCTCCTTGGAATCTCCTAAGAAGACTTTTATCAAACACGTCTGGCACCCATCACCAGGGACTCGATTGACATTCAAAATATTAACTTATTTAATCCCCGTAATTCCTTTATAAGATCAGAATTGTTTTTACCGGAAGTACTAATTTTTAGTTTTTTGGTGTAACATTACCCAGTTTCTAAATGGTGGGCTTTAAACCCACACAGGATGTCTCCCCTGACTGCTCTCACATTAGCTTAAACTCTCATGTAGAGCCTATCTTTAAACATCATTAAAATTGGGTATTTTCTGAGTTTCTTTTTCATAGAGAAAGTAGGAAGTTAGAAATGAAAAGTGCCAGGAAAAATAAAAATATAGGTCAGAATAAACTGATGATTGATGGGCTGATGGTGAGGACTGAGAATAAAGAATATAAAGTCCATAAGTATTTAAAATAAAAATCTGGGGTTTGGGAGGTATAAATGTTACTAAATGCAGCAATATTTAGTGTTATTGAAAGTATTACTTGATTAGAATAGATTCATTTCAACAACTAATTTAAAAAGCAAGATTTGTTTTTGCTCTGTATATTTCCTTCAGGAGAGTAAGTATATATTTATAATTTCCTAGTAGTATATACTTATAATTCCCTGTGTTGCAGTTGAATTCTTTACTGTCTGAGCCACCAGGTAAGCCCAGTAATATAATTTAAATAATATAAATAAATGTTAATACTGCAAGAGGTAAGCATCAGTTGAGAATTTAATAAGTTAGCTAGGAGTTTTCTGAAACTCAATATACAATATATTATGGTATGTACATATGTTAGGTACCATATGGAAAGCCTGCCTGTTTGCATATCAGATATCTTCAATTTTTAAAAAGTTAATAGCCATTCAAAATCAACTGAAATGTCAGCATACTTTGACATTTTGGTGACAGCCTTAGGAGAAGCACAAAGACACCAAAACAAAGCTATAAAACCCAGCAGAAGATTATTTATAACACATTCAGAGTTTAAGAGTGAGAAAGGCAAAGATAAACAGCAAAACCAATTCCCTGTGATCAGGTATTTGTCATTTCTGTTCATCCCAATTAAAGACTATGATCCTCATATACATTAAATCTTGAAAATTTCCAGCCCTCTGTTCCTCTGAGTGTTGTAATTAAAAGATCCCTGAATTAAAGAAAAACACTAGCTACTTATGTGATAGAGACTATAAACCATTAAGCCAGGGTAATTTCTCCTATCTGTAGAGTGAGTTTTTAACTTGCTTTTTTTGATCACAAAGGAATGTTAAGAGTCAAATGACACGAGTAAATGATTTTGAAATAGTAAGCCAACACATAAATAATTACTCCACACAATAATCTCTAGTCAGTCTGAAGTGCAAAACTTACCTACCCCTGCATAAAAAGTTATCCCAAAACGTAGTGTCCTCAAATAACAGCTGTCACATAGTATCTTATGGTAGAAAACTGTTTCCAGTGAATTTTAGGTTCTTTCTTTGTCACAGAAGAATTCTGAGACAAGCAAGGAGGTTAAGAAAGTAAACTGAGAGTTTGTTTAAGAAGGATGCACCCTGAGAGGGAGAGCAGTCAGACAGGTGAGGAGCTGCTGCCCTGGGGTTCTTTGGCAAGCTGGTTATGAGGAGGATACAAGTGAGTTTGGTTCAGTTGCTCAGTTGTGTCCGACTCTTTGCGATCCCATAGACAGTAGCACACCAGGCTTCCCTGTCCATCACCAACTCTGGGAGCCTGCTCAAACTCATGTCCATCAAGTCGGTGATGCCATCCAACCATCTCATCCTCTGTCATCCCCTTCTCCTCCTGCCTTCAATCTTTCCCAGCATCAGAGTCTTTTCAAGTGAGTCAGTTCTTTGCATCAGGTGGCCAAAGTATTGGAACTTCAGTTTTAGCATCAGTCCTTCCAATGAATAGTCAGGCCTGATTTCCTTTAAGATTGAGTGGCTTGATAGCCTTGCAGTCCAAGGGACTCTCAAAGTCTTCTCCAGCACTGCAGTTCAACAGCATTAATTGTTTGGCGCTCAGCTTACTTTATGGTCCACTTCTCACATACATATGTGACTATTGGAAAAGCCATAGACCTTTGTTGGCAAAGTAATGTCTCTGCTTTTTAATATGTTGACTAAGCTTGTCATAGCTTTTCTTCCAAGGAGCAAGTGCTTTTTAATTTCATGGCTGCACTCACCATCTGCAGTGATATTGGAGCCCCAGAAAATAAAGTCTGTCACCGTTTCCATTGTTTCCCCTTCTATTTGCCATGAAGTAGAGAGGGTAACAGGCAGGAAGGCCAGGGGTCTCGAACAAAGGTAATAGGCTTCAAGTGTGAGACATTTTTTCTCTCTCCCTTAAGCGGCGTGACGAAACAAAGTACAAGGGTCAGATTTTTTTTCCCTTCTCCATACAGAACTAAAAGGAGGTTTCTCTTAAAATTCTGTGTTGCTATGACGTCACCTGGTTCCACCTGAACTTAACTTTTCTCAAACCTTGAGCTAACCAATGTGTTTTTCTTATGGAAATATTTTTCTTAAGCTATGTTTATGAAACTATGCATTTGCTTTGGAATTTGCCTGTCTTCAAAATGGTTCTATCTAAGACTAATTTTTTTTTTTTCTGTTCTCAAACCTTGGGCTGATAATAGCTCAATAAACCAGTATTCGTATCAATTGTTTTATGGTTGGGGTATGACACAGCTTGTGCCATCCTATCTCAAGAATGCATATTGTGGGAGAGGGGAAACCCCCTCAGCCTTGAGGTGTCTCTCTTCTCTGATTAATAGCTTTCTAACAGGCATAAAAGATCCGGCTAAAGACTAGCAGGGGGGCACTCTTTCTACCCCCTTTTGATGTCTATGTCAGAAGCTTTGTCTGTCTCTTTTATACTTTAATATGCTTTGTCAGACAAAAGCTCTGAGTGATCAGGCCTCGTTACTGGCCCCAGATTGAATTCCTCTCCTCTGGAGGCCAAGAATCCTGGCATCTTTCACAGCTCAGCAACAACCTTTCAATGTGATGGGACCAGATGCCATTATCTTCGTTTTCTGAATGTTGAGTTTTAAGTCAGCTTTTTCATGTTCCTCTTTCACTTTCATCAAGAGGCTCTTTAGTTCTTTGCTTTTTGCTATAAGGGTGGTGTCATCTGCATATCTGAGGTTATTGATATTTCTCCTGGCAATCTTGATTCCAGCTTGTGCTTCATCTAGCCTGGCATTTCGTATGATGTACTCTGCATTAGAAGTTAAATGTAAGCTGGTTATGAGGGGCATACAAGTGAAGAGGCAGAATATTCACTAGAGAAGGAGGAGTTTGGGGGTCTAGTCTCTGATTTTTATCCCAGCTCCATCTTCTGGAAGGGAGGAGGATTTTCAATATATAGCTTAGATCAGAAGTGTCATGGCCTCAGTGTATGATGAGTACTTCTTATCTGTGAGGCTAATGTTACAGTAATGAGAGCACAAGGAGCAACAAGTTATATTTAAATGTTTCATGTTTTTAAATAATTTTATTTATTTATTGGTTATGTTGGTTCTTCATTGCTGGTTGCAACTAGAGAAATGTTGGTTCAACATTTCTCTAGTTGCAGCGAGCAAAGGCTACTCTTTGCAATGCATGTGGGCTTCTCATTGCAGTAGCTTCTCTTGTTGTGTAGCATGGACTTTAGGGTATGTATGCTTCAGTAGTTGCTGCTCTTGGACCCTAGAGCACAGGCTCAATAGTTTGTGACACATGGGCTTAATTGTTACATTGCATATGGAGTCTTCCCTGATCATGGTTCAAACCCATGTCTCTTGCATCATGGATCAAACCCAGGTTTCACACACTGCAGGCAGATTCTTTACCAGCTGAGCCACACGGGAAGCCCAAGAATACTGGAGTGGGTAGCCTATCCCTTCTCTAGCAGATCTTCCTGACCCAGGAATCAAACCAGGATCTCCTGCATTGAAGGAGGATTCTTTACCAGCTGAGCTATCAGGGATACTTTCACTGGTAGATGGATGAATTCTTTACCACTGAGTCACCAGGGAAGCCCAAACAGGTTGCATTTTATAACTAGGAGATTCCCGCCTTTCCCAACCTTTCTTTGTGTGCTTCCAGAACGTTCATCACCCAAAATGTGTTGTTTCCCGTCACTCTGGAGGTTCCTGCTTTTCTTTGCCTATGGACCCCTGCTGCTTGCAAGATGCATGATTTCCTGTTACCTGCCCCCCTTTGCTCTGCTCATATCTAGCTTCCTGCCTGCTGTAACATCTGCATATGGCTTAATTCTGTTTCCTGCTTCAGGGTCTCTCACTACTACAGTGAAGGTGTCTGCAGTGGTTATAGTCATCTCAATGTTCAAGTCGTGAAGAGTATGCTTCCAAGCTCAGTTCCTCCCAGGTTATTGGACCGAGGGCCTCAATTTCTCACTCACTGTTGTCTGTGGGCTCTGCACAATTCCTTGGTACATGTGAAAGTGTTAGTTACGCAGTCTTGTCTGACTCTTTATGATCCTATGCACTGTAGCCCACGAGGCTCCTCTGTCCATGGAGTTCTCCATGAAACAATACTGGAGTGGGTTCCATTCCCTTCTCCAGGGGAACTTCCTGATCCAGGGATTGAACCTGGGTCTCCTGCATTACAGACCTATTCTTTACCACTTGAGCCATGGGCTTCTCCTATATGGGATCATGATTTATCAAGGTTTGCAAGCCTAGAAGGCAATAGAAAGAGTCCAGAAAGATGGAAGTTAAAATCATTTGTGACCTAACTGTAGAACTGATATCTTATTACTTTGGCCTTTACTTTTCCTGAAAAGCAAGTTACTAGGTCCGTCTCATACTCAAGGGGAGGTGATTCTATGATGGTGTGGATAATAGGAGATGAGGGTCATCTTGAAAGCTGCCTGTTATGTGGACTGTCTCTCGTTCCTTAGACATAACCTTGGCTTGGTTCTCCCTGTTTGGAGAGTTACTGTTTGGGGATTTCTTTCCTTACAAATTCCCTCAAACCCAGCTCAAGGTCCAACTCAATTATGATACCTTTGGTGTGTGTGTGAATCCCCTTGAATCTTCAGTTAGATGGGATCTTTCCAATGTCTAGATTCCCAAAGTATTTGACATTCATCTCCTGCTTATCTCACATGGTCTCTTGATTTTTGTAACACAGTCATAGCTTTCAGGTATATCCATTTCTTGTCTTGGCCAAAGGTTTCAAAAAGTTTTTCTGTAACAGCATACGGTAAAACCCAAATGAACTTTTTGACTATTCCCAACATAAGGCCCCTAAAGGCAGGAATTGGGTCTAATACTGCTTTGTATTCTCCCATGGGGCAAAGGACAGCCATGACTATAAAATGAGCAATCTATACACTTTTATTGAATTGAGGTCATTTTTAAGGAAAAGGTTAAGATCAGCTGTATTTTGATCTTCTTTCTGATGAAGGCTTACATGAAGCCACCAAGAATCAATCAATAACATTAGGTCTGAAATAGCTTAAGTTCAGGCATTTCTGCCAGTTTCTTGTTTTCTCAAAGGACATTGATGGTCTGCCCTCCTAATGGCTTGATTCATTAAGAGTGTGGACTTGAAGAAAATAATGGAACCATTTGACCTTAACAAGGTCCTAGATTTTCTGGCACCTATGCATGAAAAATACACACTATTGTTCCAAGAGTTTTTCTGTGGCTACATGCTTCTTTAGTATAATGTTCTATAGCAAGCTTAATTTTAAGGCACTATTTCCCTTGAGCAAGAAGTCTTAATAAGAAATCTTTCATTTACATTAACTTATTAAAAAAAACTTATTATATGGGTAATATTTTTTAACCATACCCTGTTTGTATGCAAATAGACCTACCCTCCAAAGAAACCACTTGGATAATAGCCTGGATAAAAAAGTGTCTGGGGATTCATAAAATTATATTGGCATGGTAGAGCCTGAGTCAGAATTGCTACTTCTTTAGGGTATTTATTTTTATAAAGTTTAGCCTAAATATCCTTATCATTATTATATTACAAGGTAATGGAAGAATAATTCATTTCAGTTCAAAAGATTTCAGAGGTTTCACTGGCCTTTACTCCACAAAAGTTAAGTGCCTTGATAATCTATTGAAACTGGCCCCTACGGGTTTTGGTTGAAACTCAATTCTACTCTTAGTTTTCTTTTATAAACTTAATCCAAAGAAGGCTTGGGGAAAGCACATTTTAGGGTGACTTGCTGTTAAATTATCTAGAAATCCCTTCTTCAGCATCCCCCATCCTACATACTACTTGTCATTGCCATTTAGTCTGGGGAGAATTTCAGGAGGTCTGGACTAAATTTGGCTGTTTTTCAAGGCTCTCCCACATCAGTAGTCCCTGTGTAGGAAATGACCGATGTTTGCAGTTAAATTTTTGGCTAAGCAAATAGGACTTAATCCATTTGTTCAGTGGTCCATGTATTCTAAAGCATCATGGGGTTTGATTCAGTGTGCCTAGCGCCAAGTCACAGTAAGCATTTATCTTTCCTGTGATATTTCGCTGCATTTTATGCTTTGATGTATGGAGTAGAGGAATTGTAAACTGATGGAAAAGTAAAATTGGGCAAAAAATTCAGGAGATAAGGTTTTAGTTCAGGCCACATTCATTACATTGTTGATGCAATTATATTATCCTTTCATTCATTTGATGAAAAATATTTGTGCATTACTGAGTTGAACACTGTTTTAGGCAATGAGATCAAGCAGTGAACCAAAAATGTCCTAGCTCTCATGGATCATATATTTAGTCTGGAAATGAATAATGAACAAATAATCAAGTAGACTTGTTACTGAGTCCAAGTTCGCTCTGCTTGCTGCACAACAGGCCAAGTGCTGAGGCAAGAAAAACAAGTTTATTTGGAAAGTAGCTGACCGAGAAGATGGCAGGCTAGTTCCTTAAAACAATCTCTGGGGTCTGGACACCAGGTTCATTTATAGATGAGAGATGGGGAGAGGTGAGGATTAATTAATTAATGTTTGCCACTAATCTTGCAAACATCTCCCAGAATGGCAAGCCTCAGGCAGGAGATGTGTTAATTTCTCCCTTCTTGCCATCTACAGGTGGACAGGGTTCTAAACAAAGAAACTTAGGTTTAACAGTCAGGCAGAGGGGCAAGATTCTCTGAGACAAGGCATTCTGTATAATTATAATAAGAAGAGCAATGCAAAGCAAGTCAAATAAGCAATCATGCCATCATGGGGTCAGAATTGGCTTCCTCCATGCAATACACTGACTTTAGGCCAGTTGTTGATAAGTGGCATGCAAAAATAAATAAATATACAAGTAAAGCTTGTAAAGCAACAGAGAACCAGTTGGAGGTGGGTTGTGTGCTGTCATAGATAGGACATCATGTGAGCAGTGACTTGAAGAAAGCGAGAGAGGACATTTATATGAAGTTGGGGAAGGGGTAGGTTCTGAAAGCAGCAGAAAGTACACAGACACTGAGGTGGGGAAATTGTGCTTTAGGAGCATTAAGGGGCTTCCCTGGTAACTCAGGTGCACCAGGACCCAGGAGAAAGGAATAGTTACCCCGCAGGACACTTGCCTGTGGGTGTCTGGGAGTCTCTGGCGAAGGCATGGGGGTGGTGGTGGCCTGATACAGGGTTGGGGGCATGGACTGTAGCAGTACATGCATAGGATCTTTTGAAGGAGGTCACCATTATCTTCATTACCTCCACCATAGTTTAGGTTCAGTTTAGTTCAGTCGCTCAGTCGTGTCTGACTCTTTGTGACACCATGAATCACAGCACTCCAGGCCTCCCTATTCATCACCAACTCCTAGAGTTCAATCAGACTCACGTGCATCAAGTCGGTGATGCCATCCAGCCATCTCATCCTCTGTCGTCCCCTTCTCCTCCTGTCCCCAATCCCTCCCAGCATCATGACTTTCCAATGAGTCAACTCTTCGCATGAGGTGGCCAAAGTATTGGAGTTTCAGCTTCAGCATCATTCCTTCCAAGGAACACCCAGGACTGATCTCCTTTAGAATGGACTGGTTGGATCTCCTTGCAGTCCATTCGACTCTCAAGAGTCTTCTCCAACACCACAGTTCAAAAGCATCAGTTCTCCAGTGCTCAGCTTTCTTCACAGTCCAACTCTCACATCCATACATGACTACTGGAAAAACCATAGCTTTGACTAGATGGACCTTTGTTGGCAAAATAATGTCTCTGCTTTTGAATATGCTATCTAGGTTGGTCATAACTTTCCTTCCAAGGAGTAAGCATCTTTTAATTTCATTGCTGCAGTCACCATCTGCAGTGATTTTGGAGCCAAAAAAAAAAAAAAAAGTCTGACACCGTTTCTACCGTTTCCCCATCTATTTCCCATGAAGTGATGGGACCAGATGCCATGTTCTGTTTTTTGAATGTTGAGCTTGAAGCCAACGTTTTCACTCTCCACTTTCACTTTCATCAAGAGGCTTTTGAGTTCCTCTTCACTTTCTGCCATAAGGGTGGTGTC
>NW_011495016.1:161512-165528 GCF_000754665.1 Bison bison bison | reverse complement strand
CATCTGCATATCTGAGGTTATTGATATTTCTCCCGGCAATCTTGATTCCAGCTTGTGCTTCATCCAGTCCAGCGTTTCTCATGATGTACTCCGCATATAAGTTAAATAAGCAGGTGACAATATACAGCCTTGACGTACTCCTTTTCCTATTTGGAACCAGTCTGTTGTTTCATGTCCAGTTCTAACTGTTGCTTCCTGACCTGCATACAGGTTTCTCAAGAGGCAGGTCAGGTGGTCTGGTATTCCCATCTCTTTCAGAATTTTCCACAGTTTATTGTGATCCACACTGTCAAAGGCTTTGGCATAGTCAATAAAGCAGAAATAGATGTTCAGGTATGACCTAAATCAAATCCCTTATGATTACACCATGAAAGTGAAAAATAGATTTAAGGGACTAAATCTGATAGAGTGCCTGATGAACTATGGACAGAGGTTCATGACATTGTATAGGAGACAGGGATCAAGACCATCCTCAAGAAAAGGAATTGGAAAAAGGCAAAATGGTTGTCTGATGAGGCCTTACAAATATCTGTGAAAAGAAGAGAAGCCAAATGCAAAGGAGAAAAGGAAAGATATACCCATTTGAACGCAGAGTTCCAAAGAATAGAAAGGAGATATAAGAAAGCCTTTCTCAGTGATCAGTGCAAAGAAATAGAGGAAAACAATAGAATGGGAAAGACTAGAGATCTCTTCAAGAAAATTAGAAATACCAAGGGACATTTCATGCAAAGATAGGATCAATAAAGGACAGAAATTATATGGACCTAACAGAACCAAAATATATTAAGAAGAGGTGGCAAGAATACACAATAAGAACTGTACAAAAAAGATCTTCATGACCCAGATAACTGTGATGGTGTGATCACTCACCTAGAGCCAGACATCCTGGAATGTGAAGTCAAGTGGGCCTTAGGAAGCATCAGTAGGAACAAAGCTGGAGGTGATAGAATTCCAGTTGAGCTATTTCAAATCCTGAAAGATGATGCTGTGAAACTGTTGCACTCAATATGCCAGCAAATTTGGAAACCTCAGCAGTGGCCACAGGACTGGCAATGGTCAGTTTTCATTCCAATCCCAAAGAAAGACAATGCCAAAGAATGCTCAAACTACCGCACAATTGCACTCATCTCACACGCTAGTAAAGTAATGCTCAAAATTCTCCAAGCCAGGCTTCAGCAATATGTGAACTGTGAACTTCCAGATGTTCAAGCTGATTTTAGAAAAGGCAGAGGAACCAGAGATCAAATTGCCAACATCTGCTGGATCATTGAAAAAGCAAGAGAATTCCAGAAACACATCTATTTCTGCTTTATTGACTATGCCAAAGCCTTTGACTGTGTGGATCACAATAAACTGTGGAAAATTCTGAAAGACATGGGAATACCAGACCACCTGACCTGCCTCTTGAGAAACCTATATGCAGGTCAGGAAGCAACACTTAGAAGTGGACATGGAACAACAGACTGGTTCCAAATAGGAAAAGGAGTACATCAAGGCTGTATATTGTCACCCTGCTTATTTAACTTATATGCAGATTACATCATGAGAAATGCTAGGCTGGAGGAAGTACAAGCTAGAATCAAGATTGCTGGGAGAAATATCAGTAACCTCAGATATGCAGATGACACCACCCTTATGGCAGAAAGTGAAGAGGAACTCAAAAGCCTCTTGATGAAAGTGAAAGTGGAGAGTGAAAAAGTTGGCTTAAAGCTCAACATTCAGAAAACAAAGATCATGGCATCTGGTCCCATCACTTCATGGAAAATAGATGGCAGAAGCAGTGGAAACAGTAGCAGACTTTATTTTTTTCGGCTCCAAAATCACCGCAGATGGTGATTGCAGCCATGAAATTAAAGGATGCTTACTCCTTGGAAGGAAAATTATGACTAACCTATACAGCATATTAAAAAGCAGAGATATTACTTTGCCAACAAATGTCTGTCTAGTCAAGGCTATGGTTTTTCCAGTAGTCATGTATGGATGTGACAGTTGGACTATAAAGAAAGCTGAGCACTGAAGAGTTGATGCTTTTGAACTGTGGTGTTGGAGAAGATTCTTGAGAGTCCTTTGGACTGCAGGGAGATCCAACCAGTCCATCCTAGAGGAGATCAGTCCTGAATGTTCATTGGAAGGACTGACGTTGAAGCTGAAACTCCAATACATTGGCCACCTGATAGGAAGAGCTGAGTCATTTGAAAAGACCCTGATGCTGGGAAAGATTGAAGGCGAGAGGAGCAGGGGACAACAGAGGATGAGATGATTGGATGTTGTCACCAACTCAATGGATATGAGTGAGTAAACTCTGAGAGGTTGTGATGGACAGCGAGGCCTGGCCTGTTGCAGTCCATGGGGTCGCAGAGTTGGACCCGACTGAGCAACTGAACTGAACTGAACTGAGAATCTGTCTCCTCAGATGTAAAATTACTACTTAGGAAATAATACCTATGTCATGGGATTGTCAGGAATAACCATTAATGTCTATTAAGACACTGTGCATAATGGATGATGTCATAAACATGGAGACATTCTTTTCCATTTTTCTCCTTTGTGTTTCCTTTCTTCCTTCTGCCCCCTGTTCACTGATTCCTCCGTTCTTAAGTAGTCCTTTATTTTCTCTCTCTCACTTTCTTGCTTCTCATTACTCCTTCCTTTCCCTTCTAATTCTTTCTTTCCAATTATGATAGGTATTTTTATACAGGGCTTCTCAGGTGACTCTGTGATAAAAGATTCTCAGAGAAGCTAAATACTTTGCCCAAGTTTTCCCAGGTAATAAGTAGGGTGGAGGCTGGAGCACAGAGATTCTGCAGAAACCCAGCATTCAAAACAAGGCTTGTCAAATATATGATATCACTTATATATGGAATCTTAAAAAAATGACACAAATGAACTTATTTACAAAACAGAAACAGATTCACAGATTTAAAAAAACAAATTTATGGTTACCAAATTACAAATGTGGGGTGGAGGGATAAACTAGGATGTTGGGATTCACATGTATATAATACAATATGTAAAATATATAAACAATAAGGACCTACTACATGGCACTAGGAATTCTACTCAATACTCTGTCATAACCTATATGGAAAAACAATCTGAGGGAATTCCTTGGAGGGTCCAGTGGTTAGGACTTGGTGCTTCCACTGGAGGTTCGATCCCTGCTCGGGGAACTAAGATCCTACAAGCCGCTCAGGGTGGCCAAAAAAAGGAGAAACAATCCGAAACAAAATAGATGTATATATATGTATAACTGAATTACTTTCCTGTACATTACTGTAAGTCAACTATACTCCAATATAAAATAACAAAACAAAAATAAAAAAGCAAGGATTATCTGACTCTAAGCACTAGGCAGGAAGATGAGATGGCTTCTTACTGTCAGTGAGGCCCAGACTAGAAGGGGCAGGGTGGGTTTGTAGGAAAGGAATGCTTTAGTAGAAAAACCCAAATTATATCAGCTGAGGCCTCACCAGAGTAAACATTTTGTAGCTTCAATAATTAATTAGACCGTGATAATTTCATGAAAAAAACTAAGAGGAACATTGAGGGAAGTGGCAAAATTAAAATTATTAAATAGTTGATTAAAATTAAACTGTCCTTGATGACTCAAGATGATTTATGTACATTCACTTCAGTTCAGTTCAGTTGCTCAGTCGTGTCCAACTCTTTGCGACCCCATGAATTGCAGCACGCCAGGCCTCCCTGTCCATCACCAACTCCTAGAGTTTACTTAAACTCACGTCCATCGAGTCGGTGATGCCATCCAGCCATTTCATTCTCTGTCGTCCCCTTCTCCTCCTGCCCCCAATCCCTCCCAGCATCAGAATCTTTTCCAATGAGTCAACTCTTTGCATAAGGTGGCCAAAGTACTGGAGCTTCAGCTTAATATCAGTCCTTCCAAAGAACACCCAGGACTGATCTCCTTTAGAATGGACTGGTTGGATCTCCTTGCAGTCCAAGGGACTCTCAAGAGTCTTCTCCAACACCACACTTCAAAAGCATCAATTCTTTGGTGC
>NW_011495016.1:148067-160870 GCF_000754665.1 Bison bison bison | reverse complement strand
GGCATATAAGTTAAATAGGCAGGGTGACAATATACATCCTTGACGTACTCCTTTTCCTATTTGGAACCAGCCTGTTGTTCCATGTCCAGTTCTAACTGTTGTTTCCTAGTTGGATCACTTAAGCTTTTTGTTCACTAGCTCCATTAATAATCTAAAATCTGGACCCCTGGAATTTTGATTCAGCCCGTCAAATGCAAAGTGCTTTTCCTTCAATTTATTTACAGTGAAAAGGACTCAGAGCCCCTGGAGTTTATTTAAAACTTTGATATCTCTCAGCATTAGTCTTTGAAAGCAAGTCTCCCCCCTTTCTGCACTCCCTCCACACACCCCAAAATAGAAGCTGTACCCAAAGGTAGTTCTCTCCAGGAAAAGAGGGCACAGGAATTTAAATTCTAAGGATTAAGAGGATGCAAGGGAAGATAAGGTTTAAGCAATAAAGTGATTAAAATAATTAAAATCAAAAGGCAATTTAAAGTTCCTGAAGCTTGAAGCCGGAAATTTTGGTAAAAAGCTGAAGTTGTAATGCTCAGACCTCTCCCCTGAGTTCCAGACCTGAGTTTCATTCTGCTGGTAACCTCTGTGAAACGGTCCCCAGGAAGCCTGCATGCCTCAGAGGCATTGAAACTCGACATGTTCAAAACTGAACTCACTATAATTTTTGTACAGTTTTGCTCTGTCTCTCTTTTTTCTATCCAAAAAGCCAAATCAGCCAAATCAGAACACTTCGATTCCTTGACTTTTTCCATTTGCTCTATTTTAAATTAATTACTTTTAACTTCTTTGTTTTCCGTGTTCAATCAGCTACCAAGGTGACTCTCCAGTTTTCCTACTGCATGCTCAGCTTTCCTAGTTTATCCAAAGCAATCTGTGCCCCCATCCTCAATCACTACCTTTAGAGTCCTTGTCATATGAAGTGAGGTATAGAGTCTACATCGTATGTGTGTGTCTGAGGGGTGGGAGAGGGTGGACCATACAGATATTTTGCATATCTTACTTGTGAGAAGAGATGTCACTGAAGATAAATAGGGGTCTTCTGTAAATCTACTTTGTTCATTCCATGAGCTTCTCTGGGGAAGAAGTTGAGGTGATCTTTAAGGTTAATTAGAAAAACAATAAAAGGTCCTTAGATGCTTTTATAATTCTAGGCTACTCAAGAGTTTGAGAGATTAAGTGATTTATATGCAGTCATATATTAAAATACTGTATTTGCCTTTTTATGTTTAATTGATTTTTATTGCTAGCAGTAAAATTTACTAGAGACTCACCAGAGTAGCCAGAATTTTACTTTTAAGGTCTAGGCTTTCCTTGCTCCCAGGCAAGTAAAAATGGCTTTGTGGGATTTCTGAAAGAGGTTTTCCACATAGTGTATGAGAAAATCAGGTTGCTGATTGGAATTCCTGAGACCGGAATATGAGAGACGAGAAGGGTGGAACCTTGTGAAATTTTGAGAATTGCTGCTTGAATTACTGAAGCATCCCTGAAGTGATAGAATTTTGAAAGAAGTAGCTGTGTGGGTCCCTGAGGAGACTGTGTGTTGAGACCATTAATTCTTGGTCTTTGGAAGGGTCCCATGGTGGGATGTGGAACCGACTGGCAGAATACAGAGGAGCTGTCCTCTCATCAGCCCTAGGCCTGAGCAGGGGACGAAGGCTCCAGTGACCAACCCGAAGGAGCAGGGGTGAGGGTGGGGAGAAAGGCTTCATTTAACTCAATGGTGTAAACCTCAGTGTACTCATCTGATCAATAGTGGGGATAATGGATTGATAATGGCATTGTCAACTATGATGATTGGCAGCTAGAATTCAGTTTGATTTGATTGAAAATAATAAAGAAATGTGAGGTATCTGGCATTCTGAATGTTGTGGACCAATTCATGCTTATTACACACAAATTTATAATGATCAATAGTTCAGCTGACATCTGATGTCTAGAAAAATAAATGACTCAGTTTAAATGTTGATGGAATGTTTGAACACATGAGCTCTTGAGATTGTGTCAGCACTAATACGGTTTTAGGGCCTGGGGAATAGTGAATTCAAACTTCTGATGCAGGAAAACTATTAGCCCTGGATATTGTCCAGGCATCATACTGAATTCTTTTCAGTTTTACTTCATTTCTGAACCTCTGCAAATCAGTATCCTTCAATGCAGATGAATTGGTTTTCCTACTTGACACTCATGGCTAAAAACTCCAGGTACTATTTCTTAAGATGCCTCTATCCAGAGGGAGTTAACAGGAATGAAAATCTTTGTCTTACTTCCCCTCATCTTGGAAGTGAGGCAGTCTTTTCAGTTCAGTTACACAGTGCCTACTATGTGTACTCAGTAGACTAGGCAGTGAGTGCTAATGTTAAGCATGAGACAGGGATTTCTTGGAAATGATAGTATCTATTTCTGTAATTTGAGCCCAGATATTTACTAGATGAGTGTCTATTAGGAAGTCTTTTAACTTTATCTCCTACATTTATGTTGTTATAACAGTAGCATCTGCTGGATCATGGAAAAAGCAAGAGAGTTCCAGAAAAACATCTATTTCTGCTTTATTGACTATGTCAAAGCCTTTGACTGTGTGGATCATAATAAACTGTGGAAAATCCTGAAAGAGATGAGAATACCAGACCACCTGATCTGCCTCTTGAGAAATTTGTATGCAGGTCAGGAAGCAACAATTAGAACTGGACATGGAACAACAGACTGGTTCCAAATAGGAAAAGGAGTACGTCAAGGCTGTATATTGTCACCCTGTTTATTTAACCTATATGAAGAGTACATCATGAGAAACGCTGGACTGGAAGAAACACAAGCTGGAATCCAGATTGCCGGGAGAAATATCAATAACCTCAGATATGCAGATGACACCACCCTTATGGCAGAAAGTGAAGAGGAACTCAAAAGCCTCTTGATGAAAGTGAAAGAGGAGAGTGAAAAAGTTGGCTTAAAGCTCAACATTCAGAAAATGAAGATCATGGCATCTAGTCCCATCACTTCATGGGAAATAGATGGGGAAACAGTGGAAACAGTGTCAGGCTTTATTTTTCTAGGCTCCAAAGTCACTGCAGATGGTGACTGCAGCCATGAAATTAAAAGACGCTTACTCCTTGGAAGGAAAGTTATGACCAACCTAGATAGCATATTCAAAAGCAGAGACATTACTTTGCCAACAAAGGTTTGTCTAGTCAAGGCTATGGTTTTTCCTGTGGTCATGTATGGATGTGAGAGTTGGACTGTGAAGAAGGCTGAGCATCGAAGAATTGATGCTGAGCATCGAAGAATTATGGTGTTGGAGAAGACTCTTGAGAGTCCGTTGGTCTGCAAGAAGATCCAACCAGTCCATTCTGAAGGAGATCAGCCCTGGGATTTCTTTGGAAGGAATGATGCTAAAGCTGAAACTCCAGTACTTTGGCCACCTCATGCGAAGAGTTGACTCATTGGAAAGGACTCTGATGCTAGGAGGGATTGGGGGCAAGAGAAGAAGGGGACAACAGAGGATGAGATGGCTGGATGGCATCACTGACTTGATGGACGTGAGTCTGGGTGAACTTCAGGAGTTGGTGATAGACAGGGAGGCCTGTCATGCTGTGATTCATGGGGTTGCAAACAGTCGGACATAACTGAGTGACTGATCTGATCTGATCTGAACAGTAACATATGTGTCACAATGTTAGGACAATTTTCAAGGTGCAATTTTGCTTCTTTTTTGTTCAATTTATAAAACAAGATAAAATTGTCAGCCCTACTAATTCCTCTAAATTCTGTTATTCTCACAAAAAGAAAATACTTTAGAAAGTCAACAAAGGGATATTTCTGAGAGCAGTTTATTTAGGAGATATATCTTTTTGGTGAAAGGGTGTTTAAGTTTCAGTTCAGTTCAGTCGCTCAGTTGTGTCCAACTCTTTGCGACCCCATGAATTGCAGCACGCCAGGCCTCCCTGTCCATCACCAACTCCTGAAGTTCACTCAAACTCACGTCCATCGAGTCTGTGATACCATCCAGCCATCTCATCCTCTGTCGTCCCCTTCTCCTCCTGCCTCCAATCCCTCCCAGCATCAGAGTCTTTTCCAATGAGTCAACTCTTCGCATGAGGTGGCCAAAGTACTGGAGCTTCAGCTTTAGCATCATTCCCTCCAAAGAACACCCAGGGCTGTTCTCTTTCAGAATGGACTGGTTGGATCTCCTTGCAGTCCAACGGACTCTCAAGAGTCTTCTCTAACACCATACTTCAAAAGCATCAATTCTTCGGTGCTCAGCTTTCTTCACAGTCCAGCTCTCACATCCATATATGACCACTGGAAAAACCATAGCCTTGACTAGCCGGACGTTTGTGGGCAAAGTAATGTCTCTGCTTTTGAATATGCTATCTAGTTTGGACATAACTTTCCTTCCAGGGAGTAAGCGTCTTTTAATTTCATGGCTGCAATCACCATCTGCAGTGATTTTGGAGCCCCCAAAAATAAAGTCTGACACTGTTTCCACTGTTTCCCCATCTATTTCCCATGAAGTGATGGGACTAGATGCCATGATCTTCATTTTCTGAATGTTGAGCTTTAAGCCAACTTTTTCACTCTCCTCTTTCACTTTCATCAAGAGGCTTTTTAGTTCCTTTTCACTTTCTGCCATAAGGGTGGTGTCATCTGCATATCTGAGGTTATTGATATTTCTCCCAGCAATCTTGATTCCAGCTTGTGCTTTTTCCAGCCCGTTTCTCATGATGTACTCTGCATATAAGTTAAATAAGCAGGGTGACAATATACAGCCTTGATGCATTGCATATGGTATCTGTAAGGATCATTTAGAGAAAATAAATAATGGTTATAAATGGATATATTAACAAGCAAATAATTTGTTTAAAATCATAAAAAGCTTAATTCATAAAAACATAAAAAAGACATAAAAGCTTAAAGTAATAAAAAAAGAGATAATTCAACTATGGTTATATTGTGCCACCCATAAGGTGTTTACATGTTTTCGAAATAATGAGTATTTGATAAATGTTATTAAATTGAGACATCAGTTTTCTTATTTATTTTAGTTAATTTTTATTGAAGTGTAGTTGCTTTACAGTGCTGAGTTAGTTTCCTCTGTACAGCAAAATAATTTGGCTTCAACATTCAGAAAACGAAGATCATGGCATCCGGTCCCACCACTTCATGGGAAATAGATGGGGAAACAGTGGAAACAGTGTCAGACTTTATTTTTCTGGGCTCCAAAATCACTGCAGATGGTGACTGCAGCCATGAAATTAAAAGACGCTTACTCCTTGGAAGGAAAGTTATGACAACCTAGATAGCATATTCAATAGCAGAGACATTACTTTGCCAACAAAGGTTTGTCTAGTCAAGGCTATGGTTTTTCCTGTGGTCATGTATGGATGTGAGAGTTGGACTGTGAAGAAGGCTGAGCATCAAAGAATTGATGCTTTTGAAGTGTGGTGTTGGAGAAGACTCTTGAGAGTCCCTTGGACTGCAAGGGGATCCAACCAGTCCATTCTGAAGGAGATCAGCCCTGGGATTTCTTTGGAAGGAATGATGCTAAAGCTGAAACTCCAGTACTTTGGTCACCTCATGCGAAGAGTTGACTGATTGGAAAGGACTCTGATGCTGGGAGGGATTGGGGGCAGGAGGAAAAGGGGACGACAGAGGATGAGATGGCTGGATGGCATCACTGACTCGATGGAAGTGAGTCTGGGTGAACTCCGGGAGTTGGTGATGGACAGGGAGGCCTGGCATGCTGCGATTCATGGGGTCACAAAGAGTCAGACATGACTGAGCGACTGATCTGATCTGATCTGATATGTTTATGGTCTATTAGGTATTTAAGGACTCGCCATCCAGTTCCCCACAGTGGCTGTACCAATTTACATTCCTAGGACGTAGGAGGGTTCCTTTTTCTCCACACACTCTTCAGCATTTATTATTTGTAGATTTTTTTGATGATGATGGCCATTCTGACCAGTGTAAGGTTTGCATTTCTCTAATTGTTAGTGATGTTAAGAATCTTTTTATGTATTTATTAGCATCTGCATGTCTTCTTTGGAGAAGTGTCAATTGAGATCTTCTGCCCATTTTTTGATTGGGTTGTTTGTCTTTTTTTTATATTTAGCTGCATAAGCTGTTTGTATATTTTAGAGATTAATCCCTTGTCAGTTGGTTTGTTTGTACATATTTTCTCCCATTCTGAGAGTTGTCTTTTTATCTGGTTTACGGTTTCCTTTGCTATGCAAAAACTTTTAAGTTTAATTAGGTCCCATTTTCTTATTTTTTGTTTTATTTTCATTATTCTAGGAGGTAGATCAATAAAGATCTTGTTGTGATTTATGCCAGAGAGTGTTTTGCCCATGTTTTCCTCTAAGAGTTTTATAGTTTCTGGCCTTACATTTATGTCTTTAATCCATTTTAAATTTATTTTTGCATATGATATTAGGGACTACTCTAATTTGATTGTTTTACATGTAGCCCTCCAATTTTCCCATCACCACTCTTTGAAGAGACTGTTTTTCCTCCACTGTATATTCTTGCCTCCTTTGTCATAGATTATATGGCCATAGATGCATAGGTTTATCTCTGGGCTTTCTGTCCTATTCCATTGATATATATTTCTGCTTTTTTGACAGTACCATACTGTCTTCATTACTGTAATATTTGCAGTAGAGTCCAAAGTCAGGCAGTCTGATTCCTCCAGCTACATTTTTCTTGCTCGAGATTGCTTTGGCTATTTGGGGTCTTTTGTGTTTCTATACAAATTGTACAATTTTTTGTTTTGATTCTGTGAAAAATGTCATTTTTATTTATTACTGATTACATTGACTCTGTAGATTGCTTTGGGGAGTATGGTCATTTTCTAACTGTAAGAATATTGATTCTTCCAATCCAAAAACTGGTATATCTCTCCATCTGTTTGTGTTGGACTGGCTTATTAAAATGCAGTAAGTCTAAAAAATTGTGGCTCTAACAGGTTCCCAGGTGATGCTGTCCCTGTTCCTCTGAGGAGCACACTGGAGAACCATTTCATCTGAAACACCAGTTCATCCACTGGTGAGATAGGAAAGCCTTTAGAATAGATTTTAGATCTTAATCTCCAATTCCATTACTGTGAGTCTTCACCAGGATCAAGGCATCTATGTATTTTAAAAGCTCCCAGGACATATTAATAATCCAGGTTTGGAAACTGCTTCTCTATATAGAGCTAAAGTTTTATTGGGTTTAAATGATATACTTGGGCTTTTCTTAGGCTTCAAATTTTAGAATAAATACAACAAAAAATAATAAGACATCATTCTGATACAAAGGGAGAGAGCAATAAATAGAATTAATTCTTATTTAGGTAAATACCAGTCTGTTTGATTTTGATTAAATAGAAGACAAAATAGCATTTATATTTAGTATAAATTTCCTTCCAAAAGATGATAACATTGCTTTGGGTTTTATGTCTTTAAAAGCACTTAGAAGCCAAATCTCATATATGTATAGTGATATACATCACACTGTATAATAATGCCCATGATTCTATTCTTTATTTCTTTTAAAACTCATTAAGCAAAATTATTAAGAAAGTATTTAGTTGATTCTAAATTTATCAAAGTTATCTGCTGAACATCCATCCAGAGCATGAGAGATGAGACAGGTGAACTCACATAAAAACATTCTGATGATGGATTGTGCTCAGTTACTTGCTAAAGGGTACCATACTTCATCATTTTTCATGGCTCTTCAGGCCTTCCCTGTTTATACTTTTCCATATCAAATGTCTCATCTACATGCAAAGGTGATTTTGTTTCATAACCAGTCGTTTTGTAAACTCCACTTGGCAACCTCAAGCGTCAAACTTTATCTGCTATAGAATATCTTTGGACAGTAAACTTTCTAAACCAGGATTTCACTGCAAACCCAGCAGATAATGACAGAAAAATCTAAGCTGACTCTTCCACAACTATTTCAGTTATGTAATACGGAAATGAGTAAATGTTGAGTTTGGTTGATATAGCAAGCAGGTGCGGCTTGAAGATAGGCCGGGATGAGTGAAATTAAGTAAAAAAGGTGGTAATCTTACAAAATTACTTTCCTGACCACCATGAAAATTTATATTGCACATTTGAGATTAAAGGTTTTTTTCACAAATTGAAGACTAATCCAGGGAAATTTATTTTCCAAATAAAGTATACATACTTTCTAATTTCATTTTTCATTTCTTGCATTCAGGTAGGATGAAACTTAAAATGATGCTTAAAATTTCTTCAGATTTCTTTTACAGTCAATCTTAAAAATAAAATCTGGTCTTAGAAGGAGTGGAATCTTTAGTAGTGCTGAGAACCCAAATTTGCCATATATTTGCTGCAAATGTACTTGAATCATGTGAAAACACCAAAAAATCAGATTTATGAAACATTAGAAGACCATGCCTGGAAATAGTTAATAAATGTTTGCTTCACTTTTATATAAAATGTGTGTTAGTTGCTCAGTTGTGTCCGACTCTTTGCAGCCCCATGGACTATAGCCCATCAGGCTCCTGTGTCCATGCAACTTCCAGGCAAGAATACCGGAGTGGGTTGCCATTCCCTTCTCCAGGGGATTTTGCTGACCCTTTATATAAAATAATTGTGCTAAATGAGGAATTAAACACCTTTTGCAAAGGGTCACACACATTAACATACATATCTAGACATCAGTAAATCATGTATTTATGGGCCAGAGGCACAGTAAATGTGAAGCAATATAAAGATGTAAAAGTAAAATCCTGCCCTTTGAGGAACTTAGCTTCTAGTAAGTAAGTCAAGTATTCAAAAGGGCAGTCAGAATGGGGTGAGTTATATGAAAAAGTGCCACGTGTCAAATTGACTAGGAGTCAGTGCAGGCTTCATGGAGACAAAATTAGCAAGTTAAAAGATGTAGGAATGTTCAGTGTGGTCAAGAGGAGTGAAGGAATTATGTACCAGATAAATTCCTGAGAGAATATGGTGGAACTGTGTAACAACAGCTTGGTCTTTATGAAGGTCTATGATTGGGGATAAGTTCGATGATGGACAGAGAGAGATCAGATCTCGAAGGGCCTCACCTGTATATCAAATAAAGGAGCATTTCTTAAAGCTTGGATAACCGTATATTCACATGGTGGAAAGTAATTTGCCAAGCTCTTGCTGACCATTCTCAGCATCATGGTTTTCTTTGAGATAATTGTAAGAATGCACACACGTGTAAATGCCACCAAGTCACGTGTGAGGAAGCGACCACTAGGTGGCAGAACTGTACTGCATTCTGTGGCTGAGACCAACTAGCTGATCCCTTGATCCCTTGACACCTTCTTGCAATTCTTTATTCAAAGCCAGTTTGGCTGCACACCGATGCTTGGAGTCTGTGTTTGTCTGGAAGCTTTGCTGAAGATTGAACAGCAAATTGTTAGGAGCTTTTGTCACTGCAGACAACCTGCAGCCACCAGCCCCGCTCTTTTGCTCCTCCCAGTGGACATCAGTTGTTGGATGAATGCAGCTTGGGAATATATCTTAAATTATTCTTTGATTTAAAAATATAATCCAGGCCCATATATCAACAGACACATACCATATTTCACATATAATTAGCTCATAACTAAACTTAGCAGTGTGCAGAAATAAAATGTCAATCTAATTTCTTTACCATAAAATTTTCCTACTGCAGTGTAGAATAAATCCATCACCATGTGGCCCATCAATGCAGTAGAAAAGAAGGGGTCTAATGGTATTTTGTGAGGAAACTCTTGTAATTGATTTATTTTTCTAGGCTATCAGCTAGTTGGTTGTTGTATGTATTTGGTTATGCCATCAGTAGATATACATAACTGCTTTTAGCTATTGTTGTTCCTATTTTGAAAAACATATAATTAGAGTTCAAGAATGCTACAATTTAGATTTGCCAGTTCAGAATAGGAGAATATTGATAACATGGTGATAATATTAAATATTTCAGTGTTTCTCTTCAGTATGATGTAGACATTGTCTAATTTTAGCCTCTGTTTAGGTAATAGTTCAGAGAAGGCAATGGCACCCCACTCCAGTACTTTTGCCTGGAAAATCTCATGGACGGAGAAGCCTGGTAGGCTACAGTCCATGGGGTCGCTAGAGTCGGACACGACTGAGCGACTTCACTTTCACTTTTCACTTTCATGCATTGGAGAAGGAAATGGCAACCCACTTCAGTGTTCTTGCCTAGAGAATCCCTGGGACGGGGAGCCTGGTGGGCTGCCATCTATGGGGTCGCACAGAGTTGGACACAACTGAAGCGACTTAGCAGCAGCAGAAGCAGGTAATAGTCATGGATGATCTGTTTGGATTATTTTTTAGTTAATGGTATACTGATTAATTTGACTTACTCATTGACTCCATTAATCAAACTGTTAATTTGGTTGATTGTTCCATGCACATGTTTCTTTAATGATATAGTCATGATCTTATCCTGATTTTGTATTAACTGATTACCATGGAGTAATTCATACCCTGAAGAGGTAATTAATATCCTGCTACTCCAGGTAATATTCAAAATAGTTTTATATCTAAGCTTAAAACTTTTTATAGGCCTTTGCTGCATAGGAAAGGGACTAAGGGAATTGGGTTTATTTTGCATGGGTGTACAAGAATATAGGTATAAGACTTGCAAGAATTATTCCTTAGGTGAGACACATGTTAATATTTTAACTAAATAGATTTTTCTTTAACCCTAAATTAAATTAGAAACTGTTCTCTAATCAGAATTTTATGGATAGAGTTTTAAACTCTCTCCAAAGTCAGTTATAACCTCAGATATGCAGATGACACCACCCTTATGGCAGAAAGTGAGAGGAAATAAAAAGCCTCTTGATGAAAGTGAATGTGGAGAGTGAAAAAGTTGGCTTAAAGCTCAACATTCAGAAAATGAAGATCATGGCATCCGGTCCCATCACTTCATGGGAAATAGATGGGGAAACAGTGGAAACAGTGTCAGACTTTATTTTTCTAGTCTCCAGAATCACTGTAGATGGTGATTGCAGCCATGAAATTAAAAGATGCTTACTCCTTGGAAGGAAAGTTATGTCCAAACTAGATAGCATATTCAAAAGCTTTTACATTACTTTGCCAACAAAGGTCTGTCTAGTCAAGGCTATGGTTTTTCCTGTGGTCATGTATGGATGTGAGAGTTGGACTGTGAAGAAAGCTGAGCACCGAAGAATTGATGCTTTTGAAGTGTGGTGTTGGAGAAGATTCTTGAGAGTCCCTTGGACTGCAAGGAGATCCAACCAGTCCATTCTGAAGGAGATCAGCCCTGGGATTTCTTTGCAAGGAATGATGCTAAAGCTGAAACTCCAGTCCTTTGGCCACCTCATGCGAAGAGTTGACTCACTGGAAAAGACTCTGATGCTGGGAGGGATTGGGGGCAGGAGGAGAAGGGGACGACAGAGGATGAGATGGCTGGATGGCATCACTGACTCAATGGACGTGAGTCTGAGTGAACTCCGGGAGTTGGTGATAGACAGGGAGGCCTGGCGTGCTGCAATTCATGGGGTCGCAAAGAGTCGGACACTACTGAGTGACTGAACTGAACTGAATTGAAAGTCAGTTAATTTGTACTAACCATTTGAAACATGCATGCACACAGACCCCACTCATTTTAAAGTATAACTGTCTCAATATCTTTGTGACCAACCAGCAATTCACAATGCAAACTTTCAAATTACATACATTACTAAAAACAACTAGAACATATTGCTGAAATATAAAACTAGTTATGTTTTAGCATTATTTATTCTGTTGTCTTGCTTACTGTATTTCTCAGCAAATCATTATGCCTTGCTAGAAAAAGGTAATTCTACAAAGCTTAGATGTCTCAAAAAAGAACAACTTAAGGTGAGATTGTAGAGCTATAGGTCAGCATGGTCTCCTATCATAATCTTTTTCTTTATTTTCCTGTTCCTTTTCCCTTCCCTTTTTTTTAATTCATTTTTGCTTTCTATAATCAAGAAAAAAATTGAAGACATGAAATGGAAAATGTATGTATCCCAGGTTTTTCCCTTTCTAACCCAAAATAGATAACAGTATGCTGGAAGCTTTATAAGTTATTACCAAGCAAACTAGGTATTTAAAACTTGTTTTAATATATCCTATGTAAGAAAATCTTTTAAAGCCATCAGATCAGATCAGATCAGTCTCTCAGTCATGTCCGACTCTTTGCGACCCCATGAATCGCAGCGCCAGGGATCCCTGTCCATCACCAACTCCCGGAGTTCACCCAGACTCACGTCCATCAAGTCAGTGATGCCATCCAGCCATCTCATCCTCTGTCGTCCCCTTCTCCTCCTGCCCCTAATCCCTCCCAGCATCAGAGTCTTTTCCAGTGAGTCAACTCTTCGCATGAGGTGGCCAAAGGACTGGAGTTTCAGCTTTAGCATCATTCCTTCCAAAGAAATCCCAGGGCTGATCTCCTTCAGAATGGATTGGTTGGATCTCCTTACAGTCCAAGGGACTCTCAAGAATCTTCTCCAACACCACACTTCAAAAGCATCAATTCTTCGGTGCTCAGCTTTCTTAACAGTCCAACTCTCACACCCACACATGACCACAGGAAAAACCATAGCCTTGACTAGACAGACCTTTGTTGGCAAAGTAATGTCTCTGCTTTTCAATATGCTATCTAGGTTGGTCATAACTTTCCTTCCAAGGAGTAAGCGTCTTTTAATTTCATGGCTGCAGTCACCATCTGTAGTGATTTTGGAGCCCCAAAAAATAAAGTCTGACACTGTTTCCACTGTTTCCCCATCTATTTCCCATGAAGTGATGGGACCGGATGCCATGATCTTCGTTTTC
>NW_011495016.1:127281-147967 GCF_000754665.1 Bison bison bison | reverse complement strand
GTTGAGCTTTAAGCCAACTTTTTCACTCTCCACTTTCACTTTCATCAAGAGGCTTTTGAGTTCCTCCTCACTTTCTGCCATAAGGGTGGTGTCATCTGCATATCTGAGGTTACTGATATTTCTCCCGGCAATCTTGATTCCAGCTTGTGTTTCTTCCAGTCCAGCGTTTCTCATGATGTACTCTTCATATAGGTTAAATAAACAGGGTGATAATATACAGCTTTGACGAACTCCTTTTCCTATTTGGAACCAGTCTGTTGTTCCATGTCCAGTTCTAACTGTTGCTTCCTGACCTGCATACAAATTTCTCAAGAGGCAGATCAGGTGGTCTGGTATTCCCATCTCTTTCAGAATTTTCCACAGTTTATTGTGATCCACACAGTCAAAGGCTTTCACATAGTCAATAAAGCAGAAATAGATGTTTTTCTGGAACTCTCTTGCTTTTTCCATGATCCAGTGGATGTTGGAAATTTGATCTCTGGTTCCTCTGCCTTTACTAAAACCAGCTTGAACATCAGGAAGTTCATGGTTCACATATTGCTGAAGCCTGGCTTGGAGAATTTTGAGCATTACTTTACTAGCGTGTGAGATGAGTGCAATTGTGCGGTAGTTTCAGTATTCTTTGGCATTGCCTTTCTTTGGGATTGGAATGAAAACTGACCTTTTCCAGTCCTGTGGCCACTGCTGAGTTTTCCAAATTTGCTGGCATATTGCGTGCAGCATAAAATAGTACAACTTTGTGAATTCAGAGTCTTCATAGGCTAGAATGTTAAAGCAGATATTCCTTACTAATTGTTATATTGCAGTTACATACTGAACTGAACTGAGTACTCCACTCTGAGGACAATTTATAATTCATTCAACCAGTCTACACTGTTGTATGAAAATTGTTGCACATAGCTTTTTAAAAATTTTGGTCAGGATACATTTGGGCTAGATTACTAGAAGGAGAATTGCTGAGTCAGGAGGTCAGTGTTACCTTCATCAAACTAGGTTCCTTCATCAGGCATGAAGCAAGTAAAACTCTGAGATGCCAAGATTTACAGAGGGAAATGGTTTCATCTCAGGGCAGTTAAGCAAGGAGACAGGGGAACGATTCTGCCTCCCTGAAGGTAAGGGGCTCAAGGTATTTATGGAATAAAGTTGAAGTGTGAGGAGCCTAGAAAAGGTAACTAGAGATAAGAAAAGATAGGGTAATCATCCTTCTTTGCAGGTGTGACTAAGCTATAGACTTCTTCCTTGGGGATGTGTTCAGAAAATGATGGTGTGAACATGTTCTTAGGGTGGAATTTTGGTCTTTGATGTCCAAAGTTCACAGAGTAGACGCTCATGTGTGCCCAGTTGGAGGGCCTGTGGTCAGAAACAGTCTTAACTTGCTTGACCTGGAACTGGATAGCTTGGGCAAAAACATCTTATTGTTTAGACTACATGAAATTTAGAGGACACAAGTTTTTTTTTGTAAAAACAAAGTAACTTGGATAAGAGAAAGAGGGTGAGTTTATTATGTATTAATGGCAAACTGATGACCCCTCTTGGTTTCAAATGCTTACATAATTTTGCCAGCTGTTACCTCATCAAGTTCTTTATCATTTAGGTTCCCCTACTTTGCATCCCTACTAGCAATAACTGACAATGACCATTTTACCCAGCTTTGCCTGCAAGGTGTAACATCAGAAGTTTTCAAATTTTCCAGTCTGTGAAAATTGGAAACTCAATTTAGTTTTATTTTGCATTCAGTTAAGATGAATCAAAGGTCTGTCTAGTCAAGGCTATGGTTTTTCCAGAGGTCATTTATGGATGTGAGAGTTGGACTGTGAAGAAAGCTGAGCACTGAAGAATTGATGCTTTTGAACTGTGGTGTTGGAGAAGACTCTTGAGAGTCCCTTGGACTGCAAGGAGATCCAACCAGTCCATTCTAAAGGAGATCAGCCCCAGGTGTTCTTTGGAAGGAATGATGCTAAAGCTGAAACTCCAGTACTTTGGCCTCTTCATGTGAAGAGTTGACTCATTGGAAAGGATTCTGATGCTGGGAGGGATTGGGGGCAGGAGGAAAAGAGGACGACAGAGGATGAGATGGCTGGATGGCATCACTGACTCGATGGACGTAGTTTGAGTGAACTCCGGGAGTTGGTGATGGACAGGGAGGCCTGGCGTGCTGCGATTCATGGGGTCACAAAGAGTCGGACATGACTGAGCGACTGAACTGAACTGAACTGAAGACGAATCAGGTTGAGTATATTCTCATATGGTTAAGAGATATTTATATTTCCATATCTGTGAAGTATCCATTCTTACACCTTACTAATTTTTCTTTATTTTTCAAGTGTGTACATTTTAATGACTTTAGTATTTTGTTTATAAGTTTGACATACATTATTATTATGTAATAATGGTGTTTTATTTCATATACCACTATGGTGGACTTTTTTGGCTATGAAACATATTTTTGTTTTTGCATAATCTATTTTTCAAATTTAGCAATCTTTTGTGCATCTGAATTTGAGTCATTAAGGAAGTGTTTCCATTGCTAAAGCTATAGAAGAATTTACCCATGTTTTTGTCTAATATTTATATAGTTTCCTATTTTCACTATTCAAATTTCTGATCTCTTGGGAATTTATCCTTTTGAATGGTATAAAGATGGCTCCTCATTATTTCTCAACTATAAAAATATTAATTATATTGTTGTATATTAAGTTTACATATAAAATCCAGTTCAGTTCAGTCAGTCAGTCATGTCCAACTCTTCGCGACCCCATGAATTGCAGCACACTGTCCATCACCAACTCCTGGAGTTTACCCAAACTCATGTCCATTGAGTCAGTGATGCCATCCAGCCATCTCATCCTCTGTCGTCCCCTTATCCTCCTGCCCCCAATCCCTCCCAGCATCAGAGTCTTCTCCAATGAGTCCACTCTATGCATGAGGTGGCCAAAGTATTGAAGTTTCAGCTTTAGCATCAGTCCTTCCAAAGAACACCCAGGACTGATCTCCTTCAGAATGGACTGATTGGATCTCCTTGCAGTCCAAGGGACTCTCAAGAGTCTTCTCCAACACAACAGTTCAAAAGCATCAATGTATGAGATGATTTGTTGTTGTTGTTTAGTCACCAAGTTGTGTCCAACTCTTCTGCTATCCCATGGACCGTAACCCACCAGGCACCTCTATCCATAGATGTTCACTAAATTCTTGTAATCATTTCATGATGATTGTTAACCAGAGGTTTTGTAGAGGGATTGCATGCATCATTAAGGAATAAGTTCAGAGGCATATAAAATTCAATTAAATAAATAAGGTATTTTGTCTGTTTCTGCGTAACAAAAAGTTTAGATTAAGAAAAGAAAGGGTTGACTTGGTAGCTCCAGGAAGCCGTCATGGCTCACTTTTTGCTCCATCAACCTTAGAGTTGTTCTTAGGCTTCTGTTGATATCCTTTTACCTGTGGTTGCAAGATGCCATTTCTGACTCTTCTGTGTCCCTATTTAAAGGAATGAAGAAGGGGAAGAGCATAGCATAAAAATCATATTCAAACTGCATCAGCCTTTATTAACATTTTCTCATAAGCTCTGCTTAGTCTGCTTAGATCTAATTTAACAAAACTGTGCCCTCTGGCCATTACTTATTCCAAAGGAGGTTGCAGAAGTAAGTGGGATTATTGTATTTGTTAATGTGTTGGATTTGCAGCTGAGAGCAATGCCACACCAAGCAAAATTATAATTCTGTTAATAGAGAAGAAGGGAAAATTGAACAGTTTGCCACAATGCACTATATGGACCAGAGGCCCTTCTATAAATGTCAAAAATAGAAATAAAGGAAATATTGACCTCTTTTCCTCTCCCCCCAATATTTCTTTAGTCATTTATGAAAGGTCTTTCCTATAAATAAACCAAATTTTCAATGCCTTGAACTTCAAATCTATCCAGATAACTTATACGCGATAAGCATTTTTAAATGTCAGAAGTATGAGAGGAGAATAAAAGGAGTGGGGGGCAGGAAGAATGCTGAGCACACAGGTGAAAGAGAAATGGAAAAAAGCAGGAAGTATCCAAATGTCAGACAGATGTAACTGGTTACATTTGTTTTCAAGCCATAAGTATTGCTGAGTGTGCTATGTTTTATTTAATTTTTTTTCTCTAACATTTTATTTACATCAATCTCTCGTTCAGGTGGCAAGGGGTCATCCATAGTTCAGAATGGTGGGAGATGAGTGTGGGGGCTGTGTCAAGGGATAGATAAACTCTGAGGGCCAAGTCATGACTTTATGTGATATACTGTGTGCTTTTTTATTTGCCTGTTTAAAATGCACCTGAATTTATTTCTCAGTTCTATGGTTTACTAGGTACTTCTGTTCTTATCTTTAGTATTTTCTTCCCTTTAATTACCTTGGGGTGGCTTTTCTGTTCTTTTTCTACAAGCTTATTAAAGTGCATGCCTATTTTGTTTATTGTTATTCTTTTAAATTGACATAAGTATTTAAAGCTATATTTTCCCTATGACTTTAGCTTGGGTCTGTCATACAGGGTGAACTAAGTTACAAGGAGCAAAACAATACCATATATTAACACATATATGTGGGATCTAGAAAACTGGTACAGATGAACCTATATGCAGAGCAGGAATAGAGATGCAGATGTAGAGAACAGAGCTGTGGGCATGGGGTGGGGTGGGGGTTGAATTGGGAGATCGGTGTTGACATGTATACACTACACTGTGTAGGACCGATGGCTGGTGGGAGCCTGCTGGGTGGTGCAAGGGGCTTGGCTCAGTGCTCTGCGGTGACCCGAATGGGTGGGACAAAGGGAGGGTAGGGGGACACCTAAGAGGGAGGGGATACATATGTATGTGGCTGTTTCACTTCATTGTGCAGTGGAGTTTGCTGTTTTAAAAGATAACCAGATTGTGTAAATAACTGTTTAAAGGTCTATGAAAAATTGCTTTTGAACGGCTCTAAAATCTACAAATCATCCCACCTACTTGTTGTTAACTTCGATGAGGTGTAGCTTATATAGAGTAAACTGTCCCCATTTTAAGTGTGTGGTTGGATGAGTTTTGACAAAATATAGACTGGTGCAATAACTGTCCCACTAAGAATATTGATCAAGCCTATTATGCCATAGTTTCCATATTTTCCTTTGCAGACTACCTCTGCCAACCCGGGGAACTACTGGTCTGCTCTACTGTGTCACTATAGATTAGTTTGCATTTTTTCTAGAATTTCAAAAAAAAGGCTATACCTATTCCCTGGAAATAGGTTTCTGACTTCCTTAACTCAGCTTAATTATTTGGAAATGGACCCCTGTTGTTGTTGTCTCGGCAGTTCAGTCATTTTATGTTGCTTAGTAGTATTCCACTGTACAAAAAAAAAAAAAAAAAGCCACAGTTGGTTTTATCCGTTTATATATTAATGGACATTTTGTTTATCATTTTTGAGCTGTCATGATTAAGTTGCTATGAACATTGACATACAGATCTTTATGTGGACAAATATTTTCATTCTTAAGTGAATGTAAATGTGATTGTTGGGTTGTATGGTAGTTTGACACAGCAGTTTCTTATGTTGCCAAATTATTTTCTAAAGTAGCAGGGCAAATGTGTATTTTGTCCACCAATTTATGAAGTTCCAGTTGTACTACATTCTCACCAATGCGTGGTGTGGCCAGTCTTTTAGCAACTTATGCTTAGGGGAATGGTGAGAGTTACAGAAGCACCAAACTCACAGGTCTCTTCTGCAGATCTGTCCTTCAAGGGTGATTCCGCTTGTCTGTGCCTATTTTCCCACCGTGCTTCATGAGCTCTTCCCGACATGGGGGTAATTTTGCTGTCAGCCAGGGATCTGGGCAGGTTTCACACACAGATATTGGACCTCATTCTTTCAGCTCTCTTGTTGCCAGAATTCTTAAAATTTCCAGCAGCTCTTCCAGCCCTGAACTCTGTTCTCTGGCATCTTCAGTTGCTGAGCTGTGGTTTTTCCATACCTCCATTTCCTCCTCCTGTAGCTGTGGTGGTTGAGGGGACTGTTTTTGTCTCTGTAATAAGGGCTTGAACCTTAACATTTTCCCACTGCTCTCTGAACCTCTACCCATTTTCCTCCATCTCAGTTACAGTTTAAGCTCTCCTCTAGCTTCTGTCAATTAAAAATTTTTTTCTAGTGAATTTAAATTGAGTATATATTCCCAGGGAGTCCTTCCTGGTGGCTCAGAGGTTAAAGCGTCTGCCTGGAATGCAGGAGACCCGGGTTCGATCCCTGGGTCTGGAAGAGCCCCTGGAGAAGGAAATGGCAACCCACTCCAGTACTCTTGCCTGGAGAATCCCATGGACTGAGGAACCTGGTAGGCTACAGTTCATGGAGTCGCAAAGAGTCGGACATGACTGAGCGACTTCACTACTATACATTCCCAGAAAAGTCGCCATAATCAGGTTTGAAAGCAGTGTCCAGAACCCTGATAACTGATAGTGAAGGTAACTGAAATAAAGTATTGATTTAAATATCTAATCCATATTCTTGGAGTCATGTAGTTGAGAATGAAAGCCTGAAAGAACAGTTTCTTGACTCAAGCATGGTCCAAAGAAAAAGTAAAAATTTAGGCAAAATGTAACAGTCTACTTCTCTATTTTCCTTTCTGCTTCTTTCTTCTACTGCCCTGTGTACCTGTGGATGCTCGCTGAACCGGTGTCGAGGTCTGACTTTCCTCCTGTAATTTTTTCTTACCTCTACCCTGCTTTGATGAGAACTCCAGTTCTCCAGTACCGTTCCTCTCTGCTCAGCATTGAAGAGGTGTTTCTTCATGTTCCCAGAGGCATTTTCATTTTTAGCAGTGGACGTTTAGTATCTCAGATTATTAGTGGAGAACATTTGATGATGTAACAGAATATAGTAAATTGTTCAGTTCACATGGGGAGGTGTGTTTGGGGCCAACTTGTAGGATGGGGCTCTTACAGGAATGGGGAACTTTATGAATGATCAGAGATTCTGGAATGTTCCTGATTTTTTAAAACCTGTTTCTTGACTGTTTTCATCTTTAAATCTAGAGATGTGGTCAAAGTTTCATGTATTTGGTTGTATGTTTGATTGATTTCAAGTGGCACCATGGCCTTGACTCCAGGCTGCACGGATGGTGGATGGCAGACAGCAAGCAGTAGCACTGAAAAGTGTCTTTGCTGCCAGATGAATTTGTCTCTAGAACTTTCCTATGTTTTCTTCTGCTGCTTGTCTCTACTTTGAATACCTCTCTCTCCAGGTTCTCAGTGGATTCATTTCCCTCATTGGAAATAAGAGTTTTACCAACTATAATTTTAATTTGATCATGTCTCAACGTTTCTGGAGAAAGGCTTAGTTTGGTCCTTCAGAATGTGACTCTCACGAGTGCCTCGGGCAGTGAAATCAATTTAAAACAGAGTGTACACTCAGCGGTATTCTTTCTTTGTCTATAATAATTCCTCACTTTGCCTTAATCACCTTTGCTTTTCAGACAGCTTCCGCTGCTGCTAAGTCGCTTCAGTCTGTCTGACTCTGTGCGACCCCATAGACGGCAGCCCACCAGGCTCCCCCGTCCCTGGGATTCTCCAGGCAAGAACACTGGAGTGGCTTGCCATTTCCTTCTCCAATGCATGAAAGTGAAAAGTGAAAGTGAAGTCGCTCAGGTTGTCTACTTGAAAGTTATACAATCGTGTCCGACTCCTAGCGACCCCATGGACTGTAGCCCACCAGGCTCCTCCATCCATGGGATTTTCCAGGCAAGCGTACTGGAGTGGGGTGCCATTGCCTTCTCCGAGACAACTTCTAGATGATTGTATTTTATCATTGCAACCTGCCATTTCTAATCTATTTAGCAAGTTTTTATTAGCTCGGACTTTCTTCTTAAAGGTCTCATGGCATGTTATCCTCTTTGGTTCTGAGAAGGCACTTGGGTTCTCATTCTGCTCCAGCCTTCTCTTTTCTCAAGTCCCCATTTCATGCAGTTGAAGAACTCTGCCAGCTTCGATCACTGATCTGCTTTGTCCTATGAGTAGTGAATGCTGTGCCAAACATGTGCTCTTCTAGTAGCCTCCTATGAATCCTGTTTTTTTATAGTCTAAAGACTGGCAGCTTAGATGGTAAGGAATCTGCTTGCAGTGAGGGAGACCCGGGTTTGATCCCTGGGTGGAAAGATCCCCTGGAGAAGGGAATGGCAGCCCACTCCAGTATTCTTGTCTGGAAAATTCCATGGACAGAGGAGCCTGGCAGGCTATATAGTCTATGGGGTCACAAAGGGTTGAAAACAAGTGAACAACTAACACACAGACATGCACACACACACACACACACAGCCTATGATGACAGTGAATCCCTTCTTGCCATATATGATGCAGCACAATAAATACCATGTTTCAGAAGGACTAAGTGAATTGCAAATCTATTTCCCATATAAGAGAGCATTTCAGGCACTCTTTTGTGCACTTCATAGGCATTGCTCATTCAATCATATGAGTAATTGGGTGGGTACTATATTTATTCCCTTCTCATGCACTAGAAACAAAGTGGGTGAATAGACTCCACAAAGCTTTGAGTTAACAGACGGAGGTTCAAGGTCAGGAACTTTGGCTTGGGAACTTGACCTTACCTCTTAGACTATTGGCATATGTGAAGCTTATTGCTCTAGACAGGGGCTCGGAGAGATGCTGGTAGGAGCACCATTTGTAGTTGAGGTGGTAGCTACAAAGTGAGGTTAATTTATTACTCTTGTTGTGTGACTAAAGCAGTTCAAACAGCCTCAGAATGTGAGGCATTAACACCTTTGGAAAAGCCTGTTACTGCCAAGAATTCATGTTGCTTCTCTCTCTTCAGATATCCTACAGGAAACAAGAGAGACAATGACAACATCAAACTGAGGTTATCTTGTTTTCAGGCTGGAAGCAACTGCATTTGAAGGGTACAGAAAGAAAATTAGAAACATGACAAATGCATTTATTAAGAACTGAACCAAATTCCCTCTGCAAACACTGCTCTCCCAAATGTTAGAGCAACTGCTTCAAAGCCTGCCAGTAACAATCACTGGAAAAAAAAAAAAAACTGTGGCGCACAATGCCTAGTTTTCTGTTGGGACTAAATATACTTGATTGTTTGAGAGCCACAACCTGCCGAATAAAGCCAGTGGAGCATTCAGCCCTGATGCCACTTGATCAGAAAAGTGATGCGTAGCCTAGAAATTTTACCTTAGGAGATCCTTCATTAATCAAGGGTGTTTTCTCCTGTGTAAATATGTGTACTCCTTGGAGGGAAAGTGTATTAAGTCTCACTCATTATTCAGGCTCTGGTGGAACTAGTTCATTCAGTCCAATTGCTGGCCGATCGCAAGTCTGGGTAAGGAGGTAGAGAGACAGCGCACTGCACTGAAAAGACACATTCTAAAGTCAAATGAAACAGGACCTGAAGCCAGATATTTCACTGGAAAGCTGGGTAACAAAGAACAAATTACGAAACCTCAGCTTTCCTATCTGTGAAATGGGTGTAATGACCAATCCAGAATTTGTAATTGTGTAATATGGCAAATATAACACACCGAGTTTATCAGTCAGTTGAGTTCAGTCGCTCAGTCGTGTCCGACTCTTTGTGACCCCATGGACTGCCTTACGCCAGGCCTCCCGGTCCATCACCAATTCCCGGTTTACTCAAACTCATCTCCATTGAGTCAATGATGCCATCCAACCATCTCTTCCTCTATCATCCCCATCTCCTCCTGCCTTCGATCTTTCCCAGCATCAGGGTCTTTTCAAATGAGTCAGTTCTTCACATCAGGTGGCCAGAGTATTGGAGTTTCAGCTTCAGCATCAGTCCTTCCAATGAATATTCAGGACTGATTTCCTTTAGGATGGACTGGTTGGATCTCCTTGCTGTCCAAAGGACTGTCTACTAAATGGTTCATTCCATTTTCTCCCAAGGCTTCTCTAGAAGATGTGTCATAGAGGGTGAACATTAGGTCACTTCTGTCTCCAGAAGGCTGGGCTGCAGACAATGGAGGGAGAGGAGGTGCAAATAAAACAGGAGGGCTTTGGAAGGAGGTTACAAAGGGAAAAAAATCAACTATTTTGAGCTTCTGTTCATGTTTGGCCTGGATTCATTCTTTCACTGTCTCTGTGTCTCCATCATTTCTCTTTCCCTTCTACAATTCTCTAAAAATATTACATTATCGTTCAGTTCAGTTCAGTCATTCAGTCATGTCTGACTCTTTGCAACCCCATGAATTGCAGAACGCCAGGCCTCCCTGTCCATCACCAACTCCAGGAGTTCACTCAGACTCACGTCCATCGAGTCAGTGATGCCATCCAGCCATCTCATCCTCTGTTGTCCCCTTCTCCTCCTGCCCCCAATCCCTCCCAGCATCAGAGTCTTTTCCAATGAGTCAACTCTTCGCATGAGGTGGCCAAAGTACTGGAGTTTCAGCTTTAGCATCAGTCCTTCCAAAGAACACCCAGGACTGATTTCCTTTAGAATGGACTGGTTGGATCTCCTTGCAGTCCAAGGGACTCTCAAGAGTCTTCTCCAGCACCACAGTTCAAAAGCATCAATTCTTCGATGCTCAGCTTTCTTCACAGTCCAACTCTCACATCATTAGGATCCCCATAAAATAATCCTCAAAAGTTCAAATCCTTATTTGCTTCATTGGTAATACTTTGCTATTATAGACTGCTCAGTTATATCTGACTCTTTGCCATCCCCTGGACTGCAGTCCACCAGGCTCCTCTGTCCATGGTGTTCTCCAGGCAGGAATACTGGAGTGGATTGCCATTTCCTTCTCCAGGGGATCATCTCGAGACAGGGATCAAACCCATGTCTCCTGAGTCTCCTGCATTGGCAGGTGGATTCTTTATCACTGTGCCACCTGGGAAGCCTGCTGTTATAGAGATACAAGCTAAATCCCATTCATGAAGTTACATTTTCATGACTGGTTAGTTTAGATCCCTGGGGTGGGAAGATCCCCTGGAGAAGGGAATGGCTACCCACTCCAGTATTCTTGCCTGAAGAATTCCATGGACATAGGAGCCTGGTGGGCTACAGTCCATGGGGTCTCAAAGATTCAGACATGGCTGAGAGACTAACACTTTCACTTTCACTAGTTTAGACACAATACTGAATTTTGGAAAGAATGAAAAACTGCGTGTGTTTGGGGGCAGGCAGGAACTATCTACTTTAAGTAACAAAAGGTTAGATAAAATTTAATGGCATTTTGTTTCAAGCTCTGGAAATGGCTGAAGGCTAGACATACTGTAATTGTGTTGTAACTTTTATTTGCAGTGAAATTCTTACATGCATTACTTTTTTAAACAGACCTGTATGTGGAAGAGAACAAAACAAATGAAAAAGCTGAATGCAACACTAGCACTTTCTTCACTGCTTGGCTTTAAGGAAAGGAAAGGGAGGACAGAAAAGTTAACACATTGTTTTGTATGAAGTGGTCTTTTGAATCTCACCACCCCCTGTATTTTATACTCAATATTTCTTATTTTTCTGGTTTATTCCTCCCTATTACTCCAGGATCTATTACTATTAACAGGGAGCCAAGACGTGACATCATAGATATGAAAATAACATCAACCCATTGATGAGGAGAGCTGAGGGGATGGGGAGGTTTCTAGATCAGGACCTTCTGTGGAATTGCCCTCCCAAAGGCAGTTATCTCCCCTGTGTTTGGAACTGGTTCTACAACAGCTGACTAACCCCTGCTTCTATCTCTGCTTCCCCTTCCATCTTTGATTCTTTCATTCCTTTTCCCCCTAGGAAGCTGAGCAGTTGCAAAGGAGACCCAGGTCTTCCCAGAGGCTTTCATAAAGGTAAAACTTCTGATTATATTTGGGAATTTAATTGTTGTTGTTAATTGTTCAGACACTCAGTCATGTCTGACTCTTTGTGACTCCATGGACTTCAGCATGCTGGGCTTCCCTTCCCTGTCCTTCACCATCACCCGGAGCTTGCTCAGACTCATGTCCATGGAGTTGGTGATGTCATCCGACAATCTCATACTCTGACCCCCTTCTTTACCTGCCCTCAGTCTTTTCGAGAATCAGGGTCTTTTCCGATGAGTTGGCTCTTCACATCAGGTGGCCAACGTACTGGAGCTTCAACTTCAGCATCTGTCTTTCCAGTGAATATTCAGAGTTGATATACTTTAGGATTGACAGGTTTGATCTCCTTGCTGTCCACCAGATTCTCAAAGCTTTGGATTATTTTTGGGAATTTAAATGTTAAGTTGACATAAATGATATCCATCCTGCGTTATTATTTTTCTTTCATTTTTGATGGTACTGTATTTATGACTTTAGTCATATGTTTGACAAGTGTTTCTGATACTAAGTTTCATTGAAACTGAATAAAGCCACTAAGGTAAGTTCTACAGAGAAATCAGCAGTAAAGATTCAGAGGCATGCACTTGAGCAGCTCCCAAAAAGTTCACAGTGAGGTTTCATCAATGACTAATGCCTTCATTCCCTTATGTGAAGTTACCCATCAGCGGTGGTGCGGGGATGCTGATCACAATGATTTTGGTCTAACATTTTATGATGATATTAAGTATTGGAGAAGTTAGCTTCATAAATCGTGCCCAACTCTAACCCACATCCACAAATACACAGCAAAAGCAGAAGCTGTGTTCCCCAGAGATGGGTCAGCTCAAAGACATTTAAGATTAAATGTAGAAGGAATGTTTTACTGGGGTAATAAATTTGTTTACTTTTTCTCTTTCATTTCATTGTAAAATGGCAAACTTTTTTTTTGTGTATGGGGGGTGTATTTTCAATTCAATTGAAAGGCATACATTTTAAAAATTCTAACTGAAATGGGGTAATTATATGAATGACATGAGCATCTTCTGTGGTGGCCAACCTTGTTCTTGGAGCTGGACTGCAGGGGTGAGTAAAACCGATGTCTATATCCTATAGCCGACTTTATTGAGAAGGGGAGAGGAACAGAAAGTAGCCAAACTGGCAAGTACACAGATGATAGCATTTCAGATAAGAAATATTAAGAAAAAAGAAAGTAAGGGTTGAAGTAACCTCTCCATCTAGAGGGGGGCTACTTCTTTAAATTGGGTAGTGAGTCTGAGAAAACAAACATACTGGAGCCACATAAATGGAAAATATCACCAAGAATTGTCTTTAACTATACAAAATGCAGTGGTGTGATAATTTATGTATGTTATTTAAATGGTTGTTTTGAATTGACTTGAGTCAGGAATGTAACATTTTTGGGGTCTATTTTAAAAGAATTACCTAGGCATTCACCTTCAATCTCTAAATTCCTAAGTACCTCTTGTAAGCAATGTTTCTGGCCTTCCTCCACACAGCCCTCGCACTGTGGTCAATCCCAGGGGGACATGGGTGGGGAATATTGCTTTAGGTGCCACATTATTAGCCTTCCAGGGAAGGTGAATACATGTCATGGTTGTGTTTTAATTGGGTAGAAATATATAAAAGCTAACTATAGGTTTACATTTTTTCTATACCATTGTCAAGTATATCCTGCATCTGAGATGATTTTTTGACTTTACTACTTCTTTTCTTATACCAGGTGATTACTTTTTTTTTTTTTTTTTTTTTTACCATTTTAGACTCTCCATTATTTTTTGTGAGTCATTGTCTAAAAAAGTCTCTCTGATCTTTAACATGCTCTACTTAGTTGACCTAACCATTAAAATGCTCATCTTAAAATAGCTGTCTGGTCTCTATCCGCATTATTTATTGCAAAAACTAGATAATTTTCACAAAAGATAAAAGGCATTGTGCAATGGCTCAGCTGAAGATATTAGCGAAAATAACTTAGCACATTGTTGTGACTGTAAGTGATAAAAGATAATGAACTGGAACTTTCTCATTCAAGTTGAATTCCTCTGAGACTTATTAGCATCCATTGTAATGGTATATTTTTTTTGATGTGGGCACTTACCCTGCCTCCTGGGTGGAGGCTACTGATGCATTTCACACAGGCTGCCAGAGGGCTGAGTGTGTGTGCTGCCCCTCTCTGTCCACTAGTAACTGGTCAAATGGTTCCTACAAGTCCAAAGCTGTTTCGTCTGTTTCTGGGGCTGAGTAACACGAATAAATTAAAGTGAGGCAGCGTGAATAAATGAAAAAAAATCAGACTTGCAAAGGGCTATGAAAACTAGAAGTTAAAACCTCAGAAGAAATGCCTTTTTGCAATGTTGGAAGTGTCTTAACGTTAATCAGAGCATAAAAAAACATGTTATAATTCCAGCCCCCCAATGGTAGAAATGTAAGTTTTTCTAACATAAATCAGTAAAAGGGGATAGAAAACACCACAAGAATGTTGTGAGCCACCTGATGGTGGAAATCCTTTGAATATTCATATATGATGTGGATTTCCGATGTTGTAAACACTTTCACGTGTTGTCTTTAATGACAGTATATGCAGAAGTGTAACAGCAATGGGCTATGCAGCTATGCCCATAAATTTTTATTACATCTCTGAGAAAAAATCCAAATTGTGTAGAGAAATTCAATACAATAAAATATGGCGAAGATATTATAGCATCAAACCTAAGTACTTGTAACATACTCCAGTCTAAAGATCCAAGGTCAGGGGTGGTCTGCTAACACAGAGTTTTTAATATTTCTTAGGCAGAAGGAACCTACTGAATCTCTAGAAACTTGCTTTAAGGAAAGATAGTTTTAATTAGAAACAATTCTGAACTCTTAGAAATAATATTCCCCCAAAGCAATAGCTAGCATTTAATTTTCTTTTTCTGCTGTTAGTACATAAGTTCACAATTTATACCTATAGAATAATTCCTGCTAAGGAGACTGTGTTCTTTATAAACAATATCTAACTAATCTTCAACACATCTATACATACTGGGGGTGGGATCCCAATTTGTTAGGTCAGCTTAGCAAAGGGAAATTAATTTCAAAGGAATTAGTGACTCCAATAAGGAAAGCTGATTCTACACTCCCAAATATGACTATTTTTCAGCAAAAATAAAAATGTAAACAAATGATGTTGCCTCATAATACCCATCTCTGATTCTAATATCTGTCAAGGATTTATTGTGGCTCTTTGTTTCTCCATATATTTGCATGGTTTATACATTGTCCAGCTCTGCACATCATTCAAATAAGATGTCATGTATCATTCAGTGTTTTGAGGACAAACAATTCATTTTATGTAGTCAAATGACTTTGTCAAGGATTCTTGGTGAAATTATATTAAAAATATTGTTTTGGAATGTAGGTTGTAATGTGATAAATCCAATTCTGCTTCATCACTCAGAGAACAACCTGATTGTTTCTTGGTCTTGGCTTCTTAGGAAATCAATGGATGTGATTTACAAAAGGTCACCTGTGACCTTTCATCTCTCATCCCACCAGTATTTTCAAATCTGTAGGATATTTCTGCATCGTTGAGCTGCTCTCACTGTAATCTGGATGTGACTAAACATAACTTCTCTCCCGTGCTTCTCCTCTTCCCCTGGCAAAGCAATATTTGTTTCTAAGCAAGTCCATCTTTACGTAACATTCCACTTTCAGAAACCCCTGTTCCCTTCAAAAGAATTGCCTTTCATTCTAATTTCCCCTAGCAGCTAACGTGGCTAACTAACGTGTCTCCAACTCCTCTGAAATTCTAAACTGAGGATATGTCTCTCTTCCCGTAGTGTTCCTTCTAGACCTTGAACCATGTCTCTCTGTCCTAAAGGCTCTGCACTTTGTTAGGAGAGTTGTCTGTACTTCGTGTTTCCAAGTCTTACTTTCTATTTACTTTTTAACCTACTACAAACTGGCTTTTGCACCACCATCCCAGGTAATAGCAAAATCCAGTAGAAAAGTTTGCATTTTTGTCCAGTTGGATTTCCAAATACTTTTAAGTTGTTCCTTGGAGAAGGAAATGGCAACCCACTCCAGTACTCTTGCCTAGAAAATCCCATGGACAGAGGAGCCTGGGGTCCATGGGGTCGCAAAGAGCTGGACACGACTGAGCGACTTCACTTTCACTAAGGATCCTGAACTTGATCTGTTTTCATGACCTATTAGCCTTTGGTTTTATTTGTATCCCTTTGTCTATTTTTATTTTAAGATATACATGAGTAGGATCCACAAAGGCTCATTTCTATCTGCTTCCTGCTTTTGGTGATGTCTGGAATTGTGACTTTGGCTCAGAGAACTGAGGAGAGTTAGCCACTCAAGTGTTAGGAGCAAAGCAACACTAATAGACAAAAATGAGAAAAGTAATGGAAATTTTAAAGAACATGATGCCTCAGAAAGAGGCTTGGCAAATTGGGAAGATGAATGTGGGCATATATCTGTAGGTAAAAATAAAAGGTGGGTTGGAGTCAGATCCTCAGGAATCTCAAATGCTGTGCAAATGGTTTGAACACTGTAAAGAATGCTTGGTTTCCTTTGGTGGATTCTGTGCAGTGAAATGATAGAATAACATTTGAATTTTAGAAAGACCATGCTGGTGAAAATTTAGAGAATAAACCGAGATTGTGCAAGATTGGAAGCAGAGACAATCTGGGTTGTTTTAAATCATAGGAAATGAACAATGAGATTCTAAATCAGAATGTTGGCATTGAGATGAAGACAATGGCATAAATTCTGTTTGGGTTGCAGAACTGACAAAACTTGGCAATCCATTGGATGTGGAGTGGAGTTGAGGGAGACAGCAGTTGAGGATGACTCTCACAGATGAGTAATATTAGAGGAAAGGAAAGCAGATGACATTTTTGAAAGAAAAATGGCAATTTAGTTTGGGTCATGATTATCAATTGCCTGAAGAGCACCCAGGTGTAACTGTCCAGGAGGCATGTAGAAAATGCATTTAGTGATTAGGTGATCGTTCTGGTGGAGGTGAAGATTTTGAGGGGGAAATAATGAACATATAGGTGGCAGCTAAAGCTATGATACAGAGCTAGAGAGCAGGAACAGAGTGGAAAGCTCTGTCAGTCCTTGCATATGTGGTTGTGCCATCGTAACAACGCCCTCAAATCTCAATGATTCCCAGTAACAAAGATTTGTTTCTCTGCTTTGTTACATATCTATGGTGGGTAGGATTTGACCTTTTAAAAAAATCTTTGGGACACAGCCCTCTTGAACAGCTTGTATTTGGCACTTAATTTTTCCTTATGCAGAGGGAAAAGAGAATGGGGTGAAGCATGGAGGGATCCTTATCTCTTCTGCCTGTAACGCATCAAACTTCTGCTCACATTTCCATGATCAAAGCAAGTCACAGGTTCTGACTTATGAGGGGCCGAGAAGTACAATTCTCTGCCAGGAGAGAAAGTGGGCATTTGGTAAATAAAAATGAAATTTAACAGGATTGCCAAGACAGAATCTAAGAGAACATAAACATTAAGTTGCTCTTAGAAAAAAGGAGTATTTTTGAAGAAAGCTGAAAAAGGGTGACCAAAAATATAATTAGAAAACACAGATGAAGTATCTTTCCTGAAATAAAAAAGAAAAAATGATTTAGTCTAATTCATTAATGCTTTTGAAATTTATATCCTAAGGGTATATTTGCTTTTAATAATTTATAATTGGAAGGGTATGGGGGTAAATTTGGTTATTATCCTGAAGATTTCTTGCAGAAAAATCATCCTGTAAGATGCATTGCCACAGGCAAATGTAAAGTGGATAGAGAATGCCTTAAGATAGGGTTTGGAGACACTCTCATATAAAGGTAGATATGTGTTCCCAGTTTTTCTTCATAAGTAAAACATGTGTTTTCCTAGAAAAAATATAAGGATAGGTTTAAATTTCTCATGCTCTATACTGTGAAGACCTTGAAACTGTTTTTTTTTTTTTTTTTTTGGTCCCTACCTTTTCAGGCAAAATAGAAGCTCCCAAAGATGGAGTAACTTTTTGTATCTTTGATTTTATGAAGTATGATGTTCATTTCTTTAGCATGTGAATAAGGTACTAATCATTGTTCTATTGTGAAGAGTTGGGCAAACTTCCAGAACCGAGACCTGAATCTACTTTAATAAAAGAACAGTGAAACATTAGGTACTGGGGGTGGTTCCATTATATTCTGAAATTAAATGTGGAATTAAGAATCAAGATTTTAGATTTTAGTAAATCAAAGCTCTCTGAAATGATAATTGGTCTCAAGTAACTCTGTGGAGTCATAATTAACTCATGAATTAACTTTTTGTGGCTCATACACAGTATTGAGTCTCTGTGGGATTCACTGTGAATAGAAGACACAAGGCCCCTTTCCAACATGGAACTTATATTAAACCTAGGAAACATGTCAATTCAGTAGTTCCCCCTTCTCCAGTTTCTCTTTCCATGGTTTCAGTTATCCATAGTCAACTATGGTCTGAAAATGGGAAATTCCATAAATAATTCATAAACTTGAAATTGTGTGCCATTCTGAGTAGTGTGATGAAATCTCTCAACATCTCATTTCATCCTGCCTGGGATGTCAGTCACCCCTCTGTTAAGCATGTTCTTCCCATCAGTCACTTAGCAGCCTTCTTAGTTACCACATCAACTGTTCAGGGTACCACAGTACTTATGTTTCAAGTAATCTGTATTTTACTTAATAATGGCCCCCAAGGTGGCTGGCTGGCAATTTGGATAATCTCATGCTGTACCTAATTTATAAGTTAATCATAGGTTATGTATGTGTAGGAAATAGTATATATAGGGTTTGGTAACTATCCATGGTTTCAGGTATCCACTGGTGGTCTTGGAACCTGTCCCTCACAGACAAGGTGGGACTCCTATAAAGAAAATGTACAAATAATAATAGAATTACATCAGTGCTAAGTGTCAGGAAGGAGAAGACTGGTTTTTTCATAAAAAGCCAGAACGGCCTCGTAAAGTATAGTCCTAGGTCTGTTATTAAAGCTGATGTTTCCCAGACTGAGTGGTCCTGAGTGAGAGGTTGGTGGTGATTATTTCCCAGGAGTTGAGAAGAGTATAATTTAGAGATCTCCAGGCTACCAGTTGTGAGAACTCAGCATGAGGAAACTACCATATTCATTTGTGTATTAACAATGTCTGAAAGAAGTCTTCATGAATGAACAGATATTAGGTGTCTAGTGGATACATAAATGAAGCAGTCAATAGTTCTTGTAGTTATGAGTAGTTTCCTAGTGCTTATTTTTTCTCCCCCGGTACAGTGTGGATGGAGAAGATAAATTGTGAGGCAGAGGACTAAGTCTTCAGTTAGAAGTCTCTCACATTATTGTGAATCCTCATCAGGTATAAAATGAGGGAAAGGCAGGCAAAATAAACAGCAATAACAAAGCATCAGCTTATGATGAGCTTGTGGTAGATTCCAAAGAGAGCTACAGATACCTTAATGATGTCTTTAAGACCAAATTCACTTAAGGATGATGACAATGTTTTGTCATTATTGGTAGATATTTCCCCCCCTAAATTCTGAAACCTCATATCGTCTGTTAAAATGCAGAGGAAGAGGAGATTATCATGAGTTTATAAAGGTGGTGAACAGAGGAAGCAGAGGAGAAGTGGTTTACTTAGTGAACTGAAAGTCAAGTGGAATTTCTTAATCTCATGAACCCATACCAGGGTTTGAAATTCCTAGTCAACCATAGTGAATCTTGAGTAAAAGATACTTCCCACTGTCATGCACTATAAGAAAGCTATTATAGTGCTCAGTTTGGTGTAACTTGTCACTTCCATTTTTAAATGCTTCAGGCCTGTTCATTTCTCGCTTTACTAGCTCTCTTCAATCTGCCATGGATTCCGGGGACTGTTGAAAAGTGACTTCTGAGTGAATAGATATTCTTCAAATCTTGTGAGTTAGCCAGGCTTCGTATCAAGTACTATATATTTTGAATTACACTCTTGCAGTATCAGTCTGTGTTTTTTTTTTTAAATATGAGGATTGTTTACTATTTATCTAGTGTGAGATTATTTATAACTTATAATAAGAGAAAAAGTATAAAGTTTTCTTCAGATATACCTCATCTTGTTCAAAGATCTTCTAGTTCCCAAAGAATTCTACCAAAGTTACAAAATGTATTTTTATATCTTACTCTGTGAGCCTCTTAATTGTTTTAATTTTCAGTGACGTCACATAATGGAGTTGCTGTGCTTCTTTGATCTTGTTTGGGAAATAGATTTGCCTTTCTGCTGATATAGGTTTATTTTTGTAGCTTATTTTAAGTTCAGTCAATTTTGAATTCAATTACTTATTGATTTCCTATCAAAGGCTTTCTACAGGTCTCACACAGTGCTATGTTTGAGGTCCTAAAAGAAATATTACACCTACAGGCAGGCAGGCAGAAAGAGACGGAGAGAGAGGAGAAACAGAAAGGCATTCAAGGAAATAAAGAATTTGTTTTGCTAAATGTAATTTCCCTCAGTTCAGTTCAGTTCAGTCCCTCAGTCGTGTCCGACTCTTTGTGACCTCATGAACTGCAGCACGCCAGGCCTCCCTGTCCATCACCAACTCCCGGAGCCTACCCAAACCCATGTCCATCAAGTCGGTGATGCCATCCAACCATCTCATCCTCTGTAATCGCCTTCTCCTCCTGCCCTCAATCTTTCCCAGCATCAGGGTCTTTCCAAATGAGTCAGCTCTTCACATCAGGTGGCCAGAGTATTGGACTTTCAGCTTCAACATCAGTCCTTCCAATGAACACCCAGGACTGATCTCCTTTAGGATGGACTGGTTGGATCTCTTTGCAGTCCAAGGGACTTTCAAGAGTCTTTTCCAACACCACAGTTCA
>NW_011495016.1:107820-127069 GCF_000754665.1 Bison bison bison | reverse complement strand
AGTGATTAATTTCCCTAAATACACATTAAATGATATATTTCAGTGCATGTCATATTACAAATTGTGAACTTGTTGGTCTTAAAATGTAAACATTGTTTCCTCTTTTCAACCCTGCATGTGTTGGATGTTGATTTTATGTTAAGGCCAATTACAATTTGATTAATTTACTCTAAACTCAAGTTACTCTAATGTGTTTTAAAAATGACATAGCAGTTACATCTGTGGTGGGAATAATGTATGCAATATTGGAGAAAAAAGTGGGAGATGAATTCTGTAATTGACTTTAGAATTTGCTGGTCATTAGAATTGAGAGACATTAAGGACAAACTGGGAAGAAAGCTGAGTTATGGAGATAGAGACTGATTTGAGATATTGATACTATAATGTACCATTTGCAGTGAAATTGATTCCTTGCTCAAGTATATCTTGTTCATAACCACATATTGACGTGTCAAGACGCACCTTGGATTCTGTAACTAATTTGTTATCTGGACACTGTAATGGATACAGTGAAAAAATTGTCTTGTGACCCATTTCTAGTTTTCCAAACAACTTTAAAATACATGGTTTAGGAGCCAGCTGGAATATTGCTTCTTTGCTATAGAAGCAATCCTTTTGAAACTAGAGGGGAAAATGAAAGAAAAAACAAAACCGGTACCTGGAAACTGTGAATTTTCATGGTGCTGGACAACTTTAAGAAAGAAAAGTAAGAGGTTTAGGAAATAAAGACCAATTTAACAAGAGAAATTTTACCTGGCAGTACTGTTTATCTCACCAATATAATGGCCTAGTTAGAGTTTTATTTTAACACCCTATTTATTTTAGCCGTACTTATATCCTGAATGGATTTGAAAAGTGAGTAGATTTTTTTTTCAGGAAGTTCTAAAAGTACATAAAGATTTAATGATGTGTTAAACAGTCAAATAGTCTTTATAATTCACAAAAGACTTTTTCACATTTGAAAAGGGAAGAAGGCCTCACCGCCTCTATTTTTGTTAAAATTATAAGAAAACCTGTACATTAATCTTTGGAGCAATTTGAGAGGAATCAGGAAACTGCTATTTATAGTGATACAATTATAGACCAAGAGATGACATGGGGAACTTGGCTAAAAGGTAGATGATTTTGTTTTAAATTTAACAGTAGTGCTTTGGTTGTTTTCCCTTTGTAACACTCAGATCTACTGAGAAGTCAGACTGTGTTCTGCGATGAGGTGGTAGGGGAATAGGGTAATTTTAGTCAGAGGGGATATTTGCTTCTGATGAAATGATCATTTTTAGAAAATATAAATGTACTCTGAAAATTGAGTGCCAGATTGTATGAGCACTGCTTCAAGTATTTTTTTAAGAGTAAGAATAAGAAAGAATAATACAAAAAAAAGTCTTTGAACTTTGGTATGAAGTGGCCAGAAAAATGTAGAGAATTTGGGACAAGTTTTTGAAAATGAGATTGAGATCGATGGTACCATCAGAGTTTGGTTTTGGCTGGAAGTAGGTGCTAAAATGGAGATTCTCAAGCAAGTGGTTGAATAAGCAACCAATATCTGTGACAGAGAGAGGGGAGCAGGCTTGGACAGGGGAGGAGGTGAACTGTTGGACGGTTGCAGCAGAGGCTTAATCAGGCACAAGTGAAACTCTGGATCTGAGATGGCCCAAACTGAGGTCAGGTTGTCAGCATGTTTGATGCAGACTAAGAAGAAAGTGTAGCCTTGGTGAGGCAGAAACCGTTCTCGGGGGGCAGTTCAGCTATGAGCTCAGCAGACAGTCATCTGTGCAGGTGGAGAATGAGAATCTGCAATTCAGTGGGGCTCTTGCTGAGTCCCCTTGTGGAAACATTTACTTTCTGGGAGAATAAGGCATCCAGAACTGCAGAACATAGACTTTCAGTCACTAGAAGCACCAATTTCCCCAAAAAGAAAATGAGAACTCTTAAAAACGGCCATCTCTTCTACATCCATCTTCTTGACTCCATGCATTCAACCTATTAAAGAAATAAAACTGTAACTGAGGTGTATGGTGTGTTCTAAGACCGAGAGGATGATGCCTCATACTTGAAGGATGATAATTTCTAAGCAGGTAGCTGCACCTTCAGAAGTCCATTTTATTGTTCTGACAGGCCAGCAGCTTCTCTATGGTATGCGATTTGTTGTTGTTCAGTTGCTGAATTGTATCTGACTCCCTGTGACCTCATGGACTACAGCACACCACGGTTCCCTGTCCTTCATCATCTCCTGGAGTTTGCTCAAACTCATGTCCATTGAGTCAATGATGCCATCCAACCATCTCATCCTCTGTCACCTACTTCTCCTCCTGCCCTCAGTCTTTCTCAGCATCAGGGTCTTTTCCAGTGAGTCAGCTCTTTGCATCAGGTGGCCAAAGTATTGGAGCTTCAGCATCCGTCCTTCTAAAGAATATTCAGAGGTTGATTTCCTTTAGGACTGATGTGATGCATCACTCTATTCCATGAACATGTTCCCTTTGCAACTTTTCCTATGCTGGGAAGAGGTTCTTTAACCTTGAGTATGATGATATATGGGATCTCATGTCAAGGGTTTAAACATTCTGTTGACCTTCACATAGATACTAATGCTCATTTAAGCCTTGTGGATATGAGAAGCAGCCAGTGATGGAATATATACATAATTAATGATCTCAGTTAGGATGATTCAATTCCAAGATGAAAAGTTTCCCGTGTAATCAGCTTGCCACTGTGGCAGTGTTTGCTTTTAGTTTTGTCTCAACTGGTGACTGTGCCCTTCTCTTTATGCCTCTAAGTTCAGTAGTGACCTCTTGGTAACTTCAAATTCATCATGCAGAAAATAGTAATATCACAGAGACAAAGACTTTTTTTCCTCTGACAGCCAATTATTAAATAGTTACTAATGTCTACTGTATTTTGAGACCTGGGATTTGGTCTGTGTTGCTGAAACTCAAGATACTCAACACCGGTAGTAGTGAAATCAGCCTTAATGAATGAGACCCCATGCTACTATTCATGAATCCAGAGCATTGTGATGGCCAGTAACAGGAGCTGGTGGATACCAAGTGGCTGAGCCATTGTGTCTGTGTTATTGGTGTCATTTCTATGGTAGATGCTCTTGGATAGCCTTTAACATATAATATAAACAAGTTCATTTGGATCTATATATCAACATTTTCTCCAGACCTCCTGGTCTTCCAGCCTTTATCTTTTTACATCCATGACCCAATAGCCAAGTCAGTCTCTGCTTTCTATCAGGTTATAAATCTTCTTAATCCAGGCCATTTTCCCCACACAAAGTGGATGGTCTATCCTGTCTGAAGCTCTGGTCATTGCAAAGACTCTTCCCTATGACTGACTTTCATAGCCATCTCTGGATGATGATAACCTGCATTAGCAGATTTTCTTTCAGATTCACACTGAGCTGATGTTATCTATGATTCCAGAGTGACTTTTTTTTCCCCCTCCATCATCTAGTTTTAAGGGGTCCTCCTGATATAGTTATAGTGAGCTGAGAGACAGGCCAAAATCTGTTTCAACTATTTATGAACAGACCCTTGTGCCTTCTGTACCTGCTTCTGCCCTATCCCACAGGTTCCATCTGATCTTACAAGGGATTATGGTTGGATGCCCCCTTACAATAGGACAGAATGCAACCCATTATGAGTTCCTCTGGCTGCATGGTCATTTGCCTTATCTCCATCAAGGCCCAGAAGGCCAATACAGGTTACATTTCAAATGCTATTTAACTCTTTGCCACAGATGGCATGGCCTTTATCAAGGACTCTAGCAGTCTGTGTTGTAATTTTACTGCTGGATAATTCTCTACATGGCATCTTTTCTTATCATATATACCTCTGAAGCCATAGGGTCTCCTGGATCATGTAGCCCAAGAGGCAGACAGGCCTGTACTGAAAGCTGGGCCTGCTGTGGAGATCTGTTCTCTTCTTGGTCCCCTTGGTGCTAGCAGCCTTCTATGTAATCCAGGACATAGGACATGCCTTTACTGTATTTGGAGCAAATCCTGGAGTCCAGCCAGGTTTTGTTTCCTTAGCAGTGGGAGAGGTGATAATCCATGTTTTACAAAGGACATGTCCAAGAATGCCCCAGACCACAGGACATAGAAAAAGTTCACTGATTAAAAACCTTGTACAGTGTATGTACTTCATGGAGGCCTCCAACATATTTAGTACAAAGTGTATTTTGGTTTGATTAACTTGCTTTCAGTTCATTTAATTAACCAAATTGATGAACAAGTAACCTTGTTTGACAAACATGTTGTCATTGATGTAGGGACTCACGTAATATTCTGAGGTTGATTTAACGTAGTAGAGAACTTCAGACAATATAACAAAGTGCAGGAGAGTAAACCTAACCCTGGGGGAATTTGAAAATATATACTGTAGTCAATCCCATGTCAATGTGAACTGCTTTTTAATAGGTACGAGGAAAGAGTGCATTCTTCATATTAATGGTAGTTTACCTCAGGTCTATTGATTTAGCAAAAATAGAACATCAGTTTCAGAAGCTGCAACTGGGACTATTACCTGACTGAATTTGAAGTAGTCCACTCTCATCCTTCAGGATCTGTTTGGTGTGAGAGCCAGTGTGGAGAATAAATGATGATATGAAGGGACCAACAGCTCTTTCAGTTCAGTTCAGTTCAGTCGCTCATTCGTGTTCGACTGTTTGCGACCCAATGATCGCAGCACGCCAGGCCTTCCTGTCTATCACCAACTCCCGGAGTTCACTCAGACTCACGTCCATCGAGTTACCTTTTAAATATTTAGATAATTCTTCCTGAGATACAATCTAGCTTCTTAATATCTTGGCTGGGAGGGGGTTGAGTTTCACAGGCTCCCATCTGGCTGTCCCTTCTTTAATAGCTCCTCCCTCACAAACCATGGAACCAGTGTGGGAATTCTGACAACTGCACTAGACATCCATTTCAATTATACATTCAGGGATCAATGAAATTACCATAAAATACATTGGTAGACCTAGACTGAAGCCAGATCCAGGCCAGGACAGTTACTGCCTGGCTTCCACATCTTCTCAGATAACAGAGGTGGAGACAGGGAGTGGATATGTTGACATTTCAGTTACCTGGATGTAACTGTAATTGTCAGCTCAAGCACTGTGTCTAAGAGTCATAAATCAAATCCACCTATTCTCTTTTTCCTCAAAGTGAAGTTACTTTCGTAGATGGCCAAAGGTTCCTTTGGTAAAATGCTGGAGGAAATTTTACTACATACCCTTTATATAGTAAGACAGAGACTTTTATGACTCCATGAACTGTAGCCCTCCAGGTTCCTCTGTCCATGAGATTTCCCAGGCAAAAATACTGGAGTGGGTTGTTGTTCCCTTCTCCAAGGGATCTTCTTGACCCAGGGATCGAACCCAGGTCTCCTGTGCTGCAGGCAGTCTCTTGCATTGTAGGCATATTCTTCACTGACTAAGCCACCCTACATTAGACCTGAGCTGCCCTTTAATCAAGGGGTTCTGGATCTGCAAACTGGCTCAGGCCTGGATCCTCTGCTAAAGATGGTGAGCTTTATAAGGGTAGCCACTTTTAGTCTCCTGACCATCCATCTTTCATTTCTTTGTGATGATGGAGCAAAACACTGTCTTTCCCCAAGGACACTGTGTTCCATTAACCGTCTCTAAGGTTTTATGAGTCAGGCCATGCTGACTGCTTGTTCAGCCTTGCTGCTCATTAGGATCATGGCTCCAACTTTGTCTCTGATGTTTAAGTGACACCATATGGCCTTCCTGGTTGGGAGATGATACCATCCCCTGCTGTCAGGGGAGTCGTTTCTGTAACAGCATCTCCTACTGATCCCCTTATCCTACAGATGACAGCCACCACCGAGCTTCCTAATAATGCTGGTTGGTACCCTTCTCACAAACACATTTTTTAGCACTTTGCTAAACAGAGGCTCCTCTGTGTCTTCTCTGTGAAATATAGTTATCTGGTGGACTTTTGTTCTGACTTTGTATAGTATACCTACTCTAGCATGTCTAATCTCTGGGCCTTTTGAACTCTTCCACAATTTTCCATGATATTTTTCTCATTTTTATTTCACTGAGTATGGGTCATTGCTTCTTCTATGATTCTAAGAGCCATCCTAATACAGTGTCAACATCTGTCTCCAATGTCCTTGCTTGGAATTTATTGTTTGCATCATGTATAATGACCTCATATAAATAAATTCTAACTTGATGTTCTGGTGAGTAGAAGGAGCACCAACCTTTAACTTAAGCAAAGAGAGTCACTTGTGAAGGACCAGAGGGCTGTGGCTTGCATGGGGCTATTGGTCTGGAAATTCAGATTTTCCAAACTGAATCTTAGATTCCCACTCCTTCCCAACAATGAATCTGACCTTGGCATAATAGACTTGCTGGAGGTGAGAACTGAGTCTTCCTGAGAGCTTTAGTACTCTCAAGTTCTGGGTCTGATCCTTAGCCTTTACTGCTTCCAGGATGAGGGAGACAAGATACTTTTCTATTTTACCAGGGAGATTATCTAGCTGTCACACTTTTCCTTGAATTGGTAATTAATCATCCTCTACTCTTCTTTTTATATTTTTTCTCTAATACATCAGTAGCATCCAGCAAGAACCATCTGCCTCTGTTGTAATTATGACTGCCAATTCCCTGAAACTCTGGGAGTGTCTAAGTTAGTGTACTCACCAGAGCTTCCCCTTTCCCAACCTATCCAGTTTACCAGTGGAGAAGATCACAGGCCAGAGACTCTTCGTTTCATCTAACACCAGCAATGGATGGTATCTGGACAGTGGATGGTATGGTCCAAAAACCTCATTTTAGTGTCTGTTTCCCGGTGCTAGTTTTCATAGATCATTTTCCCCAGGAAATAGATTCTAAGGTAGACATTTACATGCAGTAGATACACTAGGAAATACCCTTAATTCCTGTGAGAATGTCAGAGTAGTGGGGGTGGCCAGAGGGGTTATTTGAAAAGGGCTGTATTTTCAGCACAGGCCTCACCAGATCCCATTGGAGGTCTGAAGTTGTAGTCTTTCAAGGGTGGCAAGGAGGTGAATCTCCTTGATTCAACAGTCAGAAGTCCTTGCATGTGGGGGATGGAGGCTTCATTCCTAAAGAGAAGATGTGGGTGGCATGCCACATTATCTTCAGCACTGTCAGAAAAATTCATTCATATTGGTATCATGGTACATTTGGTAGCATTTTATGTTTTCCAAATCATAAATGAGAGCAACTTCTCTAATACTGAGCCTTTAACATTTCAAGGCAAAAATTTGAAATTGGTATTATATTTTAATATGTGGATATTTTTCAAAGGAAAATATCCATGGAAGTCATTCTTCTATATGTATGCAAACTGTCTTGAGGTTTTTCTACCTAGAACATTGAAATACTGAAGTAACAATTTTATATGTATAAAAAGAAACTATTATGAGCTAGTCATTTCTACATAGTCATTTGAACACTTGTGAGAAAGTCTCTATTAAAATTGTTTAAAGGCAAGGCATACTAATGACAAAATAACCAATGTGAACAAAATAGGTGAACATTTTATAATATCAGAGAAATGTAATTTACATATACTTTATTTAATGTTTCATAGTATTAAGACCCTACTGGATATTTTCCTTCATGTCTGAAATAGAGATATGTTTACCACACTACACAGAGAACCCAGTAATAACAAAAAGAAAAACAATCAAGTGTCATGATAGCCAAAACATTTCAATGAATAACTGATAATTAAATGCTGAGGATACCTCATGAAAATTAGAGATGTCACATTTATCTACAGAAGATCAAATTTGTATAAAGTTAAATTAAGCTCAACTGAGTCTTTTTTTTAATATACATACTACATTTCCAATGTGTCAAAATAACTTTCTGTCTGATATGTCCCAGTGTCCTTTTTGATGTTGATTGGACATCACTAATTTGTTCTGCCAAGTAACACTGTTATCAAACATAGCACATGTCACTATGAGTTTTCAAGTTTCCAAGGGTGAATTCAAGCCTATTTTTATGCTTTCAGAAGGTATAGCTGTCCTTCAGCAATAACTGCTGTGGATACTACTCTTGTATAAATGCATGGGTGACCAGGAGCTATTTATTTTTAGTATTAAAACAACCTGGAAAAGTAAAGTTTTTGTAGTTGGTTATAAAAAAAAAAAGTCATGCCTTTTAATGGAAAATTCCAGCTAATGTTTAGGAAAAGTGTGTTTAGAATTTTGAAGCATATGATATGTTTTTGACCAAGCTGATTTACATACTGACAACATTTGCACCCACTAAGAGTCTCGATGTGAAAGTAAGAATAAGATATATCTCACTATTGTAAGAGTAAGTCTTGATGTTACAATTTTCATGGAATTACCTTTATTTGATTATCCAGTCTTTATGCAGCTCTTCATTTAAAACTCTGCATGAATTTTGACTTCATCTGACTTTGCAAATTTAATAGCTTCATAAATTCTGTTTTGCTACCATAAATGTTTCCTGTTCAGTTTCATGACATTGAGTATGAGGTTGTCTATTGGAGATGAACAGAGTTGAGGCACTTAGGAGTGGATATCACTGTTTTGTACCTGAAATGTCATGGCCTCCACATTCCCATGCAGTAGGGGTTCTGCTGTTAGTTCACACTCAATCTGGAAGCTACTCTTCCCAACAGAAGAAGGATATAAAACATTTCCCCCATCTCTGCTGTGTAGGCAGAACCCTGGAACAGATGGCTAGAGAACACAATGTCCTAAGATTAGAGACAGAGAAATTCAGGTCCCCCCAAATAGAAAGAAATCAGTCTACAGTACCAAGTGATGCAGGCCAGACAGTTTGTAGAGCATAACAGAGAGGAATAAAACTAGCTTAACCATCACTTTGATTAAAAAAAAAAAGAATACTTAAGGTGACCTTAAAGCAAAGACTGAAAAAATTCTGCAGTGCAAGGATGAAAGCAGTCAGCACAGAATGGTGTGGTATGAAGACAATGAGAGAGTGCTGAAATCCAGACCAGAGACGTTCCCTGACAAGAGGAAGATTATTCATGGTAATAATCCATGAACAAGACTTTTCTCCTGATCAAGTGGGAATTGGACATAGACAGGGCTCTATTCTTCCTGGTATATGATTGTGAAATGATACTTTGGTTGATTTTATATAATATTTATTGTAAAGTATGAAGTCAGCAATTCTTAACAAATCTTCTCATTATCCATATTAAGTGCTGAGGTATAGAAGGCTACCTGGATTGGAGAAGGGTCTCTGGACACTTTAAAGTACCCTGAGAGGACACAGCCAGGTGGCAGTAGCCATTGCTACTGAATGGTTTATGCTGTCTGAACCATTTTCCCTTTGACTGACTTTACATTGACTTGTATGTGCTCTGGTTTCCTCCTTACTTGTGGGCTTAGGGTGTGGCAGTGCCTGGAACAACCTTTCTGCCACTTGCACAAGTCACTATCTTGCTTATCTTCTTAAAGCCTAGCTCAGATATTATATATTTATTCATTCATCCTTCAGATCCTCACTGAATACCTCTTACATGCTTAGGAATCAAATGATAAGAACCATGTAGAAATAAGGAAACATAGATATAGGCAGAGATAATTTCAAAAATAAATGTGGTATGCTGCCATAGAATTGTTACTGGGTTTTTATTGCATATTAATCAGAGCAAGTGAGGAAAGGGAATTAGAGAAGAGTTTTGTTTTCGGTAGGAGATGACACATGATCTGTGTCTGAAGAGATGACGTTATTTAGTTGGAGAGTTGTTGCTGCTGCTAAGTCGCTTCAGTCATGTCCGACTCTCTGTGACCCCATAGACGGCAGCCCACCAGGCTTCCCCGTCCCTGGGATTCTCCAGGCAAGAACACTGGAGTGGGTTGCCATTTCCTTCTCTAATGCATGAAAGTGAGAAGTGAAAGTGAAGTTGCTCGGTCGTGTCCGACTCTAGTGACCCCATGGACTGCAGCCCACCAGGCTCCTCCATCCATGGGATTTTCTAGGCAAAAGTACTAGAGTGGGATGCCATTGCCTTCTCCGAGTTGGAGGGTTGAGGAAGGTATAAATGAATAGAGAAACATGAAGAAAAAGTAATTGGAAATATCCTGATATTTGTGGAGAACTGTAAATAACTCAGTGTGAGCAAAAAAAGTGAGGGGAGAAATGGTGAGAGGGGAAATTGGAGAGGTAAACAAGGTTTAGTACATAGAGGTCCTAAAAGATAGGATTTAAATCTCATAATACTAACTTTTGTAAGTTGTTGGGATTCACTAAAGTATTTAAGCAAGAGAATGGAAAGGCTAAAATCTCATGAACAGCTGCTCTTGTACCTGAAGCAGAGGAGAAAAAATTGGTGTATTAGACAGTAGATCACAGGGCAATCAGTTCTGTACCTACTGAGGGAAGATACAGAAGGAGAAAAAGGTAAGACGGGGCTGTTGAGCAGGTTGACTGGAATTGTCTATGCTACAAAAGCTGAAAATCTCAAGCAAGATTTTTGTTACCAACTTACAAATAGAAGTTAAAACAATGGAAGTCAATGAGATCACCCAGGCTGAACAAAGAGAATAAAATTTTAAGGCAAAGATAGAAGTTCTCAATCTTAGTTAAACATTTACAGTCAAGAATGACAATAGCATTTTGTCAGGGAGTAAAGGACCCTGTCACAGGTCATATGGCTAGTGAAGTTCAAATATAAGGCTTGGTGCTGCCAACATATGTGGTGTCTTCTATGTAGCCATCTGCATACTAGAATCACAAGAAATTCAAGTAAAATTATTTTTAACTAGAATATTTTTGGAGAGAAAATATTTTTTTTATCTTACATTTAATTTTCCAGCATAGAGTTAAGTCAGACATGAGAAGTAAAGGAAACTTTAATGTTCTAACCTTTGTTCTGAATTCAGAGCCATAATTTTTATTTCAAGCTGAGTGACATTCTTGCTTTTTTCAACTCATTGCGGTCATTTGGATGACCTTGAAAAGATAAAATATCTTGTTTATTTCAGTTTTTTAAAAAATATAAATCAGTAGTTGAATCACAATGGTCATATTTATTTTAAATAATCAGTAACATAATGGGAAGATGCAGTTAAAAATACATGAAAATTCTGAGGACAGAAATGCTCCTTGTGTGCTGGTAGTAAAATGCATATTACTAAATTGTTTGATTTTATTGCTAGTTTATTAAAATATCAGGGGATCATGGAGAAGAGTGAACATGTGGGTTGAGAAAGATAAAATATACTTCTGATCTACTTGCTTTCTATATTTATTGGATAGAGTGATACATTAAGGTAATGATGTATGTGTGTTTTAATTTAGCTTTAAATTTTTCAGTGACCATTGGGTCATCTATTCAAAACTCTATGCTGGGCACAGAAAAATATCATACCTGGTAGTAGGATATATTGAATATGTCCTCAAAGAATTTGCCAATTACCTAAATATACAAAACTATACAGAGAAATAACTATATACCTAGTTAAGACAGTAATGTGCTCTATTGATTCAGACCTAAATACAATCCTATAGCCAAAGAAGTAAAGTAATATTACATAAAATAAAGTAATTTAAAAAACTTATAAATTAAGACAGGACCAGTGTATTATGACGGAGAAGGTGATGGCACCCCACTCCTGTACTCTTGCCTGGAAAATCCCATGGACGGAGGAGTCTGGTGGGCTGCAGGCCACGGGGTCGCGAAGAGTCGGATACAACTGAGCGACTTCACTTTCACTTTTCACTGTCATGCATTGGAGAAAGAAATGGGAACTCACTCCAGTGTTCTTGCCTGGAGAATCCCAGGGACGAGGGAGCCTGGTGGGCTGCCGTCTATGGGGTCACACAGAGTCGGACACGACTGAAGCGACTTAGCAGCAGCGGCAGCAGTGTATTATGTACTGCTCTGTCATGATCTACAGTATTGATTTTTTGGGGGTTTGTTTTATTAAAATGAAGAGGCAAAAAATTCACATGACAAAGATAAATGCCTGGACTTGTGAAGGGTTAAATGAAGGGTCAACTTGTACTATTTGAATTTTGGGCAAATAACATGATATGTGATTAGAACTAATAAGACTACTGAAGAGTTGGTACTTCTATCTTCCAATAGCGGAAGCGCTCTCACTTAGAAGATAGAATGGCTTTTCTTTGTCATCCTGGAATCTAGGTCTGAAAGCGTAGAGTAAAGGAAAACCCTAGAGTTAAATAAAGGTCTCTTTGACTCCAACATTGGTTTCCTAGAGTATATTTAGGGGCTGTCCCCTTTGTTCATACCTATTTCTGGGCACGTACACCTCTGCACATTTTCTGTAGATTCACTTTTGACATTTTGTTCCTGTGAGTCCACCTTTGTTTCTTTAACCATTTTCCCCTTTCCCTACTGTGAGCAGTATTCATGGTTTAATTTCACTTTTGACCTCCATCGCCTTGAACTTTGCTATCTGATCATAACTAGCAGATACAGGTCTTTAGATTCCTACAGAGAGGACATTGTGGCCACTATCAGATAAATGTCATGTGACTTAAAAGGAGAGTTCAAGGCTGAATTTATGTTCCTAACCAGTAATAAAAAGTCTGAGAGTGGTTTAATAGCATTAGCTTCAAGTATCTTACATTTGATCTTAAAATTATAGTTGAAATCAAAAGGCATCAATCTCAATGGCGCTTAATGGAAGGTCTGTGTAATTCAATAACAAATTCTGCTTTAGGCATTTAGACAGTCATCACTTAGATAAGAAACAATATTAGTGTCTGTATGTTGCTGCTGCTGCTGCTGCTGCTAAGTTGCTTCAGTCGTGTCCAACTCTATGCGACCCCAGAGACAGCAGCCCAACAGGCTCCCCTGTCCCTGGAATTCTCCAGGCAAGAACACTGGAATGGGTTGCCATTTCCTTCTCCAATGCATGAAAGTGAAAGTGAAGTCACTCAGTCGTATCCGACTCCTTGTGACCCCATGGACTGCAGCCTACCAGGCTCCTCCGTCCATGGGATTTTCCAGGCAAGAGTACTGGAGTGGGTTGCCATTGCCTTCTCTATAAATTACTGTAAAATATAAGTTTGCATGATTACAATAGATGCACTTTAAAACACAGGTGGGAATCTCAACTTGCCCCAACAGAGGTATTTTTTTTTTCTTTCTTCTTGCTAACAATGCAAGTTTTTACTTGCATACCAAAATAAAATATCAGTGATTATTTTAAACTAAAGAAGATAACAATAGCTATTGCTTTCTCTTTCTAATCTTGTGTCTGGGTCATAATGTTAGGCAGGTAGAAATTTTTGTTTTATCTTAATGTGTACATGAAATTCTAGGTCTTGAAGAAAAATAGAACCTTAATTTTTATCTGTGATATGAGCAGTCCTTCATAAGAGCATTTTTTTGAAGACTTATAAAAACTGGACAAAATAGGATATATGTGCAAAAATGATGAAGTTTTAGGCCATAAAATATAGCAAACTAAAAAGAATGAAAGTATAGAAAATATGAAAGCAGTAGTAAATGTACCTCAAGAGATATATTACCATAGCAGTATTTCTTGAACATTTGGATAAAGTAATTCAGAAAAGTAATAAAGTGATTACTAACTGAGAAGGATTTTAATGCCAACCAGTGTGGCAAGGACTACTGGATGCCTTCTAGAATTTTCATTTACTGAACTATTTTTACCCAGTACCATTTTCATTACACTGGATATAAATATTTCAGATAATACCTTGCTTTTGACAATCATGGTTTTGCTAGCCACTTGGGTAGACATAAAATAAACTCTGTTACACAGCTCAGAGTTCCAAACTGTACCACCAAGACTGTTCTGACTGGTAATAACATCTTTTCAATTAAAGCAAAAGTTCTGTGATTTCCAGATGAGGCCATCTTGTTACCTAAATTTTGTTGTTGCTGTTCAGTCACTCAGTCGTGTCCAACTCTTTACGACCCCATGGACTGCAGCATGCCAGGATTCCCTGTCCTTCACTATCTCCTGGAACTTGCTCAAACTCATATCCATTGATTCGGTGATGCCATTTAACCATCTTGTCCTCTGTCATCTCCTTTTCCTCCTACCTTCTATCTTTCCCAGCATCAGAATCTTTTCCAGGGAGTCCGTTCTTCGCATCAGGTGGCCAAAGTATTGGAGCTTCAACTTCAGCATCTGTCCTTCCAGTGAATATTCAGGACAGATTTTCTTTAGGATTGACTGGTTTGATCTCCTTGCAGTCCAAGGGACTAGCAAGAGTCTCCTCCAATACTACAGTTCAAAACAGTCAATTCTTCAGCACTCAGTTTTCTTTATGGTCCAACTCTCATATCCATACATGACTACTGGAAAAACCATAGCTTTGACTAGGCGGACCTTTGTTGGCACAGTAATGTCTCTGCTTTTTAATATGCTGTCTAGGTTGGTCATAACTTTTCTTCCCTGGAGCAAGCGTCTTTTAATTTCATGGCTGCAGTCACCATTTGCAGTGCTTTTGGAACCAAAGAAAATACCTTGATAATTTCTTGAGACTCTTGTTTCTCTTTGAATTGCCCTATTACAGCACCTGAAATATCTTGTTGAGAAAAACTTGTGTTTCTACTTCTGGGAAAAACTTCCCTTGAGGAGAATGGATTGCCATCATATTACATGTGCTTTTGTCATCTGCTGAGATATCTGCATTCTTTCAGAAGCTGCTGCTGCTGCTGCTAAGTCGCCTCAGTCGTGTCCGACTCTGTGTGACCCCATAGACAGCAGCCCACCAGGCTCCCCCATCTCTGGGATTCTCCAGTCAAGAACACTGGAGTGGGTTGCCATTTCCTTCTCCAATGCAGGAAAGTGAAAAGTGAAAGTGAAGTTGCTCAGTCGTGTCTGACTCTTAGCGACCCATGGACAGCAGTCTACCAGGCTCCTCTATCCATGGGATTTTCCAGGCAAGAGTACTGGCATGGAGTGCCATTGCCTTCTCCCTTTCAGAAGCTGGAGACTTACAAAGGGGTAGATGGGTTAACATAAAAGTTCCCTTTAAATTTTTAGCCTGCAAGTTTCTAGGCACTTGCCTTTGTAATATAAATTAACCAAATTTCTGTTTTTTTTTTTGTAATATTTGGAATTCATATTTTATTTCTCTTCATGGTTTAAATAAATTTTCCTTGTTCAAACTGTAAGACCCAGTTTAGGTCACCATTGTGAAGAAATCTTCCATTGTGTTAGTCTGTATTTATTCCCCTTGACACATTCATGATCATATAGTTCAGACTTCCATTTATAAAAATCCCTTACATTTATTCAGTAGCACAAAATATTTTAAAGCCTATCTACCAGTATTAATCATAAGTGTGGTTTAAAAATTTCTAAATGGTCATTCTGTGCAGACTCAAACTACTTGATTCCTTTTTAATACTACAGTCTAACTGTCTAGTTCCAATTATGCCCCACATATTAACTTAATATATCTCAAGAAACGTTATAATTGTTATCCAAGTTGAATCATTGGAAAAATGTATGATGCCAGTTAATTTAAAAGTCCAGTTCTAAAATCATATACTGCATCTTTAGTCATGTATTTTGTCTTTCATTTAGCGATACTTTCACTTTCTTCAATGTCTAAAGGCTTTATAATATTAATGCCAAACTTTAGCATAGACTAGGTATTCCAAAGACTTAGGATAAATTAAGTATTTAGCATTTCTGAATCTTGAAATAGCTTGAACCACTATTTTTATTTTAATCTAAATTTTAACAAATACAAATTTATGACTTTATATGAAGACCATGAAAGCATGGAATGACATTGTATTACAAGTCATAGCTATATGGAGTATTGAAGGATCATCAAGAAATTGTATTGCATAGTACACGGTGCCTGTTTTCCAGGGCTTAAATAGTTTTGTCAAATTTTTTAGATAACTTTCCATATCCAAATATTTGACTCTGTTGGGCTTGATTTTGGGATTAGAAAACTTGAATCCCCTTGGAAGTAAACACAATTATTGTATGAGAACTTCTCACTAAATATATTTAAAAGCATTTTCTGTTCCACTTGAAGGCTTACTAAGGGTTTAGGAACTCTAGCATATGTCTTTTAATGTTCTTGAATAAATACTGTTGTTTTGTCCTCACCCTGAAGAGATAGTCTAACTGTACTTGGTTGATAATGGCTCAATAGAAATGAAAGTAAATAGTCTTCTCTCTTAAGAGTTTTTTTTTTTCCCCCCGAGAACCAAATCATCATTCCAATGTACTACATAAACTGTGAATATGAATAAGTACCTTTAAATCAAAATTTAATCTAATTACTTCAGAATATTCTTGATAGGATGGATCAGTCAATCCCAGCTACAGGCAAATAAATCACATCCTGACTGCCCTGGTCTCTAGTCTTGACAATGTTTTGTGCTGGAAAGTAACTGAAGGCCCATGTTTTAACGATGTCTTCTCTTTCTCTTTATTGCTATCTTGTCTGTGCCCTCATTTTCTCCTCTTCATTCAACTTAGAATGAAAGACATTAATTGTCTGAAGTGGGCTATTATGAATTATCTTTTACTTTGTATTGATCGATAGAGCACTCTGCATGTTTCTCCTCTACTGAATTACAATCTCTCTTAGTCTCCCAGGATAAAAGGTTTGTATTTTATTACAATAGAAGTGACAGCATTTCAATGTATACTGTTATCTCTTTATTGTTTTTCAGCAAATGATTTCATTAAGAAGCACCTTCTCCACATCTGTTTCTTCCTCATAGGAGGAATCTGTTTTTATCAAGTCACAAGTTTAACAACTTTGGTGATTGTTTTTCACATTAACTCATGAAATGACTCAGGAATGACTTGTGCATGTCTTAGAAATTGACCTAGTCAAGTCACAAGTGATAGAATGGAGTCCAAACTCTCATGTTTTAGACTGTATTTTAGGAATCTTATTTAGAGTTTAGAAAATAATAATTGTCATTCAAAATCTATCTTGATTACTAAATATGGATAGAAAATTATAACTTCATCTTGAAAAAGGTTCATTGTAAAGTTTGCAGTTATTTCTGGTGCTAATTTGAATTTTTAAAATAAAAGTATTCTTTTGTGAAATCATATTAAAGTCTGTCCATTGCTTATATAATATTAAACTAAGCTTTGCATAAAGAAAGCTGAGCACTGAAGAATTGATGCTTTTGAACTGTGGTATTGGAGAAGACTCTTGAGAGTCCCTTTTACAGCAAGGAGATCCGACCAGTCCATCCTAAAGGAAATCAGTCCTGAATATTCATTGGAAGGACTGATGCTGAAGCTGAAACTCCAGTACTTTGGCCACCTGATGTGAAGAACTAACTCATTTGAAAAGACCCTGATACTGGGAAAGATAGAAGGAGGGAGGAGAAGGGGATGACAGAGGATGAGATGGTTGGATGGTATTACTGACTCAATGGACATGAGTTTGAGTGAACTCTGGGAGTTGGTGATGGACAGGGAGGCCTAGTGTGCTGCAGTCCACGGGGTGGCAAAGGGTCGGACATGACTGAGTGACTGAACTGAACTGAAGCTTTGCATAATTATTCTCATTCCTAACAATATAAACTTTAATTAAAGATTTAAAAGTGTTTAAAGTTTGTATCATGCTTCTCCTTTTTAAGGGAGAAACATGTGTGTTAGGTTATACATGTACTCAAACACCTCCCCCGCCCACAGACAATTCCTAACCAACCAGGGGAATGCCAGGGAATAAGCTCAAAGATTTCAGACTCTGTGCCCTATTTATGTGATTATGCTCTTGGCTATTATCATAAATCTGGGCCCCATTCCATTTTCCTAGTCCTTAAAGAGGATTGGGGAATAGGGAAATAAAGTAAGACTCATTGCCATGGATTATAATTTTGTTTTTAATTTTAAACTGCAAGTTCACATTCTCCTTTGAGTATCCTCTTCTACTGAGTTCTTTCTAACAGACACTAGGGAAATTTGAAATACTGGATCTGCTTTTCAGAAACACAATGTGCTATAATAAACATGGGGCAAAATGTAAGGACTTGATGATGAGAGACTAATAAATTCCTTCCTTTTAAGCAGATATACACGGTATTGAAACTTAAGCCTAAACTGTGATAATATCATTCAGTCATAGTGAGTCCTAACAGAATGACAAACTATAGAATGGAAAGAAAATATATCCCTGAATACATAACATACGTATACTACTATATAGAAAATAGGTAAATGACAAGCACCTACTGTGTAGCACAGGGAACTCTATGTTTTGTGTGTGTGTGTGTATATATATAATATTCAATTAAGTTCAGTCGCTCAGTGGTGTCTGACTCTTCACGACCCCATGGACAGGTCCCCTGTACATCACCAACTCCTGGACTCCACCCAAATTCATGTCCACTGAGTCAGTGATGCCATCCAACCATCTCGTCCTCTGTCACCCCTTCTCCTCCTGCCTGCAATCTCTCCCAGCATTAAGGTCTTTTCAAATGAGTCAGTTCTTTGCATCAGGTGGCCAAAGTACTGGAGTTTCAGCTTCAGCATCAGTCCTTCCAATGAATATTCAGGACTGATTTCCTTTAGGATGGACTGGTTGGATCTCCTTGCAGTCCAAGGGAATCTCAAGAGACTTCTCCAACACCACAGTTCAAAAGCATCAATTCTTCAGTGTTCAGCTTACTTTATAGTCCAACTCTCACATCCATACATGACCACTGGAAAAACCATAGCCTTGACTAGACCAACCTTTGTTGGCAAAGTAATGTCTCTGCTTTTTAATATGCTGTCTAGGTTGGTCATAACTTTCCTTCCAAGGAGTAAGCGTCTTTTAATTTCATGGCTGCAGTCACCATCTGCAGTGATTTTGGAGCCCCCCAAAATAAAATCTGTCACTGTTTCCACTGTTTCCCCATCTATTTGCCAAGAAGTGATGGGAGCAGATGTCATGATCTTAGTTTTCTGAATGTTGAGTTTTAAGCCAACTTTTTCTCTCTCCTCCTTCACTTTCATCAAGAGTCCCTTTAGTTCCTCTCTGCTTTCTGCCCTAAGGGTGATGACATCTGCATATCTGAGGTTATTGATATTTCTCCCGGCAATCTTGAATCCAGAGCGTGCTTCATCCAGCCCAGCGTTTCTCATGATGTACTCTGCATATAATTTAAATAAGCAGGGTGACAATATACAATTTTGATATAGTATATAATATAGTATATTGCATATGCAATATATATATATATTTGAAGGGCTTCCCTGGTATGTGTGTGTGTGTGTATATATATATATATATATATACATATATATATACTATA
>NW_011495016.1:76852-107627 GCF_000754665.1 Bison bison bison | reverse complement strand
GATAGGCTACCCACTCCAGTATGCTTGGGCTTCCATGGTTGCTCAGCTGGTAAAGAATCCACCTGCAATGTGGGAGGCCAGGGTTCAATCCCTGTTTTGGGAAGATCCCCTGGAGACGGAACGGCTACCCACTCCAGTATTCTTGCCTGGAGAATTCATTATGACCGACCTAGACAGCACATTAAAAAGCAGAGACATTACTCTGCCAACAAAAGTCCTACTAGTCAAAGCTATGGTTTTCCCAGTAGTCATGTATGGATGTGAGAGTTGGACTATAAAGAAAGCTGAGTGGTAAAGAATTGATGCTTTTGAACTGTGGTGTTGGAGAAGACTCTTGAGAGTCCCCTGGACTGCAAGGAGATACAATCAGTCCACCCTAAAGGAAATCAGTCCTGAATATTCATGGAAGGATTGATGCTGAAGTTGAAGCTCCAATGCTTTTAGCACCTGTTGTGAAGAAGTGACTCATTTGAAAGGACCCTGATGGTGGGAAATACTGAAGGTGGGAGAAGGTGACAACAGAGGTTGAGATGGTTGGATGGTATTAGCGACTCAGTGGACATGAGTTTGAGTAAACTCGGGGAGTTGGAGATGGACAGCAAGGCTGTCCATGGGGTTGCAAAGAGTCAGACATGACTATCGACTGAACTGAACTGGACTGATAGTCCATGGGGTTGCAAAGAGGTGGACACCACTGAGTGACTTTCACTTTCATATATTATTGCACTCAGTATTTTGTAATGACCTATATGGGAAAAGAAACTGAAAAAAAGAATATATATACATATAGATGTATGTGTGTGTGTGTGTATCTATATATACAATATATGTAACAGAACTATTTTGTTGTACACCTGAACCTAGCACAACTGAACTTTAATAATAAAATAAATTTTAAAAAAGAAGCTAAGACTAACCTATAATAATATTCAATCATAGTGGGTTTCTAACAGAATGATTAACTATAGAATGAAAGGCAAATATATCACTAAGTATGTGACATTCAGAATGTGAAGTTTTTTGTTTTAATTTTCAATAGATTTTGAGACTATCAGCTTCTTAGAGTAGATTTTGGACAAGAAAGATGGATTAAACAACTTTATGATCTGCAATACTGCCTTAAGATCTATACCATGTTGTCTTTTTATTTGTATATTTTAGTGACAGTTTTGAACAGAGAATACCCACATACACAATCCTAAGGTGTAAAGCACTTTACTGAATAAATTTTAGTCTCTTTTTAAAAAAATATTTACTTTTACAAGTGTGGAAATCTTTTAGTAAGAAATTATGAGAAAAAAGAAAAGTTCAACTAGAAAGAAGAAATTAGTTTAATATTAAAAAGAAACTTCCTGCTAAAAATGAATAATGCTTCCTGTTTTACAGACTTGGTATACAGGATATTCCAGATTACTATGAGTATTTCTCATGAAAGAAAGAAACTTATAGTATTTCTCCATTATATAAATTTACTTCAGTGTTCATGTGCCAGATCTTTTCATAGATTAAGGACTAGAGAGATTCATCTAGAAGACAGGATTATTGTGTCAATTTGTTTGCTATTAAAGGAATAAGTGGAATTTCCAAAAATTATGACATGCCCTCCTGAGCAAGCAAATATTCCAAGCTCTGCCCAAGCTTGTCAACCAATATCAAGCCAATATGTGTTTGTAAATTTTAAAAACAAACAGAAAATAAACATAGATAGTTTTGTATCCTCAAAAGCAACCATGATCAAGTATTATATAAATGTCCGACCTATTGTCATAGGTTCCTGTAGTCAGTTGGCAGTGGACTAAAAAAAATTGCAAGTTGAATTGCAATCTGATGTTTGCAGAAGCAACTGTCTGGAGTTTTCAGAAATATATGAATATATCAGTGTTGCTGGACACACCCTGGAAGATGGATGACAATAAATCTTACTAGCAGAATCTTCTGGTGAACTAAATCAGAGCCTATATGTCATGATAATAAAATATCTGGGCATCAAAGTCAGACCACAAGAACCAGTAGCACACTTTACAACTCACTGTAACCATGGCTGTCAGCTGCCCAAACCGACTCATAATAACCTCAGTGAGTTGCTATGGCCATTAAATGAGATAATGTGTATTTCTAGTTTTGTATGGAGCCTGATCACTACACAGATCAATGAAATAGGGCTTAATGTATGAGCTGCTGGTAAAGATGGTCATCCAATCAAAGAGTGGGAGGTAGTTCCCTCCCTTGAATCTGGGCTGACCTACCAGGGACATCTGACCAGTGAGTTACGGCAGAAGTGATACTACATGTCTGAGTCCATTTGGGCTGCTATAACACAAAAGCCCTAGACAGAGAGGCTTACAGACATCATTTATTACTCACAGTTCTGGATGCTAGGAAGTCCAAGATCAGGGAGCCAGCGAAGTTGGGTTCTGGTGAGAGCCTCAGTCCTAGAATTCCCTTTTCTCACTGTATCCTCACATGGTAGGAGGTTCCAGGGAACTCTCTAGAGTCTCTTTTATAAGGGCACAGTTACAGTCATAAAGGCTATGCATTCATGACCTAATCAATTCCCAAAGGCGTTGCCTCCAAATACATTGAGCATTAGGAGTTACCATGAATTCTGGGGGAACAGGAACACTCAGTTTATAGCATTATGCTAATTTCATACCCAGACTGTTAGAGGATTAGTATTTACTTCCTTTATCTCTTGGAGCCCTGATCTACCAAAAGAGAAATTCAAGTACCTTCTAATAGAGACCTCAGAAAGGGGCACTGAAAGGCCAGCCATAGGAATGAAGAGGTCATTTGCACACACATCTCAGTTGAATCTTCAGATAACTCCAGCCTGAAGCTTTATCTCACATTTGCATTAGAGACCTCCAAACGCTGTTGTACTATGTCAGGGACTTAGCAGTAGGTAAAATAAAAATTGCTCCCCTCATGAGGATTGCAGTCTAGTTGGGTCAGAGCAGCACTGGAGAGCTCTAGTATTGGATGTTCAAGTATTAGGAATAAATGAACAAGTATAGAAAGACTTTTTCTTTAGAAAAAATTTTAATAGGATTTTTATTTTTTTAATTTTTATTTTATATTGGAGAAAAGTTGATTAACAATGATATGTTACTTACAGATGTACAGTAAAGTGATTTGGTTATACCAATACCAGTATCCTTTTTCAATTTTTCTCCTTTTTTGGTTATTACAGAATATTGAGCTGAGTTCCCTGTGCTATATAGCAGGTCTTTGTTGGTTATATATTTTCAATATAGTAGTGTGCCAATCCCAAACTCCCAAACTATCCTTCCCCTGCCCTTTCTTCCTGGTAACCATAAATTCATTCTCTAAGTCTGTGTTTCTGTTTTATAAATAAGTTCATTTGTATCATTTTTTTTTTTTTTTTAGATTTTGCATATAAGCCATATCATATATTTCTCTCTGTCTGACTTACTTCAGTCCGTATGAGAATTTCCAGGTCTATCCACGTTGCTGCCGATGACATTATTTCAATCTTTTTTATGGCTGAGTAGTATTCCTTTGTATATATGTACCACATCTTATTTATCTATTCCTCTGCCGATGAACATTTAGGGACTTCCATATCTTGCCTATTGTAAACGGTGCTGCAGTGAACACTGGGGTGTATGTATCTTTTAAAATCATGATTTTCTCAAGATATACACCCAGGAGTGGGATTGCGGGATCATAGGATAGCTCTAGTCTTTTAAAAAAAAAATAAATTTAAAAAAAGAAAATGCTTCAGAATGATTTTTAATAGAATTTTTTACAAAAGTGGTATAGATTATAGAGGAGTGGAATGGGAGGGAGAGTCAAAAAGGAAGGAATATATGTAAACTTATACCTGATCCATTTGTACAGCAGAAACTTAACACAATATTGTAAAGCAATTAAACTCCAATTTTTTTAAAACAGAAGAAGATACAGTGAAAGTTTTTTCATTATAGTAGTGCTTTGCTAACTTCAGCATGCAACAGAATCACTTGGAGCAATTATTAAAACAAGGAAAAAGACTTGACCTTGACTTTGACCTTGGATTGAACTTGAGGTTGACTTTGAACTTGGCCTCACACTAGCTGTTTGGACTTGCCCTTGACTTGCCTTTGACCCTTCCCCTACCTTTCTTCCTCCTTTTTAAAAAGACTTGTTTTGACTATAATAATATGTTTATTCTTGCACAGAGGTTCAGTGTACAGTTTAAAAGTGATGATATGTGAATACTCAAAGTAGCTCACTATAGAACAACAATAAAAACAGGAAAAAAATAAATGAAGCTTGTGTTGATATCCTGCGGAAGGACAGTTCACCTTTATATTTCAGTCATTTACAAAAAGAAGATACAAAAGAATTGTCACTCAAAATACTCACTTTCAGTAAGCGTATCCAGCACTCTTACAGTAATACAAAAAATATAGTTTAATAGTGGGGAATCTAGGGTCTTCTTGGTGAAGAAACTGAATGTACTCTACTAAGTTAACAGAGACAAGAAAAGCTTCTGAAGAAGCAAGCTGGGAAAATACAGGATGGATACCTGAGAGATGAATGGAATAGTGGTGGGGGTAAATATGAAAATAATGAAGGGAAACAGTTGGAAGAAAAGGCAAAGCAGTTTGATTAGGGGCTGAACCTGGGGAAAAGGACGTCCAGTAAGAAATTTCCCATGCTAGAGAGGCAATGAAAGTGTAGGGACAGTGGTATGTATTGTTCTGAGTTCTTCCATCTCTGTGGTATTACCTCTGTTGCTTATGTAAATTTTTGGTAGAAATCAAGGATAAGAAGTTTTTTCATATAGGGATCCACATCGAGTTGGGAGAAACGCATAGCTGTAGAAGGTGGAATGTAAGGGAATATGAGAGTTCCCTGGGTCAGAAACTAGTGTCCAAATGTAGCCATGAATGGAAGTTTTGGGAAATTTGCTGAAGTTTTTGACAAGGCATTAGATTTTACATAAACTGTGATAGAAAAGAGTGAGATAGTTTTATCTAAGAATCCAAAGGCAAGATATCATTAGCTGATATTTATCATACAACAAATGTGCTTAGTCACTCAGTCATGTCCGACTCTTTGTGACCCCATGGACTATAGCCCGCCAGGCTCTTTTGTCCATGGGGATTCTCCAGGCAAGAATACTGGGGTGGGTTGCCATGCCCTTCTCCAGGGTCTCTTCCCAACCCAGGGATCGAACCCAGGCCTCCCGCATTGTAGGCATATTCTTTACCAGCTGAGCTACCAGGGAAGCCCATGAGGGGACATAAAGGATGGGTCCTATCAGTAGAGAATCCACCTGTATTGCAGGAGAGCCAGGTTTGATCCCTGGGTCAGAAAGATTCCCTGGAGAAGGGAATGACAACACACTGCAATATTCTTGTCTGGAGAATCCCATGGACAGAGAAGCCTAGTGGGCTACAGTCCATGAGGTCATGAAGAGACAGACATGATTGAGTGACTAATACTTTCAATTTCACTATGAAAAAATTATCCTTTAGAGAAAATTTAGGCAGTGGGGGTGGGAGTAGTGGGAAGGAAACTATTTGTCTGTTTTTAATTTATTTTTTCATTGGTCATCTGATTTATTAATAATTTTAAATTCCATGAGCTATAAATATTTATTTGAACAAATTCAGACATTACAACTGGGTATCAAGAACTGGAATTTATCTCCCTTCCTGTCACCCTTCCTGCATTTCCTTTCCTATCCCAGTGAATATACAGATATATGTTCATAAACATTTTAAATATTATGATTCATACTTTTATATTTTGTTTGGCACCTTGATTTTTTTTAAATTAGAATATAGTTAATTTACAATGTTGTGTTAGTTTTAGGTGTACATCAAAGTGAATCTGCCATACACATACATATTGATATATCATTGTCTTCTAGACTCCATTCCCATATAGGTTGTTACAGAGCACAGAATAGAGTTCCCTGTGCTATAATTAGGTTCTTTATAGTTCTCTTTTCTATATAGTAGTGTGTGTATATCATATCTGAATCTCCCAATTTAACCCCCATCTTCCCCGCTTAGTAACCATAAGTTTGTTTTCTACATGTGATTCTATTTCTGTTTTTTAAGTAAGTTGTAAGTAAGTTTGTACTTTTTTTTTTTTAGATTTCACATATAAGCAATATATGTGATATATGATACTTATCTTTCTCTGTCTGACTTATTTCACTCAGTATGACAATCTCTAGATCCATCCATGTTGCTATAAATGCATTATTTCTTTCTCTCTTATGGCTGAGTAATATTTCATTGTATATATGTACCACATCTTCTTTATCCATTCCTCTGTTGATGGACATTTAAGTTGCTTCCATGTCCTGGCTATTGTAAATAGCACTGCAGTGAACATTGGGGTGCATCTATCTTTTTGAATTAGGGTTTTCTCTTGACCACCTGGCAAGTCCCATTGTTTGTAGAATTTTTGATGATGGCTGTTCTAACCAGTGTGAAGTGCTATCTCTTTGTAATTTTGATTTGCATTTCTCTAATAATTAACGGTGTTGAACATTTTTCATGTGCCTCTTGGCCATCTGTATGTCTTCTTCAGAGAAATGTCTGTTTAGATCTTCCACCCATTTTTTTTGATCAGGGTTTTTTTTTTTTTTTTTTTTTTTTTATTGAGCTGCATGTGCTGTCTGCATATTTTGCAGATTAATCCCTTGTCAGTCACTTCATACGGAAATATTTTCTCTCATTCTGTGGGTTTTCTTTCTGTTCTGCTGATGGTTTCCTTTGCTGTGCAAAAGCTTTTAACTTAAATTTGGTCCCATTTGTTGATTTTTTTTTTTTTAATTTTCATTACTCTCAGAAGTGGATCAAAATAGATCTTTCTGCAGTTATGTCAGAGAATGTTGGAAGCTAATATTTACTGGACACCAAACAGGCACTAAGCTCTATGCAATGCTTTGCGTATTTTTATCATGTGAACTTAATGACTCTGTATGTTAGGAATTGTAAACTCTGTGTGTCACACAGGAGCTCAGAGACTGTGACATAGAATAGTTACTATTATATTATTTACCTGTAAATCCTGTACTCCCTCTCTTATACCTCATTCTATATGAAGTAGGAAAATGACTGCAATGGCAAGAGACCCCTGAATGCAGACTCAACTAATTCTAGAAAAGCATTCTCAAATGTATTCTTTCATCAATGTAGTAAGGTATCAGATAAATAATGATATTATTGGTATTTTTACTGGCAAAATCTATAGTAATTCTAAGTCAGTGAAACTTGCTGCCTGCCTGGATGTCCTGGTTGAGGTCCTCCCTCTAATGCCTTTATGAGAAGGTTTAAAGAGACTGCCTTTAGCAAAATACCACAATGGATATAATTTATTATTAGTTTATTTTTCTTTAAAATTTTTACATCTCCTCAGGAATGTTCTTTTCTTCTCTGTTTCTCCACTACATCAGTCTCAATGCTCTCAACATCACATTTTATCAAAGCCTGCCCTAAGGTGACTAGATTTTCTGACTGTGGAATTTCAGGCATCATCCTCCAGTGCTCTGGGATATAGGGGATAATCAGGCCTCTTTTTGGTGCACAGGAAGTCCAATTTAGAATCATCAGAAATGACTGTGTAGAAGTTAAAGTATAAGCAGTAGAACAATAGAGAAGAGAGAATATACATTAAAAGCATACACAGCAAAAATATTGAAATAGAGATTAGCTCTTTTAGTGTTTACATTTTTTGTTTTCATCATAAATTCTAGGAGTATTCTCAGAAAGGCTTCTTTGCTACAGTATAAAAATGAACAACAGAGAATATTATAGGAAATGGAGTGTGTGTTTCTCTGCACATCTGGCACAAGCATCTGCTGGAGATGGGACACCAGCTCATTGCTCTTTCCCTGTGTGGAAGGTCTAATTAAGTAGCAGACAACCCAAGAAGCTCTTGAGTGCAATTCCAATCAGTATCCAAAGGTTTATGTGTGCTCACAAACCTCTTAGATCAGTAATACGGAAATGCAAATCTCAGCAGAACTCCCTCCAACTTTCAGGCCAAGAATATGCAGAAGTTGAAAGAACTTTTATGAGGCACTCCGTCTAGCTATAAGACGTGAGAGAGAATGACTAAACTAGAAGGAACTTCAGGAAGTCAAGTTCTCAGCTAAAGCTGCCATTTAAGTATATTTAAACTGGCTCAGAAAGAGAGCTGTTTACACTTTGGTGAATAGTCCCCAGTGACCAAGATTTTGCATTCACAGCTTACAATCTTTAGAATCAAGGAGTTTTGTGTATTCACTAAATTCCCATCCTATCTTTCATGCCTTGTCTCTCTCTCTCTTTCTCCTCTCTTCTTTTTTCCCTTTCCTTCCTCCACCTCTCCTTGTTTTCATCCCTCTCTTTCTTTCTTCCCTTTCCTTCCCTCCCTCTCTCCTTCCTTCCTTCCTTCCCTGCCCTCATTCTGATTGTTGTTTATAGAGAAATAGATATTTGACTCCATACATCTAATTGTCTTTTATCAGTCCTCTTTTTATTAGGTCATCTTTAGTCTAAGGAATTTGTTTTTCACATTCCTTAGGTTTTGCTCATAGGGTCAATTTCCTAATTTCTGTTTGCTCTTTTTTTTGGTGGGGGATGGGGGGCAGATCATCTGGTTTGACACTAAACCTAGACATATTCTCTTAATGTTCACAGAGTTAAATCTTCCGTCTGCTCTTTCTTTGTAAACTATCACTCTATTAATTGGATTTCTATATGTAAAATAAATATACTAAAAGGATATAGTATTCAACACAGGGAATATAGCTAATATTTTATAGTAACTTTAAATGGAGTATGATCTATAAAATTTTGAAATGCTATGTTATACACCTATAACTAATTTAATATTATAAATTAACTATACTTCAAAAATGAATTATGTTTGTAAGTGTACAGAAGAAAAAGCATAATATGAATACTTATTATTTCTGCAAAAAATACATACTACTAAATGCTAAACATTAAAGTCAGAATATATACTGGAAAATCCCAATAACATATGAAAGATTATTTTTTCCTTCAGTTTTTCACCATCCCATCATAGCTAATCTATTTAAACATTGCTCATTTTTCCTAATGCATTGTAATTCTTAAGTCCCTGATACTATAAAAAGTTGGGTAGGTTGTGATACAAATAAAAGAAGGGAGGGGAGAAAAGTCATTTCTGTTTTAAATTAATCAAAATATCACTTTGATACATACCAATTTATTTTCCCTACGAATGGATATTATTGAGAAGAAAACAAAAATTTTTAGTAGTTTTTTTATTTTATGAATTGCACTTTGTACTAAAAATGGAAAAGATAAAGGAAGTTTATGAATAAATGTGAAACTATAGACCCACTTGGCCCCAGGTCTGCAGGTGGACAATGGTGTCTGCAATTCACCTCCAGGTGGTAACTGGGATGAAAAACAGCCCTTATGATGTGGAAATAGACCTGAGTCACTCATGAAACCAGTGCCTTAGTGAGGACCACCACCCCTCCCCGTCAAAGAAAAGGAAAGCAAACTAATGTCCTATAAACACTGCCAAGATTTAGGTTTTATGTAGACGTGTGGGACTAGTGACCTTCGGGGGTCCAGATACACTACTTTTAAAGCACATTGGTTCACTACTGGATGTGCTGTAGACTCAAGCTTTGTAAAAGTCACTCTAAATCCTTATTTTAAGATCTGTTTCTTAACTTGGACTCTGGAGAGGTAGAGGTGCCGGAGTTAATTTAAAAAGTACCCGACAGAGAAGGATGTCAGGAAATGAAGGGAAAGAGCAAGAAAGAAGGGAGGGGAAAAGCCCTTCCTTTTTAGAGTAAATCCCTACAAACCCTCATAAAGACAGAGGGTCTCATGCTGCTAACATTGATATCTTAACTTGGTAAATTAACATGGGGGAAAGATGAAGAAAGAGCATACTAAATAATGCAGACTCAACAATTCAAAGATAATTTTACTTGAAACAAAACTGATTTTATAAAATAGTCTAATAGCACTTAAAAGGAACATAGAGTGTTCAAAACATGTTACAAATCACATATATAGAAAAAATGTGAAACAAAATAGAAATGAAACAAGAAAAGGTAGGTAGAAGGGATCACAAAATAAGTATCAGTTCAGTTCAGTTCAGTCGCTCAGTCGTGTCCGACTCTTTGCGACCCCATGAATTGCAGCACGCCAGGCCTGCCTGCCCATTACCAATTCCCGGAGTTCACTGAAACTCATGTCCATTGAGTCGGTGATGCTGTCCAGCCATCTCATCCTCTGTTGTCCCCTTCTCCTCCTGCCCCCAATCCCTCCCAGCATCAGAGTCTTTTCCAATAAGTCAACTCTTCGCATGAGGTGGCCAAAGTACTGGAGTTTCAGCTTTAGCATCATTCCTTCCAAAGAACACCTGGGGCTGATCTCCTTTAGAATGGACTGGTTGGATCTCCTTGCAGTCCAAGGGACTCTCAAGAGTCTTCTCCAACACCACAGTTCAAAAGCATCAATTCTTCCGCGCTCAGCTTTCTTCATAGTCCAACTCTCACATCTATACATGACCACTGGAAAAACCATAGCCTTGACTAGACAGACCTTTGTTGGCAAAGTAATCATTAATGCTGATATATATTCATTAAAATAAAAATATAGTCTTTAAAATAAAATTTAAAAAAAGCAAGAGGAAGGGAAAGCCCTGGACTGGATATAAAACAGAAAATAGGAAAATGTTACTAATGCATTTACCCTACTACATATCACTGGTAAAAGGGACAGACAGTAAATGAGAGTCATGGAAGATATATCAAGATTCTAAGAGATCCCAAAATAGGAACTGAAAAAGAGAAGAAGCAGTATTTGAAGAGACAAGAGCTAAGGATTTTCAAATATTAAAGAAAGTTAGAGCTTCAATTTAACATACCTCCTGGAGTTCTGGGTAAGATAAAAAATTAAAAACACAGAAACAAACTTGACTTAAACGTAGCATAGTTGAACTGCAGACTATCAAGATTAAAGAAACCATTTCAAAAGCTGCCAGATGATTGACAAAATAAGTGAAAATTAAACGGACAATAAAATTCTCTTTAGCAACAACAGATGCTGGAAAGCAATAAAATGATATTTTCAAAGTTTTGAGGGAAAATAACCTTGAAGTGCATGCCCAGTTAAATTACCAAGTATAAGAATAAATTAAAGATATACTGTGATATCTGAATAACCAAGAAACCTGTTAAAGAATTCTTTAAAAATAGACTACAGTGAAAAAGAAAATTAAGATGGTGGATGTAGGATATTAAAAATTACAGAATGTCAGAGCAACATGATAGTTAACAATCTTTTGGTGAGTTTAATTTATTCTTGACTAAAAAAATACTTACTTTGTAAAAAGATAAAGGTAAAACTAAGCAAAAAAATAGTATATTTAGCAGGTGACAAAAAGAAGCTAACAGCTTTATCTTGAGAAATCGTTTGAGTGGTTTTAGACTTCAAAAAAATAAGTATGCAGGTTAAAAATCAAGAGACATGCATTAAAATATTAGAAATTAATTTTATATTTCCCGAACATCGGGTACTTTAGAAAATAGTATTTTTTTTCTCAACAGGAAGAAAAGGGGAGAAACAGAATCAGGGAAGAAGACGGCAAACAAGATCTTAAAAGAAGGTCTAAATATAGCAGCAATCAAAAGTAATGAAAATGGATTGATATGATGAAAATCCTTAAGATCTTTAAGCGTGGCACTAATCAGTGCCATTCCAGTCCAGAACGTAACATTGCTTTTGATTTACTGTTTTAGCAATCTGAGGGAAATTTTGGAGCCTTCCACTTTTGTTTTCCATTACTGTAGCTCTTACTTCACATGCCAAGGACTCAATGTGGAAACTGCATCAGCTGCCAAGTATGTCAGTCCCCGTTACACATTCAGGGACTGCAGAAAGCTTGAGTGAGTCCCCAGGCTCAGAACACCCATCATAAATCAAATCTTGGCCAGGATTCTATTTTTACCATTCTATTTATTCCCATGTACTGTCCACTGCAGCAGCAGAGCCCAGGTAACACTTGACTTATCTGGATATTAAAATGAACTCACATTCTGTTTCTAATACTCCTTGAAATATATGGGTGTTTCGTTCTTCCTGAAATACAGTAGAAAAACAACTAAATGGCCATGTGTAGTTGGGGAAGGACTGAGGAAACATGATCACTTTTGGTGGTATTGCAGAATCCTTCTTTTTGTGAAAGCGTTTTGATTCTAGAAGAGTTCTAGGTGTAAAACCTGACTAGTCAGTATACTGGGTGTCAAGGCTTCTTATAGGAGTGACTGGTCTCAGCCTCTCCATCATCCCTGTATAGCTGAGTGGTACTCTTGGTGGATGCCCATCCATTTTTCCCCCTAAGATTGCTATGGTTCTGTTAGCCTGTTTGATAACATTCTAGATGTCAGGTCTCTTTGGCTGCAGCTGCACCATTATTGATCAATAAGAGACTTGCTTACAGTCTTCAAATCAGCTACTTGGCTTCTACCATTAGTCTGAGATCCCACTTAATATTAGCAAGCCAAGTTCTGGAGTTCTGGTAAGCGAAGCTTACCTTCAGCTTCTATAGTTAGAAAAGAACTGCCAGGTAACTCTTTAGTTCACTTTTTATGCCTCTTTCCAGCAGCACTTGACTTTGTGTCTTCCTATGGAAGAAAATCATCTGGTGAGTGTTCCAAATACACAGAGTATATTTATTCAAGAATGCCCAGTTATCTGAGCCTTCTAATTTTTTCTTTCACCATCTGCCAGGGCAATTCAACTTTGCTTAACACAGACCAGTTCTAAACTTCTTTTCCACGTTATGAGGAACTGTCTCCTGAAATCTTCGTTGGTTTAAAATCCTGTATCTTAGGAGAGTGCTTGCAAATGTATAAATACTTTCCTGTCCATTTTTGTTATTGCTGTTTGGACCCTTTGAAAACGCACTCTTAGAATCTATTTCTATGAATATTCCTCCAGCTTCTATGGGTCCATGCTAAATAGGCCTTGTAGTTCCTTAGGGATATATGGTATTTCCTTCCTTAACAGGCCAGGTATGTCCCCAGCTAGTCTATGCCATGACTTAAGCCTAGCTAGGTGCCTAGTTTGTCAGGAAGGAAGATGGGACAGACCCTTAGGGAGAAGTGGTCGCCTTGATGGGGAGAGACCTCTGTGTTCCTGCAGCCATTAGGGGAGTGCCAACTCTGAAGAGAGGTCTGTCACCCTGTTGGCTCAGAAGGTTCAGTGGAGTCTAGGGAACCTAAAATCTCAGAGTTTCTCCCAGATGTCTCTATTCTGTATGTCAAACTCCTAGGATTTCCCAGTCAGGACTCTGATCTTGACTTAAAAGACTTAGCTGGCTGGAGCATTTAACCTTCTGAAGCTTGCCCACTGAGACCATTATATCCTGGGCCTGGTTTTCTGCCCAGGATACAGTGTCTGTACTCCTGATACAGCAGATAGGGCTCTGTATGCTACGAAAAGGGTCCTCTGGCTTTCATACTTGACTTTAAAATGTTTGATAACTGGCTTCAGGATTTCATTCTCTTTCTCTGCAGCAACAGTGCAGTTTAGCAGTAACCATCCAAACCCTCCACACTTTTAATTGTTCCCTCTGTAAGTTTCAAATGTCAGCTAATGCATTCCCTTGACCAGTTTACTAGCCCAATTCACTGGTTTTAAAAGTTTAACAAGTAGAATTCCAGGAGCTGTTTGTGTTCGACCAGTGTCTAGATCTCCTGGAGGAGGAAATGGCAACTCACTCCAGTATTCTTGCCTGGAAAATCCCGTGAACAGAGGAGCCTGGCGGGTTACAATCAATGGGGTCACAGGGAGTCAGACTTGACCGTGCATGCACACAGTGACTTGGGCAGGTGGGAGAGTCCTTGGGCGGGTGGGGGAGGCAGGGAGTGATCTAGCCTCAAAATATCAAATTATTATCTGCCATTTTGAAGCACTCCTAGACCTTGGCTTCAAGGAGCTTAGGTGCTTGAGAAGAGTTTCCTCTGGCACAGACATTTTCAGGATTCATTTACTTCTACAAAACATCTTGGCCTCTTTTCAGCCATGGAAATACATACTCAGCCTGAAAAATATGAAGAAGGCAGTAATGGGCTCTGCATGGCAGCCATGCCTGAGTCCTGCTCAGTATCTGTCCCTCCTGCTGATGTTCTAGAACGAACATCATGCTTTATAGAGGGATTTTATTCTTCCATTTGTTCCTTTACCCTGCCTACCCCCTGTCTCAAAGGTGATGATCAGAAATACAATCCCTTCATGTTTCAGAGTTTAGATCTGTGAGAAGCTCTGAAGACTGCCAGGAGTGACATTCTATGTCCCAACAGAAATGGAAAAAAAAAAAGACATTTGAAAGTATATTAGCTGTTTTGGCTGAACACAACTTTCAAACAGCAGGTGATCTTTGCTGCAGCTGACAGAAGGCCTTTAGAATGGGTTCTGGAACTTTATTTTCTTCATCTTGCATGTGGATAATTGAATTGCAGTTTGCTAACTGAGACAACACTAGTTGGCGTCATGTGTACTGTTCTGACATTTTAAAGGAATCTTGGGTTTCTTTAGCCACTGAAAAATAGTATACTAAAGGCAGAAGGTTTCCAGATAGTGTATTTTTAGGCTGACAAATTAGTACACCTTCTGTGAGAAGAAATAAGCTTCTTAAAAGCTTTTCAATGTTCGCAAATCAGTTTGTTCTTTTATTTCTCTAGAGTCTTGATGATATGCTCAAAATCACTTTTTTTATTTTAATAGTAATATGGCAATAGTAATAATTGATTGAACGCTACCATTCCCCATGCATTAGTTAGAATGTGATATACATTATCCCATTTACTCTTATTTTCATTAGAGGAAACAGAAGCTTAAATAATTTGGCTATTTGGCATATGATCATTTAGGAGGGACGGAGAAGGCAATGGCACCCCACTCCAGTACTCTTGCCTGGAGAATCCCATGGATGGAGGGCCTGGTAGGCTACAGTGCATGGGGTCGTTAAGAGTAGGACACGACTGAGCGACTTCACTTTCACTTTTCATTTTCATGCATTGGAGAAGGAAATGGCAACCCACTCCAGTGTTCTTTCCTGGAGAATCCCAGGGACAGAGGAGCCTGGTGGGCTACCGTCTATGGGGTCACAGAGTCAGACATGACTGACGCGACTTAGCAGCAGCAGCAGCATTTAGGAGGGAAGGGTGAACCCAGGTCAGTGTGCAATAAATCCAGCCCTAACAACCTCTGTGCTAAAATATTCCACAGTATCTCTCCTGCATCTTTAAACTCTCAGCCATTAGCACGGCATCTGGCACTTAGGAAAGACTAAACAATGTAGAAGATAAATGCCCATAGAATTAAATGGAATCTTAGTTATGGGGAAAGGCTGTGACTATATGTAATGTATTGTATGAAAAGAATTATTTGGCTACCTGAACCTGTTTTGGAGAACTTTTTTTCTACTTCCCTCTTGACCTGTTTTTTTAAAATGTTTTATTTTCCTAATTTTTATTGAGTTTGACAGACAGTGTATCATTTGAGAAATATGAATACACTCATCAAACTGTGACTATTTCAAAAAGTGAATAATTCCATCAATTGGAAAGTTTATCTTGACTAATTTATAATCCCTCTATTCCATCCCCTCTCCACCCCAGACAACCACTGATCTTGTTTGTTACTATAGATTAGTTTGCATATCTGGAATATAAGGTAAATTGTATAATATAACATGTATTCTTTTTTGTATGGATTATTTTACTCATCACAGTCAGTTGGAGATGCATCCCCATGGCTACATATATTGACAGGTTTTTTTGTTGTTGTTGTTGAGTAGTATTTAATTGTTTGGATATACCACAATTTCTTTATCAGCTTACCTGTTGAACATGTGGCTACAACTAGAAACAAGAAAATTATGAAGTGAAAAGGCTCACTGGTAAAGGCAAGCATAGCGTAAGGGCAGGCAGTCATCCACATACAAAGCTAGTAGAGAGGTTAAAAAACAAAAGTAGTAAAATCATTTATATAATTTAAAATATATTTTAAGTTGCTTATCTCTTAATTTCAAAGCATTTTAAAAACTGCATTTTTATTTTCCTCCCCGATACTATTTTTGATATTACATTTTATATCTGTTTTGTGTACCCCTTAACTGCTTACTGCAGATATAGATAATTTCACTGCTGCTGCTGCTAAGTCACTTCAGTTGTGTCCAACTCTGTGCGACCCCAGAGAAGGCAGCCCACCAGGCTGCCCCGTCCCTGGGATTCTCCAGGCAAGAACACTGGAGTGGGTTGCCATTTCCTTCTCCAATGCATGAAAGTGGAAAGTGAAAGTGAAGTCGCTCAGTCGTGTCTGACTCTTATCGACCCCATGGCCTGCAGCCTTCCAGGATCCTCCTTCCATGGGATTTTCCAGGCAAGAGTACTGGAGTGGGGTGCCATTGCCTTCTCCGGATAATTTCACTACTACACTCTTATACAGAAACCTCATGCTAACTGCAAACCAAAAATCTATAATAAATATACATACAAAAAAGAAAAGGAATCTAAACATAGCACTAAAGAGTCATCAAATCTCAAGAACGTGTGGGGTGTTTCTCCTATTGACTATTACACATCACGCTGCTATGAAAATCACTGTACCCAGGATTATATGGATATCTGCTTTTTCTCTTGGGTGTATCTCTAGATGGATGGATGGTATGATACCTGCATATTTAACTTTTAAGGGAACTGTCAGAAACTGGCAGATTGTTTTCCAAAGAGGTTGTACCATTCATTTTTCAGCGAGTGTGTTGAGTTCCCCCTCCTCTGTATACTCAATGACCCTTGATACAGTCAGTCTTTAGACATTCTAATAGCTGTCCAGTGTCATTTCAAGTGGTTTTAACTTACATTTGCTAATAAATTGTGTGGATAGCTTATTATGTGGGTCATGTTTTCGTGAGCTTATTTGTTGCAGAGTTTTCTTTTCATAGTGAAGTCCATTTTCAAATGTTTGCCCATTTTAAAAACTGGCTTGTTTTCTTGTTAGTGAACTTTGATAGTTCTTTTTACGTTCTGAATACCAGTCCATCAGATACATGCTTCTCAAGTGTTTTCTCCTTGAAATATTGTATTTCAATACAATATTGGAAATATTGTATTTCAAAAAAAGGTACAACAAGTATTGCTTGTACTTTTATTCTTTTAATAGTATCTTTCAAAGTACATAAGTTATAATTTTGATAGTTTCATTTATCTATTTCTTCTTCTGTGGAATATGCTTTTTATTTCATAACTAAACAATCTTTCCTCATCTAGGGAAGCAAATATCTTATCTTGTTTTATTCCACACTTTGCATAGTTTGAAGTTTCACCTTTATGCCTGTGAAGAAAATTAATTTTTGAATAAGAAATAAACATTATTTTTTTGTATATTAATATCCAGTGTTTCCAGCATCATTTGTTGAGATATATACCTTTTGTCAATCAATCGCCATTGCACTTTTGTTGAAGGTCAGTTGTCTCTATAAGTGTGGACCTATTTCTCAATTTTTCTTGTTCTGTTGGTTTTTAAACCTATACTTGTGTCAGCACAATGCTGTATTCTTTATGTAGCTTCATCCAAGTCTTTAGCATACATAGTGTCACTCTTGCAACTTTGCTTGTCTGTTTAAAAGTTGTCCAGGCTATTCCAGGTCCTTTGCATTTCTATATGGATTACTAGATACGTTTATCAATTTCTTCAAAAACACCTGCTGGCATTTTTATTCAACAGGATTGTATTGAGTCTATTGATCAGTTTTGGAGATTTGACATCTGAATAACAGTCTTCAGATCCATGAAGATACGGATGTTGTCTCCATTTATTTAAGTTTTTATTTTCTGTCAGCAATATTTTGTAGTGTTCAGTAGAGGTTTCACATACTCATCTAGATTTATCCACAGGTATTTCATATAATTTGATATTATTATAAACAGGATTATTGTTTCCAACTTCTGATTGTTATTGGTGTATAGAATTCCAACTAAGTAATGTATATTGGTATTATATTTTGAAATTTTTATAAAGATATTTATTAAATGTCATGTCATCTGTTTAAAGACAGCTTTACTTCTTCCTTTCCAATCTGGATACATTTTGAAACCGCTAATAAATGTTCTGTCAAAATAGTGATGGCAGACTTTATAGTCTTATTCCTGAACTTAAGTAAAAATATTGAGCCTTTCACAATTAAATATGATGTTAGCTATAGGTGTTTTGTATATGTACTTTATCAGGTTGATGAAGTTTCCTCCTCTTTCAAGTTTTCTGAAGGATTTTATCAGGCATGGATTTGGATTTTGTTACTACTTTGTAATTGCCTACTGAGATAACCATGTGCTTTTTTCTTCTTCAGTGTTGATAATTACTTTAGTTTTGGAATGGATGAACCACACTTCTAACATTATATGTTGTGTAATTCTATGGGTATTGACAAATGCTTGCAAGTTTACATATCCATCATTAAGGTATCATACAGAATAGTTTCAAAGCTAAAAATCCACTGTGCTCCATATTCATCCTTCTCCTTTCTCTGACCTCTGGTAACCATGGCTCTTTGTACTGTTTCTATAGTTTTGCCTTCTCTAGAATGGTATATAGTTGGGACCATATTGTTTGTGGCTTTTTGAACTGGTTTCATCTAGTAAAATGTATTTACTATTTCTCCATAAATTCCCATGGTTTGATAGATCATTTCTTTTTTGGCATTTCTCTGGGAATTCATTTATATTTTTTTATAATTTTAATTACTTGTTTTTATTCTTCATAACACATTTTCTTAGTAGTTTGGGGAATTGACAATTGACTTGCTCCTTCTGTACTGTTGAAAAATATTCCAGTGTATGAACTGCAGTGTACTACAGTTGATTTACCAGTCACTCAGTGAAGGACATCTTGGCTAATTCCAAGTTTTGGCAATTAACATAAAACTACTCTCAATATTTGCATACATATTTTTGTGTTGACATTGGTTCTCCACTTATTTGGTAAAATACTTAAGAGAATAATTCCTGGTTGATGATAAGACTATGTTTAGCTTTTTAAGAATCTGTCAAACTGTCTTCTAAAATGCTATGCCATTTTGCATTCCAACTGGCAATAAGAGTATTCCTATCCTCCAAATCCTAGTCAGCATTTGGTAGTGTCAGTTTTTTAGATTTTAGCCATTCTAATGTGGTATCTCATTATTATTTTAACTTGCAGTCCCTTAATTATCTATGATGTTAAGGATCCTTTCATATGTTTGTTTGCCGTATCTACATCTGCTTTGGCTAGGCATGTGTACAGATCTTTTGCGCTGTTTAAAATTGTCTTGTTTCTTATTGTTGAAATTTAAGTATATTTTGGATTTTTTAGATACAAGTCAGTTTTTGAAGTGAAGTGAAGTCACTCAGTCATGTCTGACTCTTTGTGACCCCATGGAATGTAGCCTGCCAGTCTCCTCCGTCCATTGGATTTTTCAGGCAAGAATACTGGAGTGGGTTGCCATTTCCTTCTCCCTGGGTTGGGGAGATCCCCCAACTGGGGGATCCTGCATTGCAGGCAGACTCCTTACTGTCTGAGCCACCAGGGAAGTCAGTTTTTAGATACGTGTTTTGTAAATATTTTCTTTCTGCCTATGGTTAGTCTTTTCATTCTCTTAACAATGTCTTCGAAGAGTAGGGATTTTAATTTTAATAAAGTCCAAATTGCCATTTTGTTCTTTCATGGATTATGCTTGGTGATATATTTAGAAACTTATCACTAAGTGTGCATGCGTATGTCCTGTCATTCCAGTGCCACTTGTTGAAAGACATTCCTTTTTCCAGTGAATTGTCTGCTCATTTGTTAAAGATCAGCTAATATTTGTGTTGGTATATTTCTGGGTTCTGTATTCCATGTAATGTATCTGTTTGTCTTGTCTCTTTTTGGCAGAAATACACAGTAACTATAATTCTCATACACTGATGGTGTGAATTCAAAGTGATATAGCCACTTGAGAAAACAGTTGGGAAAATTCTAGTAGTTACATATGCATTTACCATACAACTCATATTTTTTATTCTTAAATATTTACCCTCCAAAATGAAAGCATAATTATACACAAATATTTGTAGATTATTTATAAAAAGCTGGAATCTGGACACATTCCAAATATTTGTCAACTAGTGAATGGACAAATTGTGGTACAACCACACAATGGGGTCCTCAAAAACAAAAAAAGAACTCTGGAGACAGTGAAGGACAGGGAAGCCTGACATGCTGCAGTCCATGGGGTCAAAAAGAGCCAGAAATGACTGAGCGACTGAACAACAACAATTCATAAATAAAATTATAGGAATGTATTTCAAAAATATCCACTATATACAGTATAATTCCATTTGTTCTGGATAAAGCAAAACCATGGGTGAAAACATCAGATCATTGATTGCCAGATGGTAGGGATGTTGTGGAGAAGGAAATGGCAAACCACTCCAGTGTTCTTGCCTGGAGAATCTCAGGGACAGGGGAGCCTGGTGGGCTGCTGTCTATGGGGTCGAACAGAGTCGGACACACCTGAAGTGACTTAGCAGCAGCAGCAGCAGCAGCAGGAATGTTGGGAAAATTGACTATCAAGTGTCAGAAGAGAAATGTCTGTGGTGTTGAAACTATTCCATATCTTTAATGTGTTCATAATTAGCAAGCTTCATACATTTCTTAAAATTCTCTGAGTCCTATAAAATATTAGGAATTTTAATCTATGGATATTATACTTCAAATGTTGTTCAGTGACAAAGTCCTGTCTGATTCTTTGCCATCACATGAACTGCAGCACACCAAGCTTCCCTGTGTTTCAGTATCTCCCAGAGTTTGCTCAAACTCAAGTCCATTGAGTCAATGATGCCATCCAACCATCTCATCCTCTATTGCCCCCTTTTCTTCCTGCACTAAACCTTTCCAAGCATCAAGGTCTTCTAATGAGTCGGCTCTTCACATCATGTGGCCAAGGTATTGGAGCTTCAGCATCAGTTCCTCCAATGAATATTCAAGGTTGATTTCCTTTAGGATTGACTTGTTTGATCTCCTTGCAATTCAAGGGACTGTCAAGAGTCTTCTCCAGCTCCACAGTTCGAAATCATCAATTCTTTCGCATTCTGCCTTCTTTATGGTCCAACTCTCAAAATCGTACATGACTAATAGAAAAACCATTATGCAGCTTTGTTGGCAAAGTGATGTCTCTGCTTTTTTAATATGCTGTCTAGGTTGGTCATAGCTTTTCTTCCAGGGAGCAAGGGTCTTTTAATTTCATGGCTGCAGTCCCCATCCTCAGTGATTTTGGAGCTGAAAAAAATAGAGTCTGTCACTGCTTCCACTGTTTCCCCATCTATTTGCCATGAAGTGATGGGACCAGCTGCCAACATTTTAGTTTGTTGAATGTTGAATTTTAAGCCAGCTTTTTCACTGTCCTCTTTCACTTTCATCAAGAGGCTCTTTAGTTCGTCTTTGCTTTCTGCCATAAGGGTGATGTCATCTGCATATCTAGGGTTATTGATATTTCACCTGGCTGTCTTGATTCCAGTTTGTGCTTCATCCAGCCCAGCATTTCACATGATGTACTCTGCACAGAATAAATAAGCAGGATGATTATATACAGCTTTGATATACTCCTTTCCCAATTTGAAACCAGTCCATTGTTCCATGTCTGGTTCTAACTGTTGCTTCTTGGTCTGTGTACAGGCTCCTCATGAGGCAGGTAAGGTGGTCTAGTATCTCCATCTGTTTAAGAATTTTCCAGTTTCTTGTTATCCACACAGTCAAAGGCTTTAGTGTAGTCAATTAAACAGAAGTAGATATTTTCTTCTTTTTTGCATTCCCTTGTTTTTTCTATGGTCCAATGGATTGTGGCAATTTGATCTCTGGTTCCTCAGCCTTTTGTAAATCCAGATTGTACATCTGGAAGTTCTTGGCTTACACATTACCTTGGTAGCGTGTGAAATGAGTGCAATTGTGTGGCAGTTTGAACATTCTTTGGCGTTGCCCTTCTTTAGGATTGGAATGAAAACTGGACTTTTCCAGTTCTGTGGCCACTGCTGAGTTTTCCAAATTTGCTGGCATGATGACTGTACCACTTATACAGCATCATCTTTTAGGGCTTGAAATGTATCAGCTAGAATTCCATCACGTCCATTAGCTTTGTTTTTAGTAATGGTTCCTATGGCCCACTTGACTTCACAGTCCAGGATGTCTGGCTCTAGGTGAGTGACCATACCATGTGGTTATCCGGGTCATTAAAACTTTTCTGTATAGTTCTTCTGTGTATTCTTGCCACCTCTTCTTAATCTTCTGCTTTTGTTAGGTCCTTGATGTTTCTCCCCTTTATTGTGCTCATCTTTGCATGAAATTTTCCCTTGGTATCTCCAATTTTCTTGAAAAGATCTCTAGTCTTTCCCATTCTATTGTCCATAAACCTAATTTTTAAAAACTCAGCAGTTATTCTTGATTTTAAAAGCTTCAATAATAAGGTTAGATATCTTGTTAATATAACTAAATATTATTACTTTCTTGGCCCCAGTTAAGCATCAGGTTTTTTTAAAACAAACTTTAGATTTTTTAAAAATTGAAATATAGTTGATTTACAATGTTTTGTTACTTTAATATATACAACAAAGTGATTTTATTATATATACATAAATATTCTTTTTGTACATTTTCTGTCATTATAGGTTATTATAAGATATTGAGTATAGGACCCTGTGCTATACAGTATGTCTTTGTTGGTTATCTATTTTGTATATATTGTTGTTTTTGTTTGGTTGCTAAGTCATGGCCAACTCTTTTGCTACCCCATGGGCTATAGCTCCCCAGGGTCCTCTGTCCATGGGATTTCCCAGGCAAGAATATAGGAGTTGGTTGCCATCCTGCATTGGTAGCTGGACCCTTTATCATTGAGCCATTTATGTATAGTAGTGTGTATATTTATCATTGAGCCATTTATATATAGTAGTGTGTATATTTGAATCCCCAACTCCTAATTTATCCCTTTCCCCTTTGGTAACCATAAAGTTGTTTCTATGTCTGTGAATCCATTCCTGTCTTGTGAATATATTCATTTGTATCATTTTTTTAGATTCCATATACATACAGTATCATATGATATTTGTCTTTCTCTGTTTTGCTTATTTCACTTAGTATAATAATCTCTAAAACTATTCATGATACTTCAAATGGCGTATTTCATTCCTTTTTATACTAAGTAATATTCCATTTTATATATGGACCATATCTTCTTTTGTGTGTATGTGTAATAAAGTTTTATTAAAGTATAAGGGAGATAGAGAAAGCTTCTGACATAGACGTCAGAAGGGGGTAGAAAGAGTACCCACTTGCTTAGTGTTAGCAATGGAGTTATATACTCTCCAATGAATCCAAAGAATGTCTGGAGGTTGTAAAGACCTCACCAGACCTACTCCCATAATTTACATTTTAAGATAACAGAATTAGCCAGAAGGTTTAATCCAGAGACTGTCCTCAGGCAGGATACATTATTGTTATATAATCCTAAGGAATGTAGAGGAAAAAAAAGTTTGTCCTTTCTTCCTCCTTGAGGATTCCAGACCCCTCTCTCCTTGGGGACCCCTAGACTTCTTATCAACCTGCCTAGGAAATGACTCTCTCATTCCCCCCTTTTCTTTTAGGAGAATTATGTCACCAAGGGAATGGGGCGTCGTTTTTAGTTCCATAACTACTTCCTTCTGTTTAGGGGTGTGGTCCCTAAATTGTTGAGGCAACATATTCTCCTAACCCTTATATTGAGGGTCTCTGATCCAGGGGCCCCACGTAATAGTTGGAGGAGGCTGTGGCACTCGTAGGAGCATGGACAACTATTTGTAACTTAAAAGCTTTTAGACGATTAGAAAACCCCATTATACAGTTACAGAGGTAAGGCAAAATAGTCATTAAAACAAGTTAAAACCAAAATGAAAAGTCACATTATGTCCATAGTTAAAGTACAAAATGTTGCACTAGTCTATTTTAGGGTCGTTAGATGTCATCAATTTAAGAAGAGGCATCACATGCGATTGTTGTCGAAGGTATTTGCAGATTTGGAGAAAGTCTTTTCCTTGAAGTGGAGATGTCCACCATGGGAAGCCTTCCACTGATGAAGAGGGGAGTGCTCCACAGACCCAGCAGTTAGACCAATTATGAAATGCAGCATAGGAGTGGGCCCAGGACAGGAAGGCCAAACGGCAGACTCAGGATTTTTGGAGTCAGCAGAAGTAGGCTCATATAGATTATCAGGCCCATCTTTGGGCTTGTCCAGACAGTCCCATTATGGAAGCGGATCAGGAAGAAAGTGGGCCAGGGGCTTCAGTAAGCACGGAGTAAGTTGTCCCAGTATCTAAAAGGAAATCGACGGATTGGCCCCCCACAGTTATTAATACCCGGGGTTCCTCGGGTGTAATTAGGATGGGAGCTTGTGTGGGGACCCCCAGGCACCTTCAGTCCTGATTGTTTTGAGAGTCCGACCCCTGAAACCTATACCTCTGGGAGCAGTCTCTCTTCCAGTACGGTCTTTTGCAGATAGGACATGGAGCTGGGTGCGGCTTAGATGCCTGAGGGCAATTCCGCTTGAGGTCTCCCTCCTTTCCACAGTAATAGCATGCCCATTTCTTTTCACCTGGGTCCCTCTGGGCATTTTTCTTCAGGCCTTTTAAGAATGGTTGGCTGGATGGCATCACTGACTCGATGGACGTGAGTCTGGGTGAACTCCGGAAGTTGGTGATGGACAGGGAGGCCTGGCATGCTGTGATTCATGGGGTCGCAAAGAGTTGGACACGACTGAGTGACTGAACTGAACTGAACTGAACTGAAGAATGGTTCTCATAGCCATTGAGAGGGCTTGCGCCTGTTCCTTTGTCTTTTTCTGCCTTTCTTTCTTTTCCTCATATTCCCTACCATAATAGACTGTCTGAGCCAGTTGTAACAGATTATCTAAAGACTGATTTGGTCCATACGCCCATTTTAATAGCTTATGGCGGATATCTGGAGCCAACTGAGTGAGAAATCTATCTTTTAAGATCACTTTTCCCTCTTCACTTTCAGGATCAATCTCAGTGAATCTGTGAAGGGCTTCTCTCAGTCTGTCTAGGAATTTACCAGGAGCTTCCTTCTCTTCCTGTTCTATGTTTGCCAATTTGCCATAGTTTAAAGGCTTAGCATGCACCTCCCTGAGTCCTTCAAGAATACATCTGACAAAATTACTCTGATCCCATCTTCCTTTAGCTGTGTTGTAGTTCCAGTCTGGTTCTGTAATTGGGATGGCTTGCATTCCAGTGGGGAGGGCGGTTATCTCATTCTCCCTCTTCCCTACTGATTCATTACCAAGCCATTCATTCTATAAGCAACCGCTTTTCCCAAAATTTGACTCTTTGAGTTGGGAGTTAGCGTTTGTCCCAAGATATACATCACATCTTTCCAAGTAAGGTCATAAAGCAGAGTAACACCTTTAAAAGCTCTAATATATTTTTTTCTGGGTCCTCTAAATAGTCTCCCAGATCCTCCTTGATTCTTTGTATTTCTTGATTAGAAAAAGGCTTATTAACTCTCATATACTGATTATTTCTCCTGGTGGGTGTTTCATGAAGAGGCAACAGCTTGTGTGGCTGTTCCTCAGTCTCTCTGGTTGTTCTGCACATATGATCCCAGAGGTAGATTGGAGAAACCTGCTTTTCTTTATCTCTTGTCTCCTGTCCTCCATCTCAACTAGCAAACAAGGAGGACAGGAGGGAGCTGAAGGTTTCACGCCCAAATCTATACCCTTAGGACATAAGTCTGGCATATTTCGCAGCGAGAAAAAGGGCAACACATATGCTACTTCTACCTATTTCCCTTGTTCTTTACAGAACCTTGTTCTTTACAAAACCAGTCTAATTGTAAAACAGTATTATACTTAAGAGACTCTCCAACTGGCCACCATTTGCCGTCCTCCAATGGATACTCTGGCCCCGCAGTACACATAGGAAGACCAGGTGTGTCTTCTTTAAGCTCTGGAGATCAAATCTATCCCAGTTTTTCAGGATACAGTTCAAAGGAGTGAGGCTGGAATTGTTAGCTCCCATCTTGTCCTGAAGAATCCCAGATGAGCCCCCAAGATGAAAGGTTGTTGCTGAATCATACAAAGACGCTGGGATTCTTGGCCTCCGGAGGAGAAGAATTCAATCTGGGGCCAGAGACAAGGCTTGATTGCTCAGAGCTTTTGTGTAATAAAGTTTTATTAAAGTATAAAGGAGATAGAGAAAGCTTCTGAGATAGACATCAGAAGTGGGTAGAAAGAGTACCCTAGACCACATCTTCTTTATCATTTCATCTTTTGGTGAACATTTAGGTTGCTTCCATGATTTAGCTATTTTATACAGCTCTACTATGAACATTGAGGTGCGTGTATCCTTCCAAATCATGTTTCTCTCTGATATATACCCAGGAGTGCGATTGGTGGATTATATGGTAGCTCTATTTTTAGTTTTTTAAGGAAGCTCCATACTGTTCGCCACAGTTGCTAGTCCAATTTACGTTCCCACCAACAGTGTAGGAGGGTCACTATTTGTCTATTCTTTTTTTGAAATCACTTTTTTTTTGGAGTATAGTTGCTTGACAGTGTTGTATTAGTTTCTACTGTGCTGCCATACAGATACACATATGCACTCCCTTTTGGACTTCCTTCCCATTCAGGTCATCACAGTGCACTGAGTAGTGTTCGTTGTCCTGTACATTGAGTAGTGTTCTCATTAGTTATCTATTTTATACATAGTGTCAGTAGTGTACATGTGTCAATCCCAGTACCCCAATTCCTATTACCCCCCTTCCCCCTTGGTATCCATATATTTGTTCTCTATGTCACTGTCTCTATTTCTGCTTTGCAAATAAGACTATCAATGCCATTTTTCTAGATTACACATATATACATTAATATATTATATTTGCTTTTCTCTTCAGACTTACTTCACTCCATATGATACTATAGGTTCATCTTTTTCCCTACAAATGACCCAATTTCATTCCTTTTTACGGATGAGTAATATTTCATTGCATCACATCTTCTTTATCCATTCCTCTGTTGATGGACATTTAGGTTGGCTTCTATGTCCAGGCTATTGTAAATAGTGCTGCTATAAAAAACGAGGTGCATGTATCTTTTTGAACTATGGTTTTCTCTGGGTATATGCCCAGGAGTGGAATGGACTGCTGGGCCATTTGTATATTCTTTCACCGTTACTTGGAGAAGGAAATGGCAACCCACTCTAGTATTCTTGCTTGCAGAATCCTGTGGACAGAGGAGCCTGGTGGGCTGCTGTCCATGGAGTTGCACAGAGTCAGACATGACTGAAATGACCTAGCATGCGTGCATGCATTGGAGAAGGAAATGGCAACCCACTCCAGTATTCTTGCCTGGGGAATCCCAGGGACAGAGTAGCCTGGTGGACTCCCATCTATGGAGTCTCACAGAGTCGGACACAACTGAAGTGACTTAGCAGCAGCAACAGCAGCCACCATTACTAGTCTTGATAACTGTAGCTTTGTAGTGAAATCTTAAAGTGGGTAGCATCAGTCTTCCAACTATATTCTTCTTCTGTATTATTTTGACGATTCTGGGTCTTTTGCATCTCCACATAAACTTTAGAATGAGTTTGTTGAAACCTAGAATCATTTGCTGAGATTTTGAGTGAGATTATATTGAATCTTTAGATCAAATGGGAAGAGCAAACATATTAAACATACTGATTCCTCCTAGTCTTTAACAGGAAATAGCTTTCCATTTATTTAGACCATTGAGTTTTTCATCAACATTTTGCAACTTTTACTATTTTAATTTTTAAATTATTTAAAAAAAATTTTACAATGGAGCACAGTTGATTTATATCATTGTGTATAGTTTTAGGTATAGAGCAAAGTGATTTAATTATACATATACATATATCTGTTCTTTTTCAGATATTTTTTCCCCATATAGGTCATTACAGACGATTGAGTACCATTCCCTGTACTAGGCAGTAGGTCCTTGCGACTATCTATTTTATATATAGGAGTGTGTATATGTCAATCTCAGGCTCCTAATTTATCACACCTCCCCACTGGCCCCCCACCCCCCACCCACATTTCTTTTCTGGTAACCATAAGTTTATTGTCTAAGTCTGTGAGTTTGTTTCTGTTTGGTAAATAAGTTCATTTGTATCTTTTTTTTTTCATATTCCACATATAAATCATATCATATGGTATTTGTCTTTCTCTTTTTGACTGACTTCACTGGGTATGGTCATTTCCAGGTCCATCCATGTTGCTGCAAATGGCATTATTTCATTCTTTTTATTTCTGAGTATTATCCCACTGTATAAATGTACCAAATCTTCTTTATTAATTCATCTGTTGATGGACATTTAGGTGGATTTCATGTCTTGGCTATTGTAAACAGTGCTGCAGTTAATCCTGAGGTGCATTTATTCTTTTGGATTATGGTTTTCTCCAGCTATATGCCCAGGAGTAGGATTGCTGGATCGTATGGTAGTTTTACTTTTAGTTTTTTAAGGAACCTCTGTACTGTTCAATCTAATCACACTAGGACCACAGCCTTGTCTAGCTCAATGAAACTAAGCCATGCCCGTGGGGCCACCCAAGATGGGCGGGTCATGGTAGAGAGGGCTGACAGAATGTGGTCCACTGGAGAAGGGAATGGCAAACCACTTCAGTATTCTTGCCTTGAGAACATCGTGAACAGTATGAAAAGGCAAAATGATAGGATACTGAAACAGGAACTCCCCAGGTCAGTAATTGCCCAATATGCTACTGGAGATCAGTGGAAAAATAACTCCAGGAAGAATGAAGGGATGGAGCCAAAGCAAAAACAATACCCGGTTGTGGATGTGACTGGTGATAGAAGCAAGGTCTGATGCTGTAAAGAGCAATATTGCATAGGAACCTGGAATGTCAGGTCCATGAATCAAGGCAAATCGGAAGTGGTCAAACAGGAGATGGCAACAGTGAACGTTGACATTCTAAGAATCAGCGAACTAAAATGGACTGGAATGGGTGAATTTAACTCAGATGACCATTGTATCTACTCCTGTGGGCAGGAATCCCTCAGAAGAAATGGAGTAGCCACCATGGTCAACAAAAGAGTCCAAAATGCAGTACTTGGATGCAATCTCAAAAATGACAGAATGATCTCTGTTCGTTTCCAAGGCAAACCATTCAATATGACAGTAATCCAAGTCTATGCCTCAACCAGTAATGCTGAAGAAGCTGAAGTTGAACGGTTCAATGAAGACCTACAAGACCTTTTAGAAGTAACACCCAAAAAAGATGTCCTTTTCATTATAAGGGACTGGAATATAAAAGTAGGAAGTCAAGAAACACCTGGAGTAACAGGCAAATTTGGCCTTGGAATACGGAATGAAGCAGGACAAAGGCTAATGAGTTTTGCCAAGAAAATGCACTGGTCAGAGCAAACACCCTCTTCCAACAACACAAGAGAAGACTCTCTACATGGACATCACCAGATGGTCAACGCCGAAATCAGATTGATTATATTCTTTGCAGCCAAAGATGGAGAAGCTCTATACAGTCAGCAAAAACAAGACCAGGAGCTGACTGTGGCTCAAATCATGAACTCCTTATTGCCAAATTCAGACTTAAATTGAAGAAAGTAGGGAAAACCACTAGACCATTCAGGTATGACCTAAATCAAATCCCTTATGATTATACAGTGGAACTGAAAAATAGATCTGATAGATAGAGTGCTTGATGAACTATGGATGGAGGTTGGTGACATTGTACAGGAGACAGGGATCAAGACCATCCCCATGGAAAAGAAATGCAAAAAAGCAAAATGGCTGTCTGGGGAGGCCTTACAAATAGCTGTGAAAAGAAGAGAAGTCAAAAGCAAAGGAGAAAAGGAAAGATAGAAGCATCTGAATGCAGAGTTCCAAAGAATAGCAAGAAGAGATAAGAAAGGCTTCCTCAGTGATCAATGCAAAGAAATAGAGGAAAACAACAGAATGGGAAAGACTAGAGATCTCTTCAAGAAAACTAGAGATACCAAGGGAACATTTCATGCAAAAATAGGCTCGATAAAGGACAGAAATGGTATGGATCTAACAGAAGCAGAAGATATTAAGAAGAGATGGCAAGAATACACAGAAGAACTATACAAAAAAGATCTTCATGACCAAGATAATCACGATGGTGTGATCACTCACCTAGAGCCAGACATCCTGGAATGTGAAGTCAAGTGGGCCTTAGAAAGCATCACTATGAAGAAAGCTAGTGGAGGTGATAGAATTCCAGTTGAGCTATTTCAAATCCTAAAAGATGATGCTGTGAAAGTGCTGCACTCAAAATGCCAGCAAATTTGGAAAACTCAGCAGTGGCCACAGGACTGGAAAAGGTCATTTTTCATTCCAATCCCAAAGAAAGGCAATGCCAAAGAATGCTCAAACTACTGCACAATTGCACTCACCTCACACGCTAGTAAAATAATGCTCAAAATTCTCCAAGCCCGGCTTCAACAATATGTGAACTGTGAACTTCCAGATGTTCAAGCTGGTTTTAGGAAAGAAGAGGAACCAGAGATCAAATTGCCAATGTCCGCTAGCAATTTGAAAAATTGCCAGGTCGAAAAAGCAAGAGAGTTCCAGGAAAACATCTATTTCTGCTTTATTGACTATGCCAAACCCTTTGACTGTGTGGATCACAATAAACTGTGGAAAATTCTGAAAGAGATGGGAATACAAGACCACCTG
>NW_011495016.1:55327-76752 GCF_000754665.1 Bison bison bison | reverse complement strand
TGGCTTAAAGCTCAAAATTCAGAAAACGAAGATCATGGCATCCGGTCCCATCACTTCATGGGAAATAGATGGGGAAACAGTGGAAACAGTATCAGACTTTATGTTTTTGGGGCTCCAAAATCACTGCAGATGATGACTGCAGCCATGAAATTAAAAGATGCTTACTCCTTGGAAGTAAAGTTATGACCAACCTAGATAGCATATTCAAAAGCAGAGACATCACTTTGCCAACAAAGGTCTGTCTAGTCAAGGCTATGGTTTTTCCTGTGGTCATGTATGGATGTGATAGTTGGACTGTCAAGAAAGCTCAGCACCGAAGAATTGATGCTTTTGAACTGTGGTATTGGAGAAGATTCTTGAGAGTCCCTTGGACTGCAAGGAGATCCACCCAGTCCATTCTGAAGGAGATCAGCCCTGGGATTTCTTTGGAAGGAATGATGCTAAAGCTGAAACTCCAGTGCTTTGGCCACCTCATGTGAATGGTTGACTCATTGGAAAAGACTCTGATGCTGGGAGGGATTGGGGGCAGGAGGAGAAGGGGACCATAGAGGATGAGATGGCTGGATGGCGTCACCGACTGGATGGATGTGAGCCTGAGTGAACTCCTGGAGTTGGTGATGGACGGGGAGGCCTGGCCTGCTGCGAATCATGGGGTTGCAAAGAGTCGGACATGACTGAGCGACTGAACTGAACTGAACTGACTGATACTCTTCTTCACAGGGTTTATACCAGTTTACATTCCCATTGACAGCATAGGAGGATTCCCTTTTCTCCACACCCTCTGAAGCACTTATTGTTTGTATACTTATTTTAAAAAACAACAACAACAACAACAAAACCCAACCCTCAGCGATTATTATTATTATGGATCAGTAGTTATTATTTTTGGAATTACCTTTATTTTTGGTTCTCCTCCTTAGGTTGTGGGATGATATATGATATTTTATTGTATTTTAATTGTGTCTTAATCATAGAAAGCTGGGCTTCTCTGGTAGCTCCACTGGTAAAAAATCCCCCTGCACTGCAGGAGACCTTGATTCAATACTTGGGTTGGGAAGACTCCCTAGAGAAGCGATAGGCCACCCACTCCAATATTCTTGGGTTTCCCTGGTAACCCAAGTTGGTACAGAATCCATCTGCAATGCAGAAGACCTGGGTCTGATCTCTGGGTTGGCAAGATCCCATGGAGGAGGGCATAGAAACCACTCCAATATTCTTGCCTGGAGAATCCCCATGGATAGAGGAGCCTGGCTGGCTGCAGTCCATGGGGTTACAAAGAGTCAGACACCCCTGAGTGACTAAGCACAGCATAGAAAGCTAATGCTTTATAAAGCTTATTCTGTGCCAAGTAATGTTTGCAGTATCTTAGGTATAGCAACAATGTTAACAATCTGATTTTGTAAGTGCTATAATTATTACAATTTAAAATTGAGAAAGCAAAGGAAAATAGAGGCTAATATATTTTTCTATTAACCAGCAGAATCAGAATTCAGACCTAGGCAGGACACCTTGAATCTGGAGAGCTAATGAGCATTCATTTCTGCTTACTAGAAGTGGCATATATATTAGTATTACCAGCCCAAGTGAATTACAGACACTTTGAACACTAACTGGTATCATGAGGGCTTCACTGTTAAGACATCAAGGTCTATTCAGATACCTGCAAACTAAATATTTTGCTTTAGAATTCTTGAGGATGACATGCCTTATGCAGTAACACAAGATGTTACTGCTGCAACACCAGTCCATAAAGGTTTTAGTAGTCTCCAACGAAGCCCTGATCCTACCCTGATTCCTTCTTTATTCAGCCTTTTTGTTTTTCCTATAAATTCTTTCACTACTTCCTAAAGTGCTTGGGAAAAAATATCTTCACTCAGTATAAATTTGGATTTTTTAAAAAGTGCCATTTAATGAATAGTTAATACTTGTTAGTTTTTCTTAGAATAGACATACTCATGAAATGAATACCTTCAAAAAGGGTTACACAAATTATACTGAATTTGGCTGTGAAATATCAGGAAGATGAATGGGACAATCCAAGACTTGAAAGTATTCAGAGAAATATGAGGAATTTTCCCAAGTCTTTTAAAATAAAAATATTGTTATTGTTGTTGTTTTTTGCTAAGTTGTGTCCAACTCTTTTGTGACCCCATGGACTGTAGCCAGGCTCCTCTGTCCATGGGATTTTCCAGGCAAGAATACTGGAATGGGTTGCCATTTCCTTCTCCAGGGGATCTTCCCAAACCAGGGATCAAACCTGCGTCTCCTGTATTGGCAGGCAAATTCTTTACTACTGAGCCACTAGGGAAGCCCAGATAAAAATATAAAGACTAGCTAATAAAGTGAAAGATCTCTGCCATGCAAGTGAATTATGTGGGCATACTTAAAGAATTCAGTATTAAATGAAGAAAATAGAAGAGACTTTTGTAGTCAACTACCTGCATTTTCCAGGTCTCTTGGATGCTTTACATAAAATAATCTCAATGAATTAATTTTATTCAAAAAGCTTAGGTATCCTAGGTTATCTGCAAGTAACAGTTAACGTTTGGAAAACTATTCCCTTTTAAGTCCGGAAATATTTAGAAGAATCGTCTGCAGTATCTAGGAAAGCTGGCAGCATCCTAATGACCAACACGTCCTTCTGAAAACATCAGCGACAGCTTCATTAAACACATCAGTTCACACCGCTGATTTGGAATTGATTTCCTCTGGGGTTGGAGGGTACCATTAGGCTTTCATTAGAAGGAACTTGATCTTCTGCCCAGCTTTCCACAGGCTGCTTCTAACCTGTATGCTGCCATTGACATGCGAATTAGAACTGACTTGAAGAAACATTTTGCCCGGGTGAGTTAATCATTTAAGCCCGAGAAGTGGGGGTGGGGAGTGGTAGATGCTGCCAGTTATATTTCACGAGCATCTAAAAATCCAAAGGATCTGTATAAATGTCCGTATTATAGGCGCACAGGTTAGTCTGGAGCCAAGGTATCTGTTTGGCACTCCAGTTTTAGATGGGTACCTTGGGGCCCTGCCAGGCAGCACCACCTGTATTAACCTTGCTCTTCTCTTGACGGGTCTGGCTGCCACTGGACCTTTTTACATCAGTGCCTAGGACTCAGGAAGGCCACAAAACACAGCTGCTCAGTTGCCCTGGAGTTGTGTGATGTGTGGCATCCTTTCTGTGCTTCACTGTGTTCCATGCAAAAGGAGAAGGCCTCACCCTCTTTTGGTGTTGTCCTATGTTAACAGGTATATGCCCATGTGTCTTTATGATCAAAATCTCCCAGAGTTACTAATGAAAAAGAAATTGTAGATTTTTTTCTTTCTTGGAGTCCTAATTCTAAAAGGAAATAGGGTATACCTAAGCCCAAGAGTATCTATTGCATGAGTCCTAACATACTTTCAAATTTATTTTTTCATCTTTATATGGTCTGAGGAACTTCTTAGTAGATGGATAGGGTTGAGATGATCCACCGATGTACTCACTATCTCTTATGACAGATGTTGGCAACCATGATTTACAGCTCACGGTCATTATCCATTGTTGCAGCCTTCCACATGTCATGATGTAAAAATGCACCTTCAGTGCTGGAATTGGGAATGGTATTAATAGCAGAGTTCTTTGTCTCTGCCTGTGGATTAACTGGTGTCCTTTATGGGAAGATAGAGCTGGTTGACCTTTTAACGTGGCAAATAGTGTGAGCATATTTTCTAAGAGTTCAGATAAAGTAAAGAAAACCAGGACGGTTATAACACCAACGGCAGTGTGACCAAGGCACAGCTGAAAAAGAAGGCTAAGTGACTGTGTTATTTTCATGACAGATGGGAGGACATATATAACTCGATTAGGAAGATAAATAACAGAAACAGAGCATTTGTGATTTGGCTTGGTGCAGAAGGAAAGGTGAAGGCACATATGGAGACTGAATCTCACAAGTCTTGGATAAGACAGGCAAATATGTCTAAATAAATCAAAACTGTTTTGTCCCCGCACCCCCACCCCAGAGACACCAATGTTCAGTTGAAAATAGTGGCTGCTGAACTAGCTTGGGAATACCCCACTGATGAGCATGCAGTATCTTATTGTTCCCTTGATGACTCTGTGAAATTCAGTGAGGTGACATTTCCTGAAAAAGAAATTGCACTAAAATGCTCTGTGGGAAAACAAAAGGGGAATTTTGGATCATATATTATAAAGTTCATTCTGTCAAATCTTACTAGCAAGTTTCCTCTTTAATACTGGGAATATTATGACCATGTGTCTAATTTTTAAAATTTATGTTGTTGACCTATAGTTGATTTACAATGTGTTAATTTTTGCTGATTGGCAAAATGATTCAGTTACGATACATATATATATTCATATTCTTTTCCATTATGGTTTATCACAGGATATTGAATATAGTTCTCTATGTTATACAGTAGGATTTTGTTGTTTATCCATTTCATATAATAGTTTACATCTGCTAATTCCAAACTCCCACTCCATCCCTTCCCCACCTTCTTCCCCTTGGCAACCACAAGCCTGTTCTCTGTGAGTTTGTTTCTGTTTTGTGGAAATGTTCATTTTATATTTTAGATTCACATATAAGTTATGTCATATGGTATTTATCTTTCTCCTTCTGACTTCCATCACTTAGTATGATAATTTCTAGTTGTATCAACGCTGCTGCAAATGACACTATTTTGTTCTTATTATGACTGACTAGTATTCCATTGTATGTATGTAGCACATCTTCTTTATCCATTCATCTGTTGATGGACATTGAGGCAGCTTCCATGTCTTGGCTATTGTGAATAGTGCTGCAATGAACACAGAGGTGTATGTATCTTTTTGAATTATAATTTTGTCTGGATATATGCTCAGAGTGGGATGGCTGGATCATAAAGGATCATATTTTTATTTTTTTCTTTTATGCTGGAGGGTTAATTAAGCTCATTCAAATTCATTTGTAGGACTGATTGGTTTAGTTTTCAACTGCATCATAATTTATAATTATGGGCCTTTTGTTTTATTTGCTTTGTTTATTTATCTATAAGATGTACACTGTCTCTTTTATACAAAACTGGGTATTGAAGAAGGTTGAATGGTTTGTCAAGGGCTATTTTGGTACTTAGATCTCCTCTCGGAGGAGGCAATGGCACCCCACTCCAGTACTCTTGCCTGGAAACTCCCATGGATGGAGGAGCCTGGTAGGCTGCCATCCATGGGGTGGGGAAGAGTCAGACACGACTGAGCAACTTCACTTTCACTTTTCACTTTCATGCACTGGAGAAGGAAATGGCAACCCAGAGTTCTTGCCTGGAGAATCCCAAGGATGGAGGAGCCTGGTAGGCTGCCGTCTACAGGGTTGCACAGAGTTGGACAGGACTGAATCGACTTAGCAGCAGCAGCAGATCTCCTCTAGCAACTTTAATTCCTTCTTATTTAACCTTTTACTCTCTGTTTTACCACTTTTTAATTTTTTTGGTGGAGGTGGCCTTAAATATCTACTTTTTGTCTATAAACAATGAGTTTTTTGTGGTTTTCTTTTTTCTTCTCCCTTCTCTCAATTTTTAATTGTATTATTTGTTATCAAAATATACAACATGAAGGTTATGAAATGTATAAGCTTCTAGTTAGAAACTAAGTTCTAGGGATGTAAAGTACAGCATGCCGACTATAGTTAATAATACTACATTCCATATTTGAAAGTTGCTAAGAGAATAAATCTTAGAAGTTCTCATCACAGAGGAAAAAAGTTGTGACTATGTTTGGTGGTGAATATTTGCTAGGCTAATAGTGGGGATTGTTTCACAGTGTATGTATATGTTGGATTATTATATTTTATATCTGAAAATAATAAAATGTTAGATGTAAATATTATTTCAATTAAAATGTATACGGTAATCTCCCACATATCTCTCCCTTTATGAGTATATTCATATATTATTCATATATTTTCAAGAAATGCTTGCTATCTATCCTTTTCTGAAAATTTCACAGTCATAATTAAGTTGGGTGAAGCTTGTGCTTTTTTAGAAAATTCATTTTGATTTTTGATTTCTGATTCAAAGTAGCTTTTCATGTGTTCAAATGCTCATTTCAGTATTTTTAATTCTATTCAGTGTGTAGATTAGGACTTTTTCTTTGGGTTGATGTTTTCATATATGTGGGAGTGGGGAAGATGCCTCATTTAAATTGCATTTTTTTAAACCTGATTTTTGTGCAGCAGATCTCTGTGGACTTTGTTGTTTTTATTTTGAATGATATCTCTATATTTTATAGAATTCTTATTTTAATGGTACCGTTTTCTGTTAACCTAGCAAAGACAATAACTTAGCAGTGTTTTATTGTTGTCATTGTTTGGTTTTGATGATGGAGGAGAGGTTGATAGATTCTCGTCACTGTATCCTTTCCACTTTCTCTTACTGTTTTCCTTTTTTGTCACCCAATTAACAGGCCTCACTCCTTTCTTTGGTTCCTGTACCTCTTCAGAGCTCTGTGTTTGGAAGACATTTTTAGAATCATGCTCTCCCCACCTCCCCTCCACACACAAGTCTTAGGTAAGGAAACACATCTAAATAATGAAAATATGTTCTGTCTTCCCCAGAGACATTAATGCTCAATTTAAAACCGTGGTCGCTGAAGTAGTGAACTAGTTTTGGGAATACCCCACTAATGAACAGACATTAACATCTTGTTCCCTTGATTATTCCATGAAATTTAGAAAGTCACGTTTCCTGATTAAGAAACTTGCCCCATGAAGCAATTTACCTCCTTAAATTGAATGCCTGAAATGGAGTGTATCTCTTTATATCCTGAACCTCTCTCTTTTTATACTGTTTGGCTCTTTAAAGAGCAAATACTTGGCAGTCCCTTCCTGGAGGTTTGTTGTGTGATCTGAGTTTTGTTTGTCCCACTTCAGAGATTCCCTTTTCCTCTGGTTGCTTCAACTCACCCTCAGGCTCCTTAGCAAGTGTCCTTTCTTTGTGTTTCTTTTGTTTATTTTTTTCCCTTCCTTTCCTTGTCATGGAGCACTGAGATGCGTGGGGATGACTGAGAGCATTTGGTCTGCGGCGCTGATCATCCCATGCTCTTTCTCTTCTTATTAACAGTAAGTTTACATCCTCCATCTTCAAGTAACCTTAAAGGTGTGATTTTGCCTATAGTCTTTTCATAGATAGACAGAGAATTTAATCCTCTAGAAAAAGATTCAGAGCGATTTTTCCTACACAGTCTTCTTTGTCTGTAGCCACCCCAAAGCTTTCTTTTCCTTGGCAATACAGATCTCTTAAATTTAGGAAACCTGTGCTTCTGGTCAGTTCAGCTGTGCTTTTTCGTGCCCTTGTCACCCCTTAGCCCAGAGGGGCCTGTGCAGGCCACTCTTCTACTCTGGTTTTGAGTTCCCTTATTCACTTTATGCAAGTGAGGGTCTTTTATAGCTCTTTTTTGCTTGGAGCCTTTAGCATTTAATCTCTTTGGTTAGGGTCTGAAAATATTCAACTGTTCCATTTCTTCTAAAGTCTGATACTTTTCCCGTTGACTTGCTCAATGATGCCCTTTTTGTTGTTGTTATTGAGCTCTTTTTAGTATTAGAAAGCATATCCTTAGTGCTAGGATTTTAAAAACCCTTCTGCTAGATCTCCAAACCCACTAGGCACACGGTTGACTTCTAATATCATGGCAGCAACAGTTTTGCTGGAAGTTTTGCTGTGGTATAACATGGATCATCTCATCTCTATCCTTCATTATCAATTTCCTTTTCACATTGTAAGCCATGGTTCAGCAAATAACTACCTATGGGCCAAATCCAGCCTTTGGCCGGTTGTTGTAAGTAAAATGGTATTGGAACACAGCTATGTTCATTCATTTATGTATTGTCTATGGCTGAGTATAGGATTATTGAGCAGTTATAACAGAGACCATAGTAGCTACAAAGCCTAAAATATTTATAAGCTGGCCCTTTGCAATATTTGCTGATCACTGCCACATATATTGGAGAAGGCAATGGCAACCCACTCCAGTACTCTTGCCTGAAAAATCCCATGGACGGAGGAGCCTGGTAGGCTGCAGTCCATGGGGTCTCGAAGAGTTGGACACGACTTCACTTTCACTTTCACTTTCATGCATTGGAGAAGGAAATGGCAACCCACTCCAGTGTTCTTGCCTGGAGAATCCCAGGGATGGCGGAGCCTGGTGGGCTGCCATCTCTGGGGTCGCACAGAATCGGACATGACTGAAGTGACTTAGCAGCAGCAGCAGCAGCCACATATATTATGGTTTTGTTGCAGAAGAACACCTCTTCAAAGTTCTAGATGATCACGAGTGAATGAGTCATTCTTCTCTAACTCTGAAATCTCAGGGGCTTGACATCATAAAAGTAACTAACGTGAAGTCCAGTGGCGTATTCCTGGGCTGTCCTAATCCAAAAGTTGACTTGGATATCCAAAGTTCTTTGATCATGGGGCACTGACATTTTGGAGTTTTTTTTTACTACCATCCACACAGGGGAGAGAGAAAAGGGAAGAAGACATGATGGATGATTGCTCACGTTGGCAGAGAAAATATACCCATGGCTTTTATTCATATTTTATTGGTTAGCATAGTCCTATGTTTAACCTTATTGCAAGAGAAGCTGGAATATGAGTTTTCAGGTATTTTCATATTAATTCTCTAGGTTTCTTTAGTAGGCAGATATCCAGGACAGCTCCTTTACCTCTCTTGTTTGCAGTTTTTAATTTATGGCCCCATAGAAGTTCCCATCATTTGTGTTGAGAATCAGCCATATCTTTAAATGCTTGTGTAATGATTTAAAACATGTCCACAAATTCTTTGGTACTCTTTCTTTTAAAATATGGAGTTTAATTCCCATCTATTTGATTGTTGCCTGTGTGTATTATTCTAGGTGTCTCCAATATTTGGACAGTGTCTGATATGTAGCAGATGTTTCTTGTTGTTGAATAGAAAATAGCAGAATTTTGCATAATTTATTGGAAAAGCATACTGCCAAGGAGCTTGATAAATACTGTACTCAAAGTGAGCTTCAAATAATTGCAGATGCAAAACTAAGACAATTCTGTAAACAGTAATAGATAACCAGAAACAACAATCTATATATAAATGTACAATGTTAGAAACATGATGGCCATGAGAAAGAGAAGGGGATTAGATGGACCTGGACAAACAGGCATCCAGAAACAAAAGAAAACGTGATGGTTCCTTATTCATGCTGAATAAAGAATCTTACTAACCCCTAGAGAGCAACTAAATATCAACATCTGAGTGCATTCAGGATTTGTTGCATATATTAATATTTAACTTAATTGTCATCTTTATACAACTCCAAGTTGAAAAATAAAATTGTTTTTCATGTTGGCTTGTGTTATGCATAGAGGAACATTTAATAATGTGGGTGATGGTATATAATTGAGATCAGAGCTATTTTATATAAAGTGATCAGGAAGAGTTTTTCTGATAAAAAGCATTTTTGAGTTTCAGTTTAATAGGAACTAAGGTTTGTGGGGACCAGAAAGTGGAGTATTTCAGCAGAGGAAAGAATAAGTGCAGAGGTCCTAAGACAGGAACGTGTCTGTTATGTTTGAGGAACAGCAGGGAATCTGAATAATGGATGCAGAAAGGAGAGAATGATAATTATCTGGGTCAGAGGCATACCAGGGGTTATCCCTTAAAGCTATGATACAAAAATAACTTTCAATGAGATAGAAAATTTGAAAACATTACAGGGTTTTGAGCAGAGCATGGAAAATATTTGGCTTATATTTTAGAAACATATTCGAGCAGTTCTGTGAAGACTATAGGAGGGTGTTAGGATATTATTGTAATATTTGATATAAAATATGGTAGTGTCTTCTACTTGGATAAGGAAATGGCAACCCACTCTGGTATTTTGGCCTGGAGAATTCCATGGTCAGAGGAGCCTGGTGGGCTACGGTCCATGGGGTTGCAGAGTCGGACACAACTGAGCAACTAACACACACACAGTGTCTTCTACTAAGAATATAATACTGAAGGAGGACGAAAGTTAGATTCTTCTGTGTTGTGTTATAATTAAGCTGTGTATGATAATACCGTTTTTTAAAAATTATTCAGAAGTTGATTATAGAGGTAACTAAGATATAATCACATTTCTTTAATGTTTATTGTGGTAGAAGTCATATAATATAAAACATACTATTCTAACCATATTTAACTGTACAGTTCAGTGACACTAAGTACATTCACAATTGCAGTCATCTTGCAGCATCATTGATCACCTGCTTAAACTGAAACTCTGTCTCCATTAAACACTAAGTCCCTGTCTGCCCTTCCCATCTACCCTCACTCCTGGGCCCCTGGCATCTTCCAGTGTACTTTCTGATTTTATGAATTGGACTTTTCTAGGTACCTCCATAAGTGGAGTCAAACAGCATTTTCTGCACCTAAAGTATATCTATATTATTCTAAAAACACAGAGTTCATAGGTAATCCTATAGTACCAATAGGCTGTCGTTTCCACAAGAGAAGGCATCCCAGCACCAAGAATGCTTCCTGTCATGTGTGAATTCTTCAGTAAACACCTGTGGAATGAATGAATGAATAAATGAATGACTAAAAGAGTGAATAGGTGAGTAGCACATATTTTATACTTGTTGCAACAAGTTACATTATGGTTATATTCTAGGCCAGCTCTGTGTAACATGACTAAAAGATATTTATTTCCATTTTTCAACTCTGCATTTCCTTTTGCTGTCTTGACTGTGATCTCCATAATTAAAGGTTACAATGCCCTTTAATAAAGAAGTAAGAGGCATAAGCCTTACTGAGTCTTACATCATTGCTTACTACCCTTACGAGATCTTATAAGCACAATAGTATATCTTCTGAGGGGACGCTACTGCAAGGACACTGTAATATGAGTTGTACTCAGGGTTTTGTTTTTTGTATTGGCTCACATAAAACTCATCCAATCCATTGAAATCATTCTAGAAATAAGACAGAGTAGAAATAAGTAAGTAAAAACTAGTGGAGAAGGCAATGGCAACCCACTCCAGTACTCTTGCCTGGAAACCCCCATGGACGGAGGAGCCTGGTAGGCTGCAGTCCATGGGGTCGCGAAGAGTCAGACACGACTGAGCGACTTCACTTTTACTTTTCATTTTCATACACTGGAGAAGGAAATGGCAACCCACTCCAGTGTTCTTGCCTGGAGAATCCCAGGGATGGCAGAGCCTGGTGGGCTGCCATCTATGGGGTCGCACAGAGTCAGACACGACTGAAGTGACTTAGCAGCAGCAGCAGCAGTGATAACAATGATGACTCATTTAAAAGACTTATATAATGTAAATAAACTGCTCTTTAAACATAGGTACGTACCCCCACAATTTGTCCCTTTCATTCTTTAGCAGTTTCAATGGTGGGAAAAGGTTTACTTTTTGTATCTGTTAAATTTATTAATGTACATGATTCTTATCACTGCTGAGGTTCCTGATTATTTGTTAGAGAGATTATACTTTGCATTGATTCCATATCCCTTTTAAATGTTTTATTTTTAATTAAATTTTGTTATAGTTGCTTTACAATGTTGTATTAGTTTCTGCTGTACAGCAAAGTGAACCAGTTAACATATACATAAATACACTCTTTTTAGATTCTGTTCCTACATAAGTCATTACAGAGTACTGTGTAGAGATCCCTGTGCTATACCATAGGTCTTTATTAATTATCTATTTCATATATAATAATGTACATATGTCAATCCCAATCTCCTAATTTATTCTGCCCCTTTGTAATCAAAAGTGTGTTTTCTACATTTGTGATTCTATTTGTTTTGTAAATAGGCTCATTGTACAATTTTTTTTTTTAGAGTCCACATATAAATTATATCATATGATATGTGTCTTTCTCTGTATGACTTGCCTCACTCAGTAGGACAATTTCTAGGTCCGTCCACGTCACTGTAAATGGCATTGTTTCGTTTTTTTTATTATGGCTGAGTCTTAGTCTATTGTATATATGTATCACATTTGCTTTATCCAGTCCTCTGTCAATGAACATTCAGGTTGCTTCCATGTCACAGAAATGTTTTATATGAATATTGGGGTACATGTGTATTTTCAAATTATGGTGTTCTCTGGGTGTATAACCAGGAGTAAGATTGTTGGTTCAAATAGTTGTTCTATTTTTAGTTTAAGGACTCTCCATATTGTTCTCCACAGTGGCTGACCCAATTTACATTCCCAACAACAGTATAGGAGTGTTGCCTTTCCTCCACAGCTTCTTCAGCATTTGCTGTTTGTAGATTTTTTTATGATGGCCATTCTGACAGATGTGAAGTAATACTTCATTATAGTTTTGATGTGCATTTCTCTAATAATTAGTGTTTTCATGTGTCTCTTGGCCATCTGTATGTCTTTTTGGAAGAAATGTCTTTTTAGATCTTCTGCCCATTTTTTGGGTTGTTTGTTTTTTGATATTGGGCTATATGAGCTATTTGCATATTTTAGAGGTTAATCCCTCATCAGTCACTTTATTTGCAAGTATTTTCTTCCATTTTGTGGGTTGTCTTTTTGTTTTGTTTAATACCAGGTCAAATCACGAAAATTTCTAAGGGAAAAATGGTAGAATATTGGTGATTTTACATAGTTCAAATGTTTCTCTTTGTCCTGGCAGTGAATTCATGCATTGTGGATCCTTAAGTGCTGAGATTTGAGGATTGTTTCAAGGAGAAAGCATGTTTAAGCTGTAACTGTTTGATGGTCTAGCTCGTCCTTTACTCTACCCTTTAAAGACTGTAAGATTACTGGAGCCTTATCAGAGTTGCAGGGATCCCAGAGTTTTAATTAATATAGAGCCAGGCAGAGACAACTGAGGAATTAACATTATATTAATTATATCCCCTCAATTCCTATTGACTTCTTTGTAAGCTAGGATTAATTTTCTGCTGGGAAGCTGACCTTGTCTTGATTTATGATGTACCAGTGCTCTTTGCTAAGGAAAATATGCAACTGAAATAAAAATATCTATAGTAAACAGTTGTACCAGTAAAAATGTTCTTCACCAAAATATTAATATCTATTGTATTAAATTTACGTTTTTTCCTGAACACTTCATTGTAGTGCTTTACAAGATCTTTTATATCAGTATAGGGTTAAGTATTGAAATTTTTTTTGAAAACTGTAAGTTAAAATGTTTCTTTGATGTGTAGATTTCTATTTGGTGAATAGTCTATAAGCCATAAGGCTTTCTCAGGTGGCGCACTGGTAAGGAAGCCCTCTGCCAATGCAGGAGGCACAAGACATGCAGTTTCAATATCTTGAGTTGGGAAGATTCCCCTGGAATATGAAATGCAACCCTCTCCAGTATTCTTGCCAGGAAAATTCCACAGACAGAGGAGCCTGGCTGGCTACAGTCTATGGGGTTGCCAAGAGTCAGATGTGACTGAGCACACACACATATACACAGTAAACCATAAAAGAAGCATAAAACAAAAAAACAACTCATGTAACAGTTGTTAAAAGGTAATAAGAAAACTGTTATTTATAATAATAAACTTATTATCTTATGGATATTTCTTATCCATCAGAGAGGATGGATTATGTTCTATGATTTCTTTGTTTGTTGTTCAGTTGCCAAGTTGTGTCCGGCTCTTTGTGACCTCATGGACTACAGCACGCCAGGTCTCCCTGTCTACCACCATCTCCCAGAGTATGTCCAAGTTCATGTCCATTGCATTGGTGATGCCATCCAAACATCATCCTCTGTCATGCCCTCATTTCCTTCTGCCTTCAATCTTTCCCAGCATCAGGGAAATATTGAGTCAGCTGTTCACATCAGGTGGCCAAAGGTCTGGAGCTTCAGCTTCAGTATCTGTTCTTCCAATGAATTTTCAGGGTTGATTTCCTTTAAGACTTACTGAGTTGATCACCTTGCTGTCCACGGGACTCTTGAGAGTCTTCTCCAGCACCACAGTTAAAGGGCATAAATAGTTCAGCACTCAGCTTTCTTTATTTTCCAGCTCTCACAACCATACGTGACCACTGGAAAGACCATAACCTTGACTATACAGATCTTTGTTGGCAAAGTGATGTCTTTGCTTTTTAACTCATTTATCTAGGCTTGTCATAGCTTTTCTGCCAACAGGCAATCATCTTCTGATTTCATGGCTGCAGTCACCATCTGCAGTAAATTTAGAGCCCAAGAAGAGAAAATCTGTCACTGCTTCCACATTTTCCCCTTCTTTTTGCCATGAAGTGATGGGACCAGATGCCACAATCTTAATTTTTTTTTAATATTCAGTTTTAAGCTGACTTTTTCATTCTCCTCCTTCATTCTCATCAAGAGGCTTTTTATTTTTAGTTCCTCTTCACTTTCTGCCATTAGAGTGGTATCATCCACATATCTGAGGTTGTTGGTATTTCTCCTGGCAATCTTGATTCCAGCTTGTAACTCATCCAGCCTGGCATTTCTCATGATGTGCTCTGTATATAAGTTAAATAAACATGGTGACAATAAACAGCCCTGTCATACTCCTTTCTCAATCCTGAAACAGTCAGTTGTTCCATATAAGGTCTAATTGTTGCTTCTTGACTGGCATGTAGGTTTCTCAGGAGACCAGTAAGATGGTCTGGTATTCCCGTCTCTTTAAGAGTTTTCCACAGTTTGTTATGATCCACATAGTCAAAGTCTTTAGTGTAATCAATGAAACAGAGGTAGATGTTTTTCTGGAATTCCCTTGCTTTCTCTATGGTCCAGCAGATGTTGGCAATTTGATCTCTGGTTTCTCTGCCTTTTCTAAATCCAGCTTGAACATCTGGAAGTTCTCAGTTCACGTACTGCTGAGCCTAGCTTGGAGAATTTTGAGCATTACTTTGCTAGCATGTGAAATGAGAGCAATTGTGTGGTAGTTTAAACATTCTTTGGCATACCTTTCTTTGAGATTAGAATGAAAACTGACCTTTTCCAGTCCTGTGGCCACTGCTGAGTTTTCCAAATTTGCTGGCATATTGAGTGTAGCACTTTCACGGCCTCATCTTTTAGGATTTGAAATAGCTCAAGTGGAATTCCATCACCTCAACTAACTTTGTTTGTACTAATGCTTCGTAAGGCCTACTTGACTTCATACTCCGGGATGTCTGGCTCTAGGTGAGTGTCTACACCATCATGGTTATCCGGATCACTAAGATCTCTTTGTATAGTTCTTCTGTGTATTCTTGCCACCTCTTCTTAATCTTTTCTGCTTCTGTTATGTCCTTGCCATATCTGTCCTTTACTGTGCTCATGTTGTTCCCTTGGTATCTCCAGTTTTCTTGAAGAGATCTATAGTCTTTCTCATTCTATTATTTTCCTCTATTTCTTTGCATTGTTCACTTAAGAAGGCTTTCTTATCTCTCTTTTCTGTTCTCTGGAACTATGTATTCAGTTGGGCATATCTTTCCATTTCTTCTTTGCCTTTTGCATCTCTTCTTTTCTCAGCTATTTATAAGGCCTCCTCAGACAACCACTTTGTCTTCTTGCATTTCTTTTTCTTGGGGATGGTTTTGGTCACCACCTTTTCTACAATATTCAGACCTCCTTCCATAGGTCTTCAGGCACTCTGTCTACCAGATCTAGTCCTTTGAATCTGTTCATCACCTCCACTGTATAATCGTAAGGGATTTGATTTAGGTCATACCTGAATTGCCTTGTGGTTCTCCCTACTTTCTTCAACTTAAGCCTGAATTTGGCAATAAGGAGCTGATGATCCCAGCCATAGTCAGCTCCGGGTCTTGTATTAACCATCTGGTGATGTCCATGTGTAGAATCTTGTCTTGTGTTGCTGGAAGTAGGTGTTTGCTATGACCAGGGTGTTCTCTTAGCAAAACTCTGTTAGCCTTTGCCCTGCTTCATTTTGTACTCTAAGGCCAAACTTGCCTGTTACTCCAAGTCTCTCTTGACTTCCTAACTTTTGCATTTCAATCCCCTATGAAGAAAAGGACATTTTTTTTTTTTTTGGTGTTAGTTCTAGAAGGTGTTGTAGATCCTCTTGGAACCAGTCAACTTCATCTTCTTCAGCATTAGGGGTTGGGGCATAGACTTGGATTACTGTGATGTTGGAGGAACACCTAATTCTGTTGTGTTGTGTTTTGAGATTGCATACAAGTACTGCATTTAGGACTCTTTTGTTGACTATAGTTATTTATAGTTAATTTTCCAAATAATAAGTCCATTGACTCAGCACTGGGAGAATGTACTTCAGGTATGTGGTCAGTTGTGGCAGAAGTTATAAACCATGACAAAGTATTATAGTGCAACACATGTGTCAAACTTCATCCTAAAGGTATGAATCCAACTGATGGGGCAAGCATGGGAACAATTTTATAAAAACGTGTGAGTGGTTTTTGAGAAAAATACTCTATATTCATATTATTTTTATACTGCCTGTAGAAACTAATAAAATTGGGATTATCTTGTTAGCTGTACCTCTATCACTGATAGGGAAGAATATGGCAGGGGAACTGATTCTATTGATTTGAAGGTTTCCAGCATGCTTCTATATCTCCTTAAAAATTTGAGGTTTAAAAACATCTAAATTAGTGTCTGCCTGTTGTTCATTAGAGCTGAAATCCTAATTTAATTTAAAGGATAATTGGTCTGTCTTTATCAGAGTTGACTTTAAATTCTACTTTCATAGCTAATTCTCATAGTGAAGGTTTCCTATTTGTTTCCTTATTTTAAGCAGGCTTATCTATTAAATCTTTTTCATTCCTTCTCTGATGAATAGGAGATAAACTTGAAACTTGTTCAGTATATTTTTTCTTTATTTCACTTTGATTTCATGCCTGCTATAGATGTATATTAACACATATATATGGAGTCTAGAAAAATGTCATTGATGAACCTATTTGCAGGGAAGGAATAGAGCTGTAGAAAATGGACTTGTGGACACAGTTGGGGAAAGAGAAAGTGGGACGAATGGAGAAAGAGCATTAACATATATACACTATCAAGTTTAGAACAGATAGCTGGTAGGAAGTTGGTATGTAACACGGGGAACCCAGCATGGCATTTTGGGATGACCTACAGGGGTGGGATGAGGGAAGCCAGGCCCAATAGGGAGGGGACACATGTATAATTATGATTGATTTCCACTGATGTATAGCAGAAAACAACAACACTGTAAAAAATAAAAACAAAATCTCTTAAAGCAGATGCCTAATAGAGATTGGGTTGATCTCATGGTACATTTTCATCAGATTGTAATAGTTTCTCTAAACACAGACCTCTACACAAGCTGAACACCTTACACAAATTTGATGGTGGTCAAATTAAAATGTTCAGAGCTGTGCAATTGCTTTCTATTGCTGCAGAACAAGAAAGATCATGATCTGAATACTCTACAGAAGCAGTCAGATACAGGAGGCCACTTTGTCTCCAACCTAAGTGCCTTCCTACTAGTAACAGAAAGGTCACTTCAGTTTTTTACCACTCATGGCTTGCCTGATTAAATGGTATTATATTTAAGCATTTTCTCAAAAGAATCCCACAGAAATTAATTTTTAAAATCTCTGTACAAACTTCTCTGGAAAAGTTTAAGCTTATCAGACAGTGGGAAACAATAGAGTAAAAAATGGCGCTTTAAGTGACAAAAATGTCTTCTGCACATCTTTTTCCCTTTTGCTAGATTCTTCTAATTACATTTCCTGTTATTTTTTGTGACTAAGACTCTTCATCACACACATGAACTTCTTTAAGTAGATGCTTCCTTTGAGATTTGAAAATCCAAAATGAAAACTGTAAGTGCTGCTCAGGAAGGCATTATATTTCTGCAGCAGGCATCCTTCAGTCTGTTCCCTGACTTAAAAATTGTCCAGCAGTAAGTAGTTTAAGCAGAATTCCGCTGAATTATGAATAGTCAAAAAAAATACATTAAAGAAAAATTGGTTACTTGGCTTATCAGGGTTTCAGCCAGATTTGCTATTCTTTATTTCATTTGTTCCCACATTGTCTTAAAGTAGATAAAACATTGATCTTCATCATGGTAGAATTACTTCCAGCACAGTATTAGTTCTCTTGTAATGTGGAATTAAAAAGAAAAGTCTAAATTCAATTTATAAATATGCAATAATGTGCTTTGTGAGGGTAAATATAAACTTACACTTTAAAATATATATTTTTTTCATTTTACATATGTAAATATAGCTTATTAAGAGATTTCTAGGCAGACTGGTATGAAAACAATTTAAGAAAAACCTAAACTCAAATATAATCCAAAAAGGTGGGGGCAACTTTTGGCTTTTCAGTGAAGGACTATAATTCTAGCAAATAGAAACTGGTTAAGAAAACCTTATCATATGGGTCATTAATACTGTAACTTTGATTGAAGATGTGCACAGGATACTGAAATTGACATAAGGACAGTTATAAAGAAGCAAAGTGAAATAGAAAATAGACTAAAACCCCAGAAGACCAGGCTAGTAGTCCCAGATATGAAAGCCTGAGGGCCAGAGGTGAAGATGAAGTGGGAAAGGTGATCGTCACAGAGGGAGCCTATTTCATTGCTCCTGAGTAGAAAGTTCAAGAGCTTCCCCAATGGCTCAGTGGGTAAAGAATCTGCCTGCGATGCAGGAGACATAGGAGACACAAGTTTGAACCATGAGTAGGGAAGATCCCCCGAAGGAGGAAATGCCAACCCACTCCAGCATTCTTGCCTAAAAAAATCCCATGGACACAGGAGCCTGGTGGGATACAGTCCAAAAGGGTTGCAAAGAGTCAGACATGACTGAGCGACTATATATGTATGAGCAGAAAGTTCAAAGATGTAGCAGCAAGGATATGAAAAAACAAGTACGGGGCTGTGATAACACTGTGTGACCTGCTTTCCAGTGTGCAGTGGGGGTTGGGAATAAGGGAGTAAGAGCAGGTCACAGGAAAACAGAGTCCACTGCTAAGAAACACTTTTAGTCTACTGTTTCACAATCGAAGATTTCTCTAGATGCACTGAAACAAAAACAAAAACAAAAACAAACTGCAGATAAAACAGCATGATATTTGAATTTTTATAATCAGAAGCCCTTTTTCTAGATAGCTTTCTATGAAAATATTGATTCAATAGAAAGTAGAGGCCATTTATAAAATGACATACTTTTTGCTTTGTCACCTCATCTTTCTCCATTAGTTTCCTGGATACATTTTTTTTTTTTTTAAGCAAGAGAAAGGTTTGTTATGTGTGTTTATTTATGGTTTAAAGAACAAACAAAGAACTTGAATAGATGGCTTTTCCTCATGCCTGTGACTGTATGGGGTCAGGACTTAAATGTGTAAAGCAAAAGGATTTAAGGGAATGGCCAAAGACAGTACATCGTCTAATGTAGATGGGACAAGGCCTATGGCCTGTGATAGCTTATTTTAACAAAAACCCAGCAAACTAGTTTCTTGATCTGAAGAATCACACAGCTCTCACACAGGATGTAATAGTGGAACAAGGGTGACCCCTTACTCCCTTTTACCTCACGTTCATCTTGGCCGTTTATTACCTTGAATATCCCAGGTGGCACATCGATAAAGAATCTGCCTGCCAATGCAAGAGACACAGGAGACGCAGGTTTGATCCCTGGCTCAGGAAGATCCCCTGGAGAAGGAAATGGCAACCCATTCCAGTATTCTTGCCTGGGGAATCTCATGAACAGAGGAGCCTGGTGGGCTACAGTTCATGGGGCTGCAGAGAGTCGGACACAACTAAGTATTAAGCAGTAGCAGCAGAGGAAAGTCTAGAAGTATCTGTGCTATCTATGTGCAGAACAGATAATACACAAGCAGATATGGAAATGTAGCATTTGAGAAATGGATTTAAAGAGTAAAAGCAAATATGTATAGAAACAATATTCCTTTCCCATGAATGCCTGAGGTCTTTGCTGCTTCTCTAAATACAGAAAGAGGCTAAGTAGCTGAACTGATGGTACAAAATTGTATCACCAAGACGTATGTGCATTTTTTCAGTAGCCTGGTGTCTATGTTGTAGAAGAGATTCCTAAATTTTGTTACTCTCACTCCAACTCAATACTACTTCCCTGTGAATGTAGATGAGTTCCATAAAATGAAGAGAGTCATAGAACTGATATTCCTGAGAGAAATGGAGACTTGAGAGAGCAGGAGCAGTGGGCTTGATGCAGAAAACTTGGCCTCTGTGTGCTGGTGCCACATCAGATCTCAGAGAGTTTGTCTGAAGTAGAAGAGTATCTTTATTGCTTTGTCAGGTAAAAGGGGACACAGCAGGTTTGGGGTTCTCAACCCAGGAGGATGGGGTGAAGAGTTTCCTAGCAATGGTTCAAGGATGGGGCCGCTGATAACCCAGGGTGTGTGAAGGGCCTGCAGTCCTTTAATCTGGTCTCAGAATCTCTTGATAAGCTTCTTGGGTTACTTTGATCTGGCCTTAGGAGGTCTTCTCTGGAGTAAAGAATGCTAACATCTTTCCTTTGTTGGTGGTTGCTCAGAGATACTGTTAAGTGTATCCCTTGGGGGGGACCACGACTTTCATCCAAGACTCCACTCTTGTTCCTTCACTGCTCCTCCCCTGTCTCTGCACCCCCTCCCTTCCTTGATTAGCAGCTATTCAATTCTGCCCTTTAGAACTCAGGGAAGGCCATAGAGGCCAGAGTCTATTTCCTGAAAATAAGAAATGGGGGAGACAGAAGGGCTTCCTTGCTCAGGATGCCCATGGGGTCCTGTTTGGTTTCAGACTCATCTTGCATTAGGTGTGTGTTTGTGAATGTGCATGCTCAGTCCTGTTCAACTCTCTGACGCCATGGATTTCAGTCCTGTTCAATTCTCCGACCCCATGGATTTCAGCCCACCAGGCTCATCTGTCCTGGAATTTTCCAGGCAAGAGTACTAGAATGTGTTGCCATTTCCCTCTCCAGGGGATCTTCCCTACCCAGGGACCAAACCCATGTCTTCTGCGTCTCCCGAACTTGTGGCAGATTCTTTACCATTAGCTCCACGTGGGAAGCAATTGGGAAATGGGTTTAATTGTGAAGGCACACAAGGACGTCAAAGACTAAATATGCCTTCTCTTAGACGAGTGAGCCTTGTATAGTAGTTAAAACAATTAAAAATCAATATGGTATTTTGCTTCTGGGAAGATGAGATGTTCCCTTTTCTTCCAGCTAATACAGCTAAAACCCTGGACATTCTATGTAAAATGAACATTAAAAACACTGAAAAGTTTGCATTCCCACCAACAGTGTAAGAGGGTTCCCTTTTCTCCACACCCTCTCCAGCATTTATTATTTGTAGACTTTTGGATCACAGCCATTCTGACTGGTGTGAAATGGTACCTCATAGTGGTTTTGATTTGCATTTCTCTGATAATGAGTGATGTTGAGCATCTTTTCATGTGTTTGTTAGCCATCTGTATGTCTTCTTTGGAGAAATGTCTATTTAGTTCTTTGGCCCATTTTTTGATTGGGTC
>NW_011495016.1:50933-53882 GCF_000754665.1 Bison bison bison | reverse complement strand
TTAGGTGGTGGATTCATTTTGATATTTGGCAAAACTAATACAATTATGTAAAGCTTAAAAATAAAATTAAAAAAAAAAAAAAAAAACACTGAAAAGTGAGAAGAAGATGTCTGACAAGCTAGGAACATCACGGCCTAAGAAACGACAGGGTGAAGGGTTGTATCAGTGAGGCCTACAGGGGTGCTGAGACTCCCACCAGGACAAGTTTATAATTATGAGTTAAGTATTGAGAGCTTGCCTGTTGGGGAGGGCTTCTTTCTGCTGCTTCTATTTGAGCTGATTTTAGTAATAAACACCATGTAATTGCATGTCCACATTTATCACTCTTCTTCTATTCAGTATCACTTGAGATGTTGGATTCTCTCTGCAGGCAAACTAGAACAAGCTGCCAGCACCTATCAGACTGTCAGTACCCACCATCACTAGAGAATGATCCATATTGGAATATTTCCTGAATTTTCTAAACATCAAGAACAAGGAATTATGTCATGAATATTCCAGGGGGGAAAATCATATTTTCCTTCATAAGTTAAAAAAAAAAAAGAAAAAAAACCCCCAGCAACACTATCTTCCATCTTCTCCAAAGCGAAAAATTTGGGAAGATTTAAGAGACAGAAGAAGGCCTAGTTGATCACCTGGTTGCCCAAAACTGTTAGAGCAGCTCTGTCTCCTAATATTCAGGGTCAATTATTCTTGTCCAAATAGTGACCCTTTTCCTTGATTTTTTCTCTGCATAAATCAAAGTGACTGAGCAGCAGGCAAAACTTAAAATTTGATATAAAGTTTATAGAAATTCTGGTAGAAGTGATTTCCCTTGTGGGAAAAAGAGACAGAAACCACTGATTCTTCATGAGTCATAGGAAATTATTAGAAGCATGGCAGTCCTATTTCTAAACTTTGGTTCCCAGAATCATGCATTCTATTTATTATGACAACCATATATATAGAATGATGGTTTTTATCTTATAGATTGCATGCTGGAGGATGGTGTATCAAGAAGGATGGCTAAGATCATAGGTAATATGTCTAACTTGTTCTTTTAACTGCACCTTCAAAAGGCAGGCCATCTCTCTCTCAAACCAGCAGTTGCTGGTGGTACGATATGTGATAGCACCATGATCTGTATCATAGCACCAAGTGTATCCTATGATCTGCTACACTCCTTTTTCTTCTTTAAATTGGGTGCTTTATATTTGATTCATGCAGTATGCCAGATTCATGGACAAAAACCACTGTATTAGATAGAGGCACTGGTTAAGAGGCTCTCGGTTCAGGAATGTTACCCAGAATATTTGATTCAAGAAGAATCACGGCTCCTTCCACTAAAACACAAGGTACATGTCATAATCAAACATCACCCTGGAAGGACGGTATGGCCCTTTGGGAGCTCTATACCTGGCAAATTGAACTTTTATCAGCAGCCAAGGCAGACAGGAGCAATGTTATCTTTTATTGGCTATATCTTAGATGTCTTTAGTATAATATCGAACTCAAGGACCTGACATTGGTGTAAGGTATCTGTGTGGTTTCAAGGAACTTTATCTTATGTACATGTGCGTGTCAAGTCACTTCAGTTGTGTCTGACTCTTTGTGACCCTATGGACTGTAGCCCACCAGGCTCCCCTGTCTATGGGATTCTTCAGGCAAGAATACTGGAGTGGGTTGCCATGTCCTGCTCCAGGGGATCTTCCTGACCAAAGGATCGCACCCACATCTCTTATGTCTCCTGCAGTGGCAGGCAGGTTCTTTACCATTGCTGCTGCTGCTGCTAAGTCGCTTCAGTCATGTCCGACTCTGTGCAACTCCATAGACGGCAGCCCAACAGGCTCCCCCATCCCTGGGATTCTCCAGGCAAGAACACTGGAGTGGGTTGCCATTTCCTTCTCTAATGCATGAAAGTGAAAAATGAAAGTGAAGTCGCTCAGTCATGTCTGACTCTTCGCAACCCCATGGACTGCAGACTACCAGGCTCCTCTGTCCATGGGATTTTCCAGGCAAGAGTACTGGAGTGGGGTGCCATCGCCTTCTCCGATCATATGTTTAGATCCAGGTAATCATTATACCTACCATTCCTATCTCTTACAATCATTACTATGTTCTCCATCTCTATACTTTTGTCATTTTGAGAATATTATACAAATAGTCATAAACATGTGACCCTTTGATTCTATTTATATAATAAGATGTAACCAATAGGGATTCTGGAAGAAGATTACATAGAAACTTTCTGTGATAACTTTCCAACTTCCTACTACTCTAAAATATTTCAAAATTATAAAAATATATTCCAATTTTGGTAATGATAATACACTTTAGTTTTGAAAAAAAGAGAAAAAAACAAGCTCACTGTCTAAACCCTTGTTTTCCAGAAGAGTTTTAACTAAATAAGGATCTTGCCAGGTATATTTGGAAATAGACATTACAAAGAATTTTTAGACACTAAACGATAATGAAAGAAAAAATAGAAAGGAGTTAAAATGTTTTTCTTTCTTAATTAACAAAACTGGTACCTGTGGTTAACTAAGAGAATGGGGCTGTAAATTAAAAAAGTTTTAAATGTTCAACATTGTGTTCTAAAGAACAAAAACAGATATGTCCCAATGCATATTATAGGTTCTTTGTGAATTTTTCTATATTAAACAAAAGATATATGAAGTCTATATTGGTAAAACACACTATGTATAGCATAAAACCCTTGAATTATGGAAAACCCAGATTCATTTAAAAATTAAATATGACTTTCCAAATAACAGTGTTCAAACTTTTTGATAAGTCTTTTAATGATATAAATTTAATTACTTGTGATCTCCTTTGGTGGCTTTTGTTATATTTAAATTTACTTATCTTTTTAAATTGGTGTATAATTGCTTTACAATGTCGTGTGAGTTTTTGCTGTACAACAAAGTGAGTCAGATCTATCTATATATATATATATATATATATATATAT
>NW_011495016.1:49557-50833 GCF_000754665.1 Bison bison bison | reverse complement strand
ATCCCTTCCCTCTTGAGCCTCCTTCCTACCCCGCCATCCCACCCCTCTGAAAGTGAAAGTGAAGCCACTCGGTTGTGTCTGGCTCTTTGGACTGTAGTCCGCCAGGCTCCTCTGGCCATTGGATTTTCCAGGCAAAGATACTGGGGTGGGTAGCCATTCCCTTCTCCAGGGAATCTTCCCAACCCAGGGACTGAACCCGGGTCTCCCGCATTGCAGGCAGACTCTAAAGTCTGAGCCACCAGTGGCTCCCTATCCCACCTCTCTAGGCCATCTTTAGCTTCCTGTGCTTACAGCAGCTTCCCACTATGTGTTTTACGCATGGCAGTATAGATATGTCAATGCTGCTCTTTCAGTTCTGCCCACCCTCTCCTTCCCCCATTGTGTCCCCAAGTCCAGTCTCTACATCTGTGTCTGCATTCTTGCCCTGCAGATTTTTAAGTTGGAAAGTTCAAAGGATTGGGAAACTAGGCTGTACTGTGTTTTCAAAAAACAAACCCCAAATACAAAAATGCTCTGCACTAAATAATTTATTGTTACATTTATTTTTCATTTGAATATTTAGATCCACCCCCCTCCCCAACTGCATTTGTTTTGATGTCTGAGTCCCTGTATGTTTTGTGCAAATAATGGCCAAGCAGTGTGGTTCCTTGATGAAAACTCAGACATGAGCAGTAGCAGTGGGTGTATCTGGATTGTGGTTGGACCCCTAATATTTGAGTTTTGGTTCTTTTAATCTACATCATAATGAAAACCTCAACATATTAATTATAATTATCAATAGAATTTGTAGCATTTTCCCACGCAGTCTAGTGGATCGTCTTGGACATCTTCTTTGGGCACTGTTTATTACTTTTATGATATGTCATTTGCTGCCAGTTTTACTTCCGGTTTATCTAGTCAATGAGAACAATCTGATGTGTTCTCAAGTTTATACTTTTGAAATTTTTAAAAATCAATTTTAGATATGTAGTACTACTTGACATTTTACTTCAAATGTTATCTGGTAGAAAAAGATAAAACATGTAACTTGGCTGGACACTTAGATCAATTTTATATTCAGTTTCAAATAATACTAAGCAATAACAAACAGACTGCCATTGAATTAAATACTCCACATAATCTATTTTAAATTATCTTTATAGTTGTTATGTAGGTAGGTAGGTATTACTAGCATCTGATTTTACACATAAAGGAATTGAGAGAGGAGAGATAATTTCTAAGTATTTTAAAACATAAGAAAAGTAGCCTTTTTTTTTTTTTTTTTTTCGTTTCCTGT
>NW_011495016.1:18505-49457 GCF_000754665.1 Bison bison bison | reverse complement strand
TTTTTTTTTTTTTTTTGTCGATTCCTGAAATGTCTTTTGATTGCATGTTTCTGTAAACCTCTAATTTCTGCATTATACAAGACATAATTACAGAAAAGCAATGAGACTGATTTGTGACTTCAATTTATGGAAATCAGCCTAACTACTCTATAGTTAAACCACCAGCTGGAGAAAATTAGAAAAAGAAATACACCTCTTTATTTTTGACATGATTTACTCACAAAAGGCATTTGATAGATACCTATATCTGTATTTATATCTGTATCTTTATGTCTCTTTCTGCAAAGTGATAGAAGTTTTTTGGGGGGCCTAGAAAAAGTCATGTATCTGTTTTCAGTTGAACTTGTGAACTTCTCTTATTTTGGATGGGCCTATTAAAGAATCATCAATAGGTATCAGCTTTCAGCTTTTGAACGACATAACAATTGCTTTAATATCACATTCAAAGACTCCCTTCAGATCCTTTTTGCATTTCATTTCATCTCACTCTCATCAGTCTTGCTTTAATTTTTCTGTGTTAAAGCTCTTTTATCTGTTTGTTTCAACTTTTAAATCCAGCTTATTAAATTCAATCGTGCATTCTCTTTGGTCAAGAAAGATCACTAATAAAAGTGGTTTAAAAGAGCCTACAGTGAGGTAGAGAGACCTTTTCAACATTAAGTACTGTTATTAATACTTAATAAGAAATATGCAACAGAAAATAATTAAATTCTTTTGGCAAAGATTGTGTTAAAAATGGCGTTAAAATAGTTTAGAACTTTATATGAAATAAAACAAATGACTGAAATTGGGCATATGCAACTCTTTCATTGATTTCAAATTGAATGAATGACTAGTGTTTTGAAGAAAGAAATTGTTGTTCAGTTGCCAACTTGTGTCTGATTCTTTGTGACGCCACAGACTGCAGCATGCCAGGCCTTCCTGTCTCTCACCATCTCTTGGAGTTTGCTCAAGCTCATATCCATTGACTAGGTGATGCCATCCAACCATCTCATCCTCTGTCACCTTCTTCTCCTTCTGCTTTCAATCTTTCCCAGCAACAGGATTTCCCCCCAGTGAGTCAGCTATTTGCATTAGGGGGCCAATTTACCTTGATTCATGTACTTAACATTCCAGGTTCCTATGCAATACTGTTTTTTATAGTGGTAGATTTTACTTTCATCACCAAACACATCCACAACCAGGAGTCATGTCTGCTTGGGCTTAGCTGCTTCCTTCTTTCTGGAGTTGTTAGTATTTGTCCTCTGCTCTTCTGCAGTAACATGTTGGACACCTTCTGATCTGGGGGGCTTACTTTTTACTGTCACATCTTTTTGCCTTTTTATACAGTTCATGGGGTTATTGTGACTAGCATACTCAAGTGGTTTGCCATTCTGTCCTCCAATAGATCACGTTTTGTCAGAACTCTCCTCTGTGACCCGTCTGTCTTGGTGGTCCTACATGGCATGGCTCATAGCTTCACTGAATTATGCAAGCCTCTTTGCCACGACAAGGCAGGGATCAATGAAGGGGGAAGGAAACAGTAAAGATATATAAAAACAACTATTAGGCAGTAGCACCATATAAAATAATTCCTCTGTATTTTGGAGTATAGGTGTAAGAAACTGTTTTCTTAAAAAATACTTTTGTTCCATTTGAAAATGGGAAAAATATATTTGGTACCATAAGACCCTTAAAATAATGCCTTACATTCAATTGAAAAAGGAAAGAGTTTCAGACTCAAAAAAAAAAAAACAAAAAAACATATGCAGCTTCCAGGAATTACAACTTAAATATAATATTCAGGAAATATGAAAGTAATGGATTAGAATAATATATTAAACAGAAAAATGAATGTAACTCTTTCATAGTAATTAAATGGGTTAATTCCCAGGATGATAAAAGTTTAAAATGTACATATATACCCAAATAAAATGCCCTCAAAAGATAAGATTTTAATAGAATTAAAAGGAAAAAACAACAAATCCAAAATCCGGGACTTTAATTTTTATTTTCTATTAGAATATAGTGGATTAACAATGTTATTAGTTTCATCAGAGTGATTCAGTTATACATATCCATGTATGTACTCTTTTTCAACTTCTTTTCCCATTTGAAGGTTATTGCAGAGTTCGCTGTGCAGAGTTCACTAGATCCTTTTGGTTTATCTATTATAAATATAGAAGTTTGTACATGTCAATCCTGAATCCCCACCTATCCCTCACCCCTTCTCTTCCACCTTGATAACCCTAAGTTAATTTTCTAAGTATGTGAGTCTGTTTCTGTTTTAGAGGTAAGTTCATTTGTATCATTTTTTGAGATCCTGCCTATAAGTGATAACATATGATATTTGTCTTTCTCTGACTTACTTCATTTCGTATGATAATCTCTAGGTCTACCCATGTTGCTGCACATGCTTTTATTTCATTCTTTTTAATGTAATATTCCCTTGTATATATGTACTACATCTTCTTTATTCCTCTGTGGATTGACATTTAGGTTGCTGCTATGGCTTGGCTGTTGTAAACAGTGCTGCAAAGAACATTGGGGTTCATGTATCCTTTTGAATTATGGTTTTCTCCAGATATATGCCCAGGAGTAAGGCTGCTGTTTCATATGGTAGTTCTATTTTTAGTTTCTTAAGGGACCTCCATACTGTTCTTCATAGCAGCTATATCAAATTTTATCCCCCCAGCAGAGTAGGAGGGTTTCCTTTTCTGCACACCTCCTCCAACATTTCTTGTTTGTAGACTTTTGACGATGGTCATTGGGACCAGTGTGAGGTGATAACTCATTGTAGTTTTTATTTGCATTTCTCTAATAATTAGCATGTTGAACATCTTTTCTTGTGCCTTTTGCCATCTGTATATCTTCTTTGATGAAATGTCTGTTTAGGTCTTCTGCTCATTTTTTGAATGAGTTTTTTTTTGGATACTAAGCAGCATGAGCTATTTCCTTAAATTGTCCTTCTGATCTTTCATTGTTAGTATGTAGAAATTCCAACAGATTTCTGTATATTTATTTTGTATCCAGAAAATTTACTGAACTAATTGATGAGCTCTAGGAGTTTTTCAGTAGCATCTTTAGAATTTTCTATGATAGTATTATGTCATCTATAAAACAGTGAGTTTTTCTTCTTCTTCTCCAATTATCATATCTCTTTAAATAAATGTTAGTATAAGAAACCAAAAGTAAGCAAGGAGATAGGAACTTTGAAAGAGATGTATAAACTTAGAATATTTGATATAAATATCCATACTTATATAATATATATATGTATATATATGTCATATATGTCAAATATGCTCTTACTTCTAGCTGCTCCTGCAAAATCTGAAAAAACATTAATCCTTTTGAAGTGCATAGTGTATTTATATAACAATTAGGCCAAAAAGAAAATTCCCAACTAATTTCCAAAATGTTTATAAATAAACAGATTATATTTCTATTCTCATGGAAATTAAGGCAGAAGTCAGAAACTAAAGTTAACTAAAATATCTCTTTATATTTGAAAATTAAGCAATATAATTCTATATAATCAAGGAGTGAAAGACGTTTAAGAGGCAAATGGAGAAAATGCAATACTGAAGAACAAAATGGACTTATTCTAACAGGTATCAAGAATTATTAAGGTGGTATAGTCTTTTTGACTCAGATGGTAAAGAATCTGCCTGCAGTGCAGGAGACCTGGGTATGATCCCTGGTTCGGGAAGATCCCCTGGAGAAGGGAATGGTTACCCACTCCAGTATTCTTGCCTGGAAAATTCCACGGAAAGAGAAGCCTGGTGGGCTGCAGTCCAGGGGGTTACAGTCAGACACGACTCACATACAGATATACTGACATGAGAGACACACCTACACACACAGTATGTAAACAGTGTGCATACACTGACACAAGGACACACAATAAGACCAAAACAGAGCATCTAGGCAGAGCCCACAGATAGGGACAATATATTTTGCTTAAATACCCTACATCCCTTTGAAACTATTAGCATAATGAATTTAGATACGTATGTACAGATATGGAAGGGCTACCAAACATATATGTGCATCTTAGAGACAATGCACACAGAGGAGGAGGAGAGAGAGGGAAAGTAGTAGAGGTGGGAGGGAGGAGGAGTCAGTGCGGAGGAGGAGAAGGGAGAAGGGGGTGGGAATGGAAAGAGGTCTTTTCTCTAAATACATAAAATATCCAAAACGGTACCAAAAAAAAAAAAAAATAGCAGCCTCTTAGGTGGACTTACTATAGATTTGTGGAGAGGAAGAAAACTCATTTTAATTTTCATCATTTATATTCAATACATATGAGTCACCTACCTGCTTAATTTTACTGTTTTTAATTGAAAAATGAATTTCAAAAGTGCTCTAGCTCCCCAATTCTCCATGGCTTTGAGATGACTTAAGACAAATTTTCTATGATAAAGTACATATTTGCAGTTGACCATATTTTCTTAAAACTACTTGACTCATGCTTGTGAAAATATAAATGAAAAACAAAGTCTCAGAATACATATTATGAATAATTTCAACTATAATTCTTTAGGACAAAAGAATAAAAAATATAACAACCATTAATGTTGAGATATTTTTAACTATGGAAGATTTATCATTTAAATGTTGTCCATCTTATATAAAGTAAACCTGTGTAATTTTTATATTTTATTAAAAAAAGTACTCAGTATATACAAAGATAAAAGAAATAGAACTTTCATTTTGACTTATTTTCAGAACATTTATTCAGGCGTATATAGGCTAAGGCCTGTGTACATGACATTTAGTATTCTCTATGTAAAATTAGCTGATAATCACATGAGTAAAATATTGATCAATTTTAAACTATTTGCATGTTTTGTCTACTAGAAAACTACTAGGAAATATATAGTCAAAATCTAATATTTATCTGGAGTTCACTGCCTTAAAATTTTAAGGTGCTTGATTTGGTAGAATAAATTCTTACAGTCTGTATTTTCTGGCATATTTTTCCTCATTGCTGGTAATGTGCTGGCATGTTCAGTGATATGTTTTAAAAAGTTTAGAAAGATCCAGAAAATTTAAGATCTGCAGTAAAGTGAAAACAATGGTATTTCCTTGAACATTTAGGGTTCTGTTTGATGCTCTCATAAAAATTCCTGAAACTAAAGCAGGAATTGCAGTTACTACTTTGTCATTAACATAGCAAGTTGATATAATCTCTTAGAGATATTTATATATATATATAAATTGTTATATATCATATATGTGTAACAAAGCCTGAAGGAAACACTATCTGCCACTTGGGTTCAGAGCTGTCATTCATCTATTCAAACTTTAGAAGTGTCTTAGCTTTCTTTGTTCCACAAGAGGCTTATTGGAACCACTGCACACTGTGTCAAACTATAGGCAAATCCTTTATCAGCACATCCCTTTGAATCTGTCATTGAACTGCATGGACCTAAGGAGTGATAAGCGCTAATAATACCCTGTTCTTTTATCCTGTCTGCCTTTCAGCTTTATTGCCAGATTCTTTATCTAAACTTGGGTTTTACAGTCCAGACAAATGCAATTCCTCTTGCCTTCAAAAGTGGTGCTTAACCTAGCTTGTATAGATGTAGGGCTTTTTCTAACTACTTATTTTCTAAAATGATCAATACTTTCTTGTAAATGACCTTCAGCTTTATTTGGAAAGTTTCAGTATCATGGATCACAAACACATCATACAAAAAGGCTGTCATACTCCCATAAATCACTGCCCGAGCTTCTAAGGTGTGCAAGGTGAATCGTTATATGTGGCTCCTTTGTGTGAGGCAGGCACACGTACACGCAGACACCAGATAAACTCACTTACAGGCTTTATAATGTCAAGTGCAAATTAAACTGTGAGTTGCTTGAATTGCTAGTGGAAACGGTTAAAGGTTGAAACATAAGAAATATGTCCTTCGAGGCTTTTTTTGGTATATTATGTGAGAATTTCAAAATTATAACTTTATCATCAGTATTTTTATATTTTAAGTATCTTAAATTTAAAAGATTATCCTAAAGATTAAGCATCTTATATACAAAAGAGATACAGATATTGAAAGCCACAAAATAAAAATCACTTTATATAATTAAAAAATAACTGAGGTATACCATTTTATTTTGCATAAACATGAAACAGTAAAGACATGGTTTGACAGAATGTGTGTTTTTTAAATTGTTAGTATGTACAAGTAACACTGAAAAATATAAAAATTTTTCCCATTCTCATATTCTTCATGTCAAACATGAAAGAACTATGCATAATTATGAAACTAAATGAATTGTATTCACCATTATGTCACAGAGATAAGATGCTGGATTAGTCATGAATCAGAAGACTATCTAAGGGATCTATTATTTTCAAATTCTTACATCTTTTGTTGAAATCAGGCTAAAGATTAGATATAAACTCTTAAACATTTCTAATTTTGATATATATAATAGATAATTTAAGTTAAACAAATACCCAAACTACCAATGATAGACATCCTTTGAAAACAATTTTGTCTGTTTTCTGTCTTTGTGGATTTTTCCTCCTTCAGCATATACTTAAAAAGGTGTTTCTTTGAAAACGTCTTGTCATAAAGATGTGTATATATATGCTTTATGGAAGCAGGGATTGTATTACTAAGAGATAAGTAACCCTAACAAAGAGTTCTTTTCTGAACTCTCTTTTCCTACTGGATCCCACAAACGATCATGTGAAACAACACTCTGCCTAAAATTCTTGATACCTTTGTATCTCTTTCCTCTAGCCACACCTTCCAAGCAAAGCTCTGAGACCAATGCTAAAATTAAACTTTCTGGCTTTTAGTACAATTTGTAAGACTATACCTCAACTTCAAAAAAATTCTAATTGACATATAACATTATTTTCAAGTGTACAGCGCAATGACTTGATATTTTTATATACTGTGGATTTTTACAATATTTTTAGTTATCCAAAGCTGTACTTTCTAAATGTATCATTCAAGTTCGTAAATATAAACCACTCTCAGTTCATCGTCTGAAATTTCATCACCACTATTAGCACTGCTCAATCCTTTTCTTGGCCTTCATTAGCTACTGACCATATTGATTTCCTCCCTTCTGGCTACAAAGTTTTAATTCTCAAGGTCACCATTCTCAAACTTCACTCTAACCAAACTTCCTTGCTTCCTAGTTTACTGAGAAAGTTGAGAAAACCAACATCTCTCTGAACTTCCTGCCCTACATATGAATGTGTAATATATATAGCCATATCTAAATTTCTCTTCTTCCTAGTCTGGATGTGGGTCTTAACCAAGGGCAACCATCTCAATGAAGATTTCAATCTATCCTTTCCCATCAGTCTTTCTCATCTGCATCTTAATTAAGTCTCATCTCTTTTATTTTGGAACACTCTCCCTTTACCCTCTGTGTTGGTTCCTCTTGTCGTGTAATCTCTCTCCGTCATTCAACTCAGACTCTCCAAACTATAATGTATATTTAGTGCATATTTCCTTACTGCCCATTGATGTAAAGCCCTGACTTTTGACCCAACTATTTTATTCAAACTTCTCTTGGTAAGGTCATCAGTGGCCTCCTTTTGTTTTCATTCCTGGCTTGTTTACCTTTCTAATTCCTTGTTTTAATTTTAATTGTATATATACTTTTAATAGATAATTTTCACTCATTTTAGGTGTATAACTTGATGATGTTTAGTAATTATATGTTCTTAACCATCACGACTATGAAGGTAAAAATCCCATCGCCCTCTAACATTTCTGCCCCTTTTGCATTCTGTGCACTTGCCTGACCCTGCTCGCAGTCACCACGATTTAACTCCTGTCACTCTAGTTATGCCTTTTCTAGAATTTAATATAAAGGGACTCAAACACTATTAAGTCTTTCATGTTGACTTCTTTTACTTAGCATAATGGCCATATATAAATATTTTGTCCCTCTTCATTGCTGAGTAGAATTCCATTATATAGATACCAAAGTTTGTTTATCCACTCATCATTTTGTTTTCAACTTATTATTATTCCATTATTCTATAATTTTTATAGATTCTGTAGCCTTTTCTACCTATAGAATTTTGCTATAGGCCTATAGAGCTTTTTTTCCACCCCCCCGCCCCCCGCCCAGATAACCTGAGTTTTTTTTGTTGTTGTTACTAATTGAAAGGTAATTTTTTCACAGTATTGTGATGGTTTTTGCCATACATCAGTATGAATTGACCACAAGTATATACATCTGTCTCCCACATCATGAACCCCCCACCCACCTCCCTTCCCACCCTATCCCAGGGTTGTCCCAGAGCACTGACTTTGGGTGCCCTGCTTCATGCACTGAACTTCCACTGGTCATCTATTTTACATATGGTAATGTATATGTTTCAATGCTATTCTCTCAAATCATCCCAACCTCACCTTCTCCCACTGAATAAAACAGTCTGTTCTTCATGTCTGTCTGCTTTGCTTCTTTGAATATAGGACTGTCGGTACCATCTTTCTAAATTCTATATATATGAATTAATATCCTTCATTTGTCCTTCTGACTTATTTCACTCTGTATAATAGGCTCCAGTTCATCCACCTCATTAGAATGGACTCAAATGCATTCCTTTTTATAGCTGAGTAATATTTCATCATGTATATGTACCACAACTTCCTTATCTATTCATCTGCCAATGGACATCTAGAGTTATTCTTAATTCTTACTTTAAAATCTATATACCTTTAAACTGTTTTCTTTCCTTACTGAATTAGCTAGGATTTCCAGTACAGTAGATGCATTAGTGAGGGGGTTAACACTATGAACAACTGTAGTTACATCGTTCTGGGGCCATCAGGATCCAGCATCCAATCTATGCCAGAATGATCCTATCTGAGAAACAAGGAATACAGTGTATATTATAAAGTAGCTGAATGTCCTTTACTGATTGAGAGCTGCTTCTGGGACATTAATTATCTGGATCCTGCAGCTGGAAAAAAATCCTCAGACAGAAACATTGATATTCATTGTAAGCTGCCTTGGTGTTTAAAGATGAGACAAGTCCTGTATAACTTTCCCATGGCTTCTGTGAAGGCACTGATATCATCTCAATTTATTAATTTTTTTCTTAAATACATCCAAGAATTCAGACTTGGACACATCTTGTTACTCAGTGATTACTAGTAATCCTAATATGTAAGTAGGTCTCAACTCTATTCTTGCTCCTTCATATCTAGTGTCACTTCCTTTGTTCAAGGTTTTAGATCTTTTGGGTGGATTACTGCAGTAGACTTCTCAATGATCTGCCACTGACATATTTTTCTAAAACCCATCTTTAATACCACTGTCACAATGAAAAAAAAATCATACATTTTAGTTTTAAAATTCTTCAGTTGATTACTTTTTTTAGATTAGTATTTTCTATAATTTATTTTAAAAACACTAGCCCTAAAATAAGAAAATGAGGATGTTTTATATAATATTCTTTTGAATATAATGCCTTTTTCATATGGCTATATATGTAATCTTGAAGAAAAGAAACCTATAATTCTGAATGAAATCTTAAGGCTTATTTACTTAAAGATTCTTTTATGCCATTCCTTTATCAGTCCATGGAGCTATTTCTGATAAAAACTTTTGGATACATTGTTTTACATAATAGAGATTAAGTTTCTTCATAATGAGTGTTAAAATTTCCATGCCCTGCTGCTGCTGCTAAGTCGCTTCAGTCGTGTCCGACTCTGTGTGACCCCAGAGACAGCAGCCCACCAGGCTTCCCCGTCCCTGGGATTCTCCAAGCAAGAACACTGCCGGCCTTTATTTCCAGATTCATCTTACTCCATTTAACAGTGTTTATTAAGTCTCAGGGAAGATCCCCTGAGGAAGAAATGACAACCCATTCTAGTATTTTTGCCTGAAGAATCCTGTGGACAGAGGAGCCTGGCGGGCTACAGTCCATGGGGTCTCAAAGAGTCAGACACGACTGAGTGATTAACACTTACTCTTAAGTCTCAGGGAATTAAAATATGCTCCATTCATTTATTCTTCATTTACATGCATAATTTATTGAACTGTATAGTTCTGGTGAGAAAAACATTATCATGAATTTAGAAGCATGATTATGAAACTTAAGCAAAAAACATATTTATTAGTTCATGGACAAGAAGGTCTAGTACTTATTTTAGTGGTTTAGTGGTGGCACCAACTTAAGGATTCTTTGTAGCTTTTACCTGTCTTAAGTATTTACATTTTATCAGGCTTTATTTTCTCACTTTTGCAAAAAGATAGTTATAATTATGGACAAACCCTTCTACTTTTGGACACTGTCAAAAGTAGAAGAGATTATCTTTTTAGGTATGCTACTTTTAAGAGTGAGGAAATTGTCAGTAGAGTTGACACTTCCTTTTTCTTTGGCATAAATCTCAAATCTCAGTATCAAGAACTGGAAAATACTGCTTCTCTCAAATTGAGTACTAATAAAAGGAGGATTACACTCTCTGGGTTGTTCTAATGGGAATGTATACATGATTTATTTGGGAAAAGAGTGGCAAAGTGAACAAAATTTTATCCCAACTGACCTTGAGACACTGTTAGGGAGACAAGTGACCATTCTTGCTATATATTGCCTCTTTAATTTTATTGATTTACAATGTTGTTTTAGTTTCAGCTGTACAACAAAGTGATTCAATTATACATATATATTCAATATTATTTTACTGATTCTAGTCCATATAGGCTTGAATACTGAGTAGAGTTCCCTGTACTATGTGTAGGTCCCTGTTGGTTATCTGTATTATATATGGTAGTTGTGTCTATTAATCCAAAGCTCTTGATTTATCCCTCCCTGCCCATATTTCCCCTTTAGTAACTAAAAATTTATTTTTGAAATCTGTGAGCCTGTTTCTGTGTTGTAAATAAGTCTATTCGTATAATTCATTTAAAATCAGATTCCACATGTAAGTGGTATTTCACTTCTTAATTACTTCACTAAAAACAATAATTTCTAGGTCCATCCCTATTGCTGCATGGTACTATTTCATTACTTTTTATGCCCAAGTAACCTTCCATTAGATACATATATGTTGTAGTTTAGTGGCTAAGTTGTGTCCGACTCTTTTGTGATCCCATGGACTGCGACCCCTCAGGCTTCTCTGTACCTGGGATTTTCCATGCAAGACAACTGGAGTGGGTTGCTATTTCCTTCTCCAGGGTATATTCTTGACCCAGGGATCAAACCCACATCTCCTGTAGTGGCAGGCAGATTCTTTACAACCGAGCTACCAGTATCAGCTCAGTTCAGTTCAGTCGATCAGTCGTGTCCGATTCTTGGCAACCCCATGGACTGCAGCATGCCAGGCCTCCCTGTCCATCACCAACTCAAACTCATGTCCACTGAGGTGGTGATGCCATCCAACCATCTCATCCTCTGGCGTCCCCTTCTCCTCCCGCCTTCAATCTTTCTCAGCATCAGGGTCTTTTCCAATGAGTCAGTTCTTTGCATCAGGTGGCCAAAGTATTGGAGTTTCAGCTTCAGCATCAGGTTCTTCCAGTGAATATTCAGGACCGATTTCCTTCAGGATGAACTGGTTGTATCTCCTTGCTGTTCAAGGGATTCTCAAGAGTTTTCTCCAACCCCACAGTCCAAAAGCATCAATTCTTCAGTGCTCAGCTTTCCTTATAGTCCAACTTTACATCCGTATATGACTACTGGAAAAACTATAGCTTTGACTAGACTGATCTTTATTGGCAAAGTAATGTTTCTGCTTTTTAATATGCAGTCTAGGTTGGTTATAACTTTTCTTCTAAGGAGTAAGCATCTTCTAATTTCACGGCTGCAGTCACCATCTGCAGTGATTTTGGAGCCCACCAAAATAAAGTCTGTCACTGTTTCCACTGCTTCCCCATCTGTTTGCCATGAAGTTATGGGACCAGATGCCATGATCTTCGTTTTCTGAATGTTGAGTTTTAAGCCAACTTTTTCACTCTCCTCTTTCACTTTCATCAAGAGGCTCTTTAGTTCTTCTTGACTTTCTGCCATAAGGTTGGTGTCATCTGCATATCTGAGGTTATTGATATTTCTCCGGGCAATCTTGATTCCAGCTTGTGTTTCTTCCAGTCCAGCATTTCTCATGATGTACTCTGCATATAAGTTAAATAAGCAGGGTGACAATATACAGCTTTGATGTACTCTTTTTCCTATTTGGAACCAGTCCAGTCCATGTCCAGTTCTAACTGTTGCTTCCTGACCTGTATTCATATTTGTCAAGATGCAGGTCAGGTGGTCTGGTAGTCCCATCTCTTGAAGAATTTTCCAGAGTTTGTTGTGATTCACACAGTCAAAGACTTTTGCATAGTCAATAAAGCAGAAATAGATGTTTTTCTGGAACTCTCTCACTTTTTTGATGAGCCAACGGATGCTGGCAATTTGATGTCTGGTTACTCTGCTTTTTCTAAATCCAGCTTGACATCTGGAATTTCACAGTTCACCTACTGTTGAAGCCTGTCTTGGAGAATTTTGAACATCACTTTACTAGCGTGTGAGATGAGTGCGATTGTGTGGTAGTTTCAGCATTCTTTGGCATTGCCTTTCTTTGGGATTGGAATGAAAACTGACCTTTTCCAGTCCTGTGGCCACTGCTGAGGTTTTCAAATTTGCTGGCATATTGAGTGCAGCACTTTCACAGCATCATCTTTTAGGATTTGAAATAGCTCAACTAGAATTCCATCACCTCCACTAGATTTGTTTGTAGTGATGCTTCCCAAGGCCCACTTGACTTTGCACTCCAGGATGTCTGGCTCTAGGTGAGTGATCACACCATTGTGATTATCTGGGTCATGAAGATCTTTTCGTATAGTTCTTCTATGTATTCTTGCCATCTCTTCTTAATATCTTCTGCTTATGACAGGTCCATACCATTTCTGTCTTTTATTGTGCCCATCTTTGCATGAAATGTTCCCCTGGTATCTATAATTTTCTTCAAGAAATCTCTAGTCTTTCCCATTCTATTGTTTTCCTCTATTTCTTTGCAGTGATCACAGAGGAAGGCTTTCCTATCTCTCCTTGCTATTCTTTGGAACTTTGCATTCAAATGGGTATATCTTTCCTTTTCTCCTTTGCTTTTGGCTTCTCTTCTTTTCACAGCTACTTGTAAGGCCCCCTCAGACAACCATTTCATCTTAATTCATTTCTTTTCCTTGGGGATGGTCTTGATTCGTGTCTCCTCTACAATGCCATAACCTCCACCCATAGCTCTTCAGGCACTCTGTCTATCAGATCTAATCCCATGAATCTATTTCTCACTTCCACTGTATAATCATAAGGAATCTTATTTAGGTCATACCTAAATGGTCTAGTGGTTTTCCTTACTTTCTTCAATTTAAGTCTGAATTTGGCAATAAGGAATTCATGATCTGAACCACAACATATACTATATTCTTTATTGTCATAATGGAAATGATTGTTTCCATGTCCTGGCTATTGTAAACAGTGCTTCTGTGAACACTGGGGTGCATTTATCTTTTTGATTTAGAATTTTCTCTGGACCTGGCCCAGGTGTGGGAATGCTAACCCTAGTTTCTTTAGGGAGCCTCCATGGTATTCTCCATAGTGGTTGCACAAGGTTACATTCCCACCAACAGTGTAGAAGAGTTCCCTTTTCTCCACATCCTCTCCAGAATTTATGATTTGTAGACATTTTGATGATGGACATTCTGACTGATGGGAGGAAGTACTTCATTGCATTTCTCTAGTAATTAAGAGTGTTGAGCATCTTTTCATGTGCTTCTTAGTCATCTGTATGTCTTTTTTGGAAAAATGTCTATTTAGGTCTTCTTCCCATTTTTTGATTGTGGTTTTTTTTTTTTTTTATGTTTTTCTCTAGGAATTTTATAGTATCTGGACTTACACTTAGGTCTTTAATCCATTGAATTTATTTTTGTATATGGTGTGAAATAATATTTTAAGTTTAGTCATTACTATTCCACTTTCCCCAGTACCACTAATTGAAGAGATTGTCTTTTCTCCATTGTGTGTTCTTACCTCATTTAATGACCATAAGTGTGTGGGTTTATTTCTGGTCTCTCTATCCTGTTCCATTGATCTCTGTCTTTTTTCGTGCAAGTACCACATACTTTTTTCATTACTACAGATTTGTAGTATAGTCTTAAGTCACAGACCATAGTTCTTCCAGCTTCACCCTTCTTTCTCAAGATTGTTTTGGGTATTATGGTCATTTGAACATTATTGATGCTTCCAACCCAAGAACACAATATTTCCATTTGTGTCATTTTCAGTTTCATTCATCAGCATCTTCTGGTTTTAGAGTACAGGTCTTTTGTCCTCAGGTCTGTTTATTCCGATGTATTTTATCTTTTAGGTGGGATTGTTTTAATGGGATTGTTTCCTTAATTTTTCTTTCTGATAGATCTTTATTAGTGTATAAAGATTTCTGTATATTAATTCTGTATCCAGAAACCTACAGTGATAGCAAACAGTTTCCAAAAAAGTACTAGAGCTCATTAATTCAGTAAAGTTGCAGGATACAAAATTAATACACATAAATCTGTTGTATTTCTATACACTAACAGTGAACAATCAGAGAAATTAAGAAAACAATCTCATACACAATCACAACAAAAAGAATAAAGTAACTAGGAATAAACCTACTTAAGAAAGTAAAAGACTTGTCCTTGCAAAACTGTTGATACTAATGAAAGAATTTGAAGAAGACAAAAATGGAAAAATATCTTGTGTTCATGGATTGGAAGAATTAATATTGTTAACTACCCAAGGCAATATAGGGACCAATGCAATACCTATGAAAATACTTAGGAAACTTTTCACATAACTAGAAAAAATCATCTGAAAATACAGATGGAACCACTATATAGGCAAAAGATTCCTATTGCTAAAGCAATCTTGAAGAAAAATAACAAAGCCGGAGGAGTCATGCTTCCTAAATTCAGACAATACTATACATCTATGTTAATGAAAGGGCTTCCCTGGTGGCTCAGACAGTGAAGAATCCACCTGCTATGTTGGAGACCTGGGTTGGGAGGATCCCCTGGCGGAGGGCATGGGAACTCTCTCCAGTATTATTGCCTGGAGAATCCTATGGACAGTGGAGCCTGGTGGGCTACAGTCCATGGAGTCGCACAGAATCAGAAATGACTGAACGACTCAGCACACAGCATAGTAATGAAAACAGTATGATTCTGGCACACAAAAAAGTAATGAAAACAGTATAGACACACAGATAAGTGGAATAGGATAAAGACCCCAGATAAACCCATACACTTATGGTCAATTAATCAAGAATATACAATGGAGAAAAGAGAGTTTCTTCAGTAAGTGGTGCTGGGAAAACTGGACAGCGACATGTAAAATACTGAACGTAGAATATTTTTTCATAATATACACAACAATAAAGTGGATTAAAGATCTACATGTAAGACTAAAATACATAAAGCTATTAGAAGATAATAAAGGCAGAACACTCTGATGTTTTTATTTTTATTTTTTTATTGCATCAGTTACCTAAGGCAAAAGAAACAAAAGCAAAACGAAATGAGACCTAAACTTAAAAGCTTTTGCCCAGCAAAGGAAACCATTGACAGAATGAAAAGACAGCTTTCTGAAAGGGAGAAAATATTTGCAAATGATATGACCAAAGGGTGTTAAAATTCAAACTATATAAATCGCATAGAAAATACAGTATTGAAAAACAACCTGATTATTCAGGTCTTCTGCCCATTTTTAGACTTTTTTCAAAAGAAGAAATGCAGATGACCAACAGGGGTATGAATATAAGTCAACATTGCTTAATTATCAGTTCAGTTCACTTCAGTCACTCAGTCATGTCCGGCTCTTTGCAATCCCATGGACTGCAACACGCTGGGCCTCCCTGTCTGTCACCAATTCCCAGAGTTTATTCAAACTCATGTCCACTGAGTCAGTGATGCCATCCAACCATCTCATCCACTGTCGTCCCTGACTCCTCCCACCTTCAATCTTTCCCAGCATCAGGGTCTTTTCCAGTGAGTCAGTTCTTCGCATCAGGTGGCTAAAGTATTGGAGTTTCAGGGTCAGCATCAGTCCTTCCAATGAATATTCAGAACTGATCTCCTTTAGGATGGACTGATTGGATCTCCTTGCAGTCCAAGGGACTCTCAAGAGCCTTTTCCAACACCACAGTTCAAAAGCATCAGTTCTTTGTTGCTCAGCTTTCCTTACAGTCCAATTCTCACATCCATACATGACTACTGGAAAAACTATAGCTTTGACTAGACAGGCCTTTGTTGGCAAAGTAATGTCTCTGCTTTTTAATATGCTGTCTAGGTTGGTCATAACTTTCCTTCCAAGGAGTAAGCATCTTCTAATTTCATGGCTGTAGTCACCACCTGCAGTGATTTTGGAGCCCCCCAAAATAAAGTATATAAAGTATAAGTATATGTTCTCATTTATATGAGGAATCTAAAAATAAAAGTCATTCTGAGATACAGTAGAATAGCAATTGTCCATTTCTGGGAGTGGGGAAAATAGAGGGAATTTGGCCAGAGTGTACAAACTTCTTGCCATAAAATCAATAAGTTCTGGGGATCTAATGTATATTATGATAACTATAATGAACAAAACTGTATCATATACTTAAAAGTTGTTAAGAAAGTAAAATGTTCTCACCACCTCCTCCCCCATCATCAGTGTTAAGTATATGAGGGAATGGAAATGTTAGTGATTATGACCCCATGGACTATACAGTCCATGGAATTCTCCAGGCCAGAATACTGGAGTGGGTAGCCTTTCCCTTCTCCAGGGGATCTTCCCAACCAAGGGATTGAATCTAGGTCTCCCACGTTGCAGGCAGATTCTTTACCAGCTGAGCTACAAAGGAAGTCCAAGAATACTGGAGTGGGTAGCCTAGCCCTCCTCCAGCAGATCTTCCTGACCCAGGAATCCAACTGGGGTTTCCTGCATTGCAATTGGATTCTTTACCAACTGAGCTATGTCATTTAGTCAGGTCTTAATTCTTAGGAATTGTTGAGAATGAATGCATCCAACTTTCCAAAGAAAGTCCCAATCATTTGATTTGAACATATAGCTGATTTGAACAAAATGAATTCTTTATTAAAGAAAACTAAGGCGATTAATGACAGCCTGAAACCATTACTCTCTTTAATTCTTAAAGTATTCTGGAGAGTTTAATTTCCATCAAAAGGGACTTTGGAATTATTATATTAAATAATTCATTTTAGATTCCTCAATGAAATATTGTTTACATTTTTTCATTTATGTTAAAAGAACTGTAAAGACAACCCAGTAACTCTCAGGTGTTTAAACAGATATTCCTTATGTATGTAAGTTTTAATTGATTCTAAGAATATTCTCTTCAGTTAAATAATTTTATAAAAATCTTCAGCTAGCAAAGTTATGTCATTGCTAATGTACCTTATTCTAATTCTCTTTGATGATACTTATTTGAGCCCAGTAACACTGTAATTATATTTCTAAGCTGAAATAGAGTGTACTTATTATTTTTTTCTGAAGATTACACTGGGACTAATCTTTTAGTGAGCCCATAATTGCTTGGTCAATGTAATGTTAGATTGCTGCATAATTTGAATACATTTGTGGATGATATCATTTAGGGAAACTACTGATTATTTATACAAGCCATTCAAAAATACTACTGGTGTATTTTAGGCAAAAACTGTTTTGAAAAATTTTGGTATTTATCAGAATTCTATTATAATATGGTGAAAAATACACAAAAACTACTTAAGTGGCTAGATCTCTGGAAGAAAAGAAAATTGTGATTCATTCCTAGATCTCTGACTCACTTAACATTATTTTACAACCATTCATATCAAGAAAATTACATCCATTTGTCATTTCATTTTAAAGGATATTAGTGATACAATGACATAAGAGATATGTAATGATACTGGATATTCTGTTACTTTCCAAAAGGGTTTATTTCAGTATTTTCTCTGTAATTTTTTTCTCATTCATAAAGGGATAGAAAAACTTTCTGCCCTATAAATATTAAAAGAAAATTTTTTATGCTTACACAATATTCTCTTGAACATTCGTTGTAAAATATTGACCTTAAAAATCATACAGATTATAAAACTTTTGGTAGTTTATCAAGAGATATTTCTTTTGAGTATTTGTGAACATCTTTATTTCCATGTTATGTGTATGTGGTTTTTATTCCTCCTAAGATTTTTGAGTGTTCCAGTAGTATATTCAAGGTGTATGTGTTAAGTAAGTTAACAGGAAGAAATGTCTCCACTCATATGAATTTACCTTCATATTATTGTTTGCTTTAGATTCTGTGTCTGTGCTTATCAAGAAGTAAGTTTATACAAACATGGAGTACTCAAGAGAATAGGCCACACTCTTATATGCTTGTGCAGTTTATATTCCTACTGAAGGAGACAGATAGTAAAAAATAAATACATGTAAATACTGGACAGGATGTAGAGAAAAAGGAACCCTCCTACACTGTTGGTGGGACTGTACATTTTGTACAACCACTAGGGAGAATGAAAAAGTTGGCTTAAAACGCAACATTCAAAAAATTAAGATCATGGCATCTGGTCCCATCACTGCATGGCAAATAGATGGGAAATAATGGACAGTGACAGGTTTTATTTTCTTGGGCTTGAAAATCATTGCAGATGGTGACTGCAGCCATGAAAATAAAAGACATTTGCTCCTTGGAAGAAAAGCTATGACCATACTAGACAGCGTATTAAAAAGCAGAGACGTTATTTGCCAACAAAGGTCCATCTAGTCAAGGCTATGTTTTTTCCAGTAGTCATGTATGGATGTGAGAATTGGACCATAAAGAAAGCTGAGTGCCAAAGAACTGATGCTTTTGAATTGTGGTGTTGAAGACTCTTGAGAGTCCCTTGGACAGCAAGGAGATCCAACCAGTCCATCCTAAAGGAAATCAGTCCTGAATATTCATTGGAAGGACTGATGCTGAAGCTCCAATACTTTGGCCACCTGATGCAAATAACTCACTCACTGGAAAAGACCCTCATGCTGGCAAAGATTGAAGGCAGGAGTAGGAGGGGCTGACAAAGGATGAGATGGTTGGATGGCATCACCGACTCAATGGGAATGAGTTTGAGTAAACTCTGGGAATTGGTGATGGACAGGGAAGCCTGGTGTGCTGCAGTCCAAGGGGTCACAAAGATCTGGACACAACTGAGTGACTGAACTAAACTCCTTAAAAAACTAAAAATAGAACTATTGTGCAGAACTATGATTCTGCGTGGAGAAGGAAATGGCAACCCACTCCAGTATTCTTGCCTGGAAAATCCGCTGGATGGAGGAAGTTGGTAGGCTATAGTCCATGGGGTCGCAAAGAGTCGGACATGACTGAATGACTTCACTTTCACTTTCTTTCATGATTCTGCAATCCCATTCCTGGGCATATATCCAGAAAACACCATAATTTGAAATGATACATGTACCCCTACTTACAATAGCCAAGAACTGGAAGCCACCCAGGTGTCTATCAACAGATGAGTGGATAAAGAAGTGGCGTGCAGTAGAATATTACTCAGCAATAAAACAGAATGAAAGAATGTCATTTGCAACAACATGGATCGACCTAGAGACCACCATGCTAAATGAAGTAAGCCAGATAGAGAAAGACAAATATATGGTATCACTTATACATAGAATCTTAAAAAAATATATATAAGTGAACTTATATACAAAACAGAAATAGACCCACAGGCATAGAAAAAAAATATAGTTACTGAAGAGCAAGGGGCACGGGGGATAAATTAGGAGTTTAGTATTAACAGATACACACTACTATATATAAAATCGATAACTAACAAGTACCTACAGTATAGCACAGGGAACTATACTCCATATTTGTAATAACCTGTAAGGGAAAGAATGTGAAGAAATGATGTATATTTATGTATAACTAAACTTTGCTGTACACCTGAGACTAAACTTCAACATAAAAAAGAAAGATAAATAAATGAATCAATCTGATGACTGCCACTAGTGATAACGGTAATAAAGATGATGAAAACGGATAGTGTGACAGTAACCGGAGTGCAGTAGCTCTGAGGCAGTATAAGTATGGCACATTCCAGGAAGATAAAGAACATCAATGTAGTTGGAACTTAGTTACCAGGGTTGGGACAGTGCATTTAGTTGAGGCATTACTTAGAGTTTGCAAGCTTTTGCTTCTGATTTTAAAATCCTGATTACACAACTGAATGTATAGTATCAGTTCACTTCAGTTGTTGCTCAGTCATGTCCGACTCTTTGTGACCCCATGGACTGTAGCACACCAGGCCTCCCTGTCCATCACCAACTCCCGGAGTTCACCCAAACTCACGCCCATTGAGTTGGAGATGCCATCCAACCATCTTGTTCTCTGTTGTCCCCTTCTCCTCCTGCCTTCAGTCTTTCCCAGCATCAGAGTCTTTTCCAATGAGTCAGTTCTTTGCATCAGGTGGCTCAAGTATTGGAGTTTCAGCTTCAGCATCAGGTTCTTCCAATGAATATTCAGGATTGATCTCCTTTAGGATGGACTGGTTGATTCTCTTTGCTGTCCAAGGGACTCTCAAGAGTCTTTTCCAACACCACAGTTCAAAAGCATCCATTCTTTGGCGCTCAGCTTTCTTCATAGTCCAACTCTCACAGCCATACATGACTACTGGAAAAATCATACCTTTGACTAGATAGAATTGTTGGCAAAGTAGTCTCTGCTTTTTAATATGCTGTCTAGGTTGTTCATAACTTTTCTTCCAAGGAGTAAGCGTCTTTTACTTTCATGGCCGCAGTCACCATCTGCAGTGATTTTGGAGCCCACCAAAATAAAGTCTGTCACTGTTTCCACTGCTTCCCCATCTGTTTGCCATGAAGTGATGGGACTGGATGACATGATCTTAGTTTTCTGAATGTTGAGTTTTAAGCCAACTTTTTCACTCTCCTCTTTCACTTTCATCAAGAGTCTCTTTAGTTCTTTGCTTTCTGCCATAAGGGTGGTGTCATCTGCATATGTGAGGTTATTGATATTTCTCCTGGCAATCTTGATTCCAGCTTATGCTTCATCCAGCCCACTGTTTCTCCTGATGTACTCTGCATAGAAGTTAAATAAGCAGGGTGACAATATACAGCCTTGATGTACTCCTTTTCCTATTTGGAACCAGTCTGTTGTTCCATGTCCAGTTCTAACTGTTGCTTCCTGACCTGCATTCAGATTTCTCAAGAGGCAGATCAGGTAGTCTGGTATTCCCACCACTTGAAGAATTTTCCAGAGTTTGTTGTGATCCACACAAAGGCTTGTCAATAAAGCAGAAGTAGATGTTTTTCTGGAACTCTCTTGCTTTTTTGATGATCTAATGGTTATTGGCAATTTGACCTCTGGTTCCTCTGCCTTTTCTAAATCCAGCTTGAACATCTCGAATTCCATGGTTCACCTACTGTTGAAGCCTGTCTTGGAGAATTTTGAGCATCACTTTGCTAGTGTGTGAGATGATTGCAATTGTGCAGTAGTTTGAGCATTCTTTGGCATTGCCTTTCTTTGGGATTGGAATGAAAACTGACCTTTTTTAGTATGTGGCCACTACTGAGGTTTTCAAATTTGCTGGCATATTGAGTGCAGCACTTTCACAGCATCATCTTTTAGGATTTGAAATGGCTCAGCTGGAATTCCATCACCTCCACTAGCTTTGTTTGTACTGATGCTTCATAAGGCCCACTTGACTTTGCACTCCAGGATGTCTGGCTCTAGGTGAGTGATCATGATTATCTGGGTCATGAAGATCTTTTTTGTATAGTTCTTCTGTATATTCTTGCCACCTCTTCTTAATATCTTCTGCTTCTGATAGGCCCATACCATTTCTGTCTTTTATTGTGCCCATCTTTGCATGAAATGTTCCCCTGCTATCTCTAATTTCCTTGAAGAGATCTCTAGTCTTTCCCATTCTATTGTTTTCCTCTATTTCTTTGCACTGATCCCTGAGGAAGGCTTTCTTATGTCTCCTTGCTATTCTTTGGAACTTTGCATTCAAATGGGTATATCTTTCCTTATCTCCTTTGCCTTTCACTTCTCTTCTATTCACTGCTATTTGAAAGGCCTCCTGAGACAACCATTTCATTTTTTTGCATTTCTTTTCCTTGGAGATGGCCTTGATCCCTGTCTCCTGTAATGTCAAGAACCTCCATCTGTGTCTATCAGATCTAACCCCTTGAATATATTTGTCACTTCTACTGTATAATTGTAAGGAATTTGATTTAGGTCATACCTGAATGATCTAGTGGTTTTCCCTACTTTCTTCAATTTAAGTCTGAATTTGGCAATAAGGAGTTCATGGTCTGTGCCACAGTCAGCTCCCGGTCTTGTTTCTGCTGACTGTATAGAACTTCTCCAAATTTGGCTACAGATATATAATCAGTCTGATTTCGGTGTTGACCAGCTGGTGATGTCCACGTGTAGAGTCTTCCCTTGTGTTGCTGGAAGCAGGTGTTTGCTATGACCAGTGCGTTCTCTGTATGTATAGTATAGGAACTCAGAAATATAGTATTAACTTAGTCCCATATTATTGGCTATACAATTTATTCCCACTTTTACATTAAATAATGTTGAAGTTCTTTATACGTTAATCATTATCTGAGTTTCTGCTTTCTTAAGAGAGAGCTCTAAGATGAGAGTCATTACATCAGAGTTTATAGACTTTTGAATATCTTGACACTTATTTTCAGATTGGCCCTTTTTTCACTTAAACTTCCAATACCAAAGTTAAAAGAGTTAAACTCACTGAGCCTGGAAGCATTTCACCATTTTTAGTATGCTACCTTGTTAATAAGCAGGTTGGAATTGAACTAGAGTTGATTATTTCATGGACATTAAGTACACAATAATATAAAGACATCATAAATACCATAGGTATAAATATGTTTATTTCCAACTAAAGGATATCATATGCTTATTAAATATTTGCTGAATGAATGGAACTTATATAAAAAAGAGGATACAGAGCAAATATGTGGCTCAAAGACCACTCATTTTTCTAATTCTTAAACCATGCATAAGATATTCAAAAATCAGAAGTATGCCCTGGGCAAAGGAAATATTCCTAGAAAGTTTTGGATGCTGTGCAAAAAATACTCCAGGAAAAGGATGGAGTTAGAATAGAATTCCATGGGCATATCATATCTCCATTTGTTGTGGGGCAGAGAATTTTCCAGCTGAGCTAGGTGGGGAAGGAAAGTTCTTAACACTGAAAGTTTTCTTAAAAATTAAAATGTCTACATCCAAATGCTTGGATACAAATACAAGAGTTCTATCACTGAGTTTTTAAATCAATTGGTAGATACATAATAGTTGTCAGATTAGTAATTATTAATCACTCTTTTCTTTCAGATAGCAGCAGAGGAAAATAACTCAAATTGTTAAAATCTGAGTTAGCAGTCTCAGTTTGCAGAGTGTTTTCCACTCTGTTCTAAAGCTCTGTAAGCTATCAACAAGATACTATATCTATTCATCATCACCTGGTGAAGAGCACAATAAAGAAGAGATACCATCTTAATAAATGGTTTTTCCTGGCTGAGAGAAAGGTAGAAGTGATAAAACTCCATTCAAAATGTTATTTTTCAGCCTCTGTGATGAAAAATTTATCAATAAAACATTTATATATTTTTTAACTTTCAGATTTCAAAAAAAATAAAATACAGAAAAAAAGAAAGCAAAACCTTGTTTCAAAACACTCCCCCACATACCTAGATTTATTTCACTGAAAAATCTACCAAAAATACAAAAGCAATTCTAATGCCACTTAAATGTTAGAGAGATTAAGGAGGATATATTAATACTATCGGAAAAGGGAATGGCAAGCCACTCCAGTATTCTCTCCTGGAGGATCCCATGGACAGAGAAGCCTAGCAGGTGACAGTCTGCGGGATTGCAAAGAGTTGGACATGACTGAGCTAGTAACACACACACATTAATACTATACCTACTATACCAGTCAAGATTGTCAGTTCCTTATATAAGGATGTTAGAGTTGTAATAGTGTAAGAGATATGGAATTTAAGGACAGGCTGGTCCTGCTTAATCATGAATAAAATAATATCAGAAGAACCTAAAAGCACATTAAAAATAATATATGATGATCAAGTAGGATTTATTATAGAAATTTAAGGATGATTCAATTTATACTACAGAGATATAACTTTAAAATAATTCCACTGTTAACAAAACACTGATAAAATTAAAAAAAAATTATTGTGACTTCCTAACCTTGATAAAATGTATATGCCTCAGTTGCAAAACCAACATCTGACATAGTAGGAAGGAATAGAGCAGTAAGACCAAAATAAGAAAAAGGCCCATTATCTATCTATACTGATATTTAAGGCTGATTTATAGTTATTACTCAAACAATAAGAAAAGAAAAAATAATTTGAGGGAAAAGATTTGGAAAAGAATAAACATGCTTAATTTTGTGAGTTTTATAATAGTATTTATGGAAAACTCAAGACGAAGTTTTAAAAAAACGAAAACCCAATGCAAACATTTTAGTAAGTTATCAGAGTATTAAAACTTAATAAATTCAAAAAACCTTCATACATTCAAAGAAAATGATCACAGAGAAGGTCTTGTTTAAGATAAAAGATAATACAGAAGATGAAATGTACAAAACCTATAGAAGGAAAGTATTTAAATTCTTCAGAAAGACACAAATGTCATCTTAGATGGAAGGAAGCACAATCTTTTAGTATAAAATCAATCATTGTAAAGACCTTGATCTATACTAGGTAAAATATAAACTTACCATGGTCCCAAAAAGTTTACCAGTAGAATTTCATTATATGTAAACAAGTTTATTAGGAATGTCATATGGAAAAAATAAACATGGTAGACAAGAAAACCCTAAAGATCAGCAAGGTGGAGGAAGACTGCCCCTACTAGACATTAAAATAAAGAAAAAACCCTCTCTTATGAAAGCAATGTGCTGTTTATATCTGAAAAATCAGAAAGGCCACTAGTACCAAAGTAAATTGGACCCAAGTACCAATAGAAGTACTATATATCATAAATTAAGTTGGGGTGGGGGGCGATGTAATGAGTTTTTGATTAATATTTTGAAGACAATTTGAGAGTAATTTTTTTAAAAAAGCTAAAATTGAACCTGTATGTCCTACCTTTCACTAGGATAAACTCCAAGTAGGTCAGATATGTAAGTATTTTAAAAGAAATCATGCCAGTAGTAAATATTTATTAAGTATCTTATGTCAGAATTGAGAAGCCTAAGTAGTATGTCTCAAGATTCAGAAGTGATATTATATGAGTAAATTTGACTGTTAAAAAAAAAGAAAACCTTAGGCATGGAAAAACACATACACCCCCCCCCCCCAAACTAAAACCAGAAGACATGTGCACCTTTTCCTCATAAACTTAATCCTTAGGTTGGCTCTTTCAGACCCTCTTTCCTCTGTCTCTTTCAGAAAAGTAAATTCTCATAGAAAAATTAGAAAACAGTTGAAATGAGTAAAATGGGAAAAATACCCTTAGATCTAGGAAACATACATTCATAATTTTAAATTTTTCAAATTAAAGCCTACATTTAAAAATGTCCTCATTGTTTAGATCTGAAATGCAAAAATATCAACAACAAACTCTGTTGGCCTTACAAGTTTGCTGAGGAGAAAGGCACTGTCAGTCTACTGGTCCACAGGCAAAATGTCATGAAATTTACTAGGGGAAACTATCACACAAAATGCTAGATAGATGTTTTACATTAGCAAATTAACTTCTAGGGATCCAACCTAAAAACAGCCCTTTGAAAATAAGGGGCGGTTGTGGGGGATGGGAAATGCTGATGCTATCCTGTGTAGCACTGGTTACAGAACAAAGCAAATGTTCAGATTAAGAGACAGTTTAAATTTTTAAAAATCTACACATCAAAATACCATGGTATTATAAAATCAGTGAAGGACATTTCTATGGACTTGAAAGAATATGTACATTGTTAAACTAGAAAAGAACAGTAAGAGTAGATGGCATTCTATTTGTTATGTAAGAAGTTAGGAAAATATATAGATACATGTACATACTTAAACACACATATATACACACATCATCAGATGTTTATTTATCAAAGACGTACTGATAAAAACTAATGTAAATAAAAGTGATCAGTATAGGAATGAGTGAAATGAGTATAAGGTGTGGAGTTGAGAACAAAACTTTTCCGAGTATATTATTACATAGTTTTGCACATTTAGAACCAAATCAATATTTTACACATTCAAGAAACTTGGTGAGAAGGCTAAATCCCAAACTGTTAACAAACCAAATAGATGAAGACCAGATCCCTTATGCTACTGCCTTAGTGACACTTTCTAAAGAAAAAAGAAAACTGCAGAGAAATCTTGTCATTCATTAATTTTTTTAGCAGTAGTATTCTGTGTTGTGCACTGAAACTTATTACATAAATAGTTTAACATAAGCATGTGGTTTTCTCCACTGAAAATGCCAAGAAGCAATGATATTCAGAAGCAACATCAGATTAGATCAGATCAGATGGGTCACTCAGTCGTGTCCGACTCTTTGTGACCCCATGAATCGCAGCACGCCAGGCCTCCCTGTCCATCACCAACTCCTGGAGTTCACCCAGACCCACGTCGATCGAGTCAGTGATGCCATCCAGACATCTCATCCTCTGTCGTCCCCTTTTCCTCTTGCTCCCAATCCCTCCCAGCATCAGAGTCTTTTCCAATGAGTCAACTCTTCACATGAGGTGGCCAAAGTACTGGATTTTCAGCTTTAGCATCATTCCTTCCAAAGAAACCCCAGGATTGATCTCCTTCAGAATGGACTGGTTGGATCTCCTTGCAGTCCAAGGGACTCTCAAGAGACTTCTTAACCACTACAGTTCAAAAGCATCAATTCTTCAGTGCTCAGCCTTCTCCACAGTCCAACTCTAACATCCATACATGACCATGGGAAAAACCATAGCCTTGACTAGACAAACCTTTGTGGGCAAAGTAATGTCTCTGCTTTTGAATATGCTATCTAGGTTGGTCATAACTTTCCTTCCAAGGAGTAAGCATCTTTTAATTTCATGGATGCAGTCACCATCTGCAGTGATTTTGGAGCCCCCCAAAATTAAGTTTGACACTGTTTCCACTGTTTCCCCATCTATTTCCCATGAAGTGATGGGACTGGATGCCATGATCTTTGTTTTCTGAATGTTGAGCTTTAAGCCAACTTTTTCACTCTCCTCTTTCACTTTCATCAAGAGGCTTTTTGGTTCCTCTTCACTTTCTGCCATAAGGGTGGTGTCATCTGCATATCTGAGGTTATTGATATTTCTCCCAGCAATCTTGATTCCAGCTTGTGTTTCTTCCAGTCCAGCGTTTCTCAATGTACTCTGCATATAAATTAAATAAGCAGGGTGACAATATACAACCTTGATGTACTCCTTTTCCTATTTGGAACCAGTCTGTTGTTCCATGTCCAGTTCTAACTGTTGCTTCCTGACCTGCATACAAATTTCTCAAGAGGCAGATCAGGTGGTCTGGTATTCCCATCTCTTTCAGAATTTTCCACAGTTTATTGTGATCCACACAGTCAAAGGCTTTGGCATAGTCAATAAAGCAGAAATAGATGTTTTTCTGGAACTCTCTTGCTTTTTCCATGATCCAGCAGATGTTGGCAATTTGATCTCTGGTTCCTCTGCCTTTTCTAAATCCAGCTTGAACATCAGGAAGTTCACGGTTCACATATTTCTGAAGCCTGGCTTGGAGAATTTTGAGCATGAGTTTACTAGAGTGTGAGATGAGTGCAACTGTGCAGTAGTTTGAGCATTCTTTGGCATTGCCTTTCTTGGGATTGGAATGAAAACTGACCTTTTTGAGTCCTGTGGCCACTACCGAGTTTTCCAAATTTGCTGGCCTATTGAGTGCAGCACTTTCATAGCATCATCCTTCAGGATTTGAAATAGCTCAACTGGAAGGAATTCCATCACCTCCACTAGCTTTTTTTGTAGTGATGCTTTCTAAGGTCCACTTAACTTCACATAGAAGTGTCTAAATGAATTAATTTCTCTAATAGTTTAAATATCTTACAGTGTAGGTAGTAAGGACATGATATCGGATACCTTTAAAGTTCTTTCCTAGATTGATTACATTACAAGCAAAGATGCCCAAATGCCTTTGTGGCTGCATAGACTGATACACATTGGCAAGTTGGACACACTGAATATTTACTCATTCTACTCCTTGACAAAAATCACTTATCCATTTCCTATTTTTAGAACACTCCAAAAAAGAGATGGTAACACGTGCTTCTAATACTTAATATTTATGCCATGAAACTTACTTTATTTCCAATTAAATTGTTTATTCTGCTGCTTCTTTACTGCTGCTGCTAAGTCACTTCAGTCGTGTCTGGCTCTCTGTGACCCCATAGATGGCAGCCCACCAGGCTCCCCCATCCCTGGGATTCTCTTCTTTATTAGGGTTAACATTTTAAAACTAGTGTTTTCTAGCTTCTTCTGATGTAATCTTCCTCATTATCAATTCAGAAAATTAAGGACTTTAAAAACTTGGAAAACTAAGATTACCAGACAACCTATTGGTATACATGTCCTGAAAAGCATGAGAAAAGAAATAAAAATAGCTACTGCATATTGGTAACATTTCTCTTTAAAATCATGGAAAAAGTTCAATATTCCTATAATTTTGCTAATAAAAGTAGAAAAGATTTTAGGGAAATAACTCTATTTTGGCAAAAATATACTTAAATATGCCTTTGTATAATAAGGTAGAAAAGGAAATGACACAATATGTCTGAAGGGTGATAATAAAATCAGAATTAATAATGTGTACATTCACTGACCTGGTAATTATAGTTTTAGGAGAATTGTCTAAGGAAAATGAATTAAGAATATATTTATTGTTTTTTGACAATTCAGAGTTAAATTCAGAGTTATTAATGAGAGTAAAATGTGACAATTGACAAAGAAAAGAAGGAATTAGATATATGTTTGCACATTCTAACATAGAAACGTATCCAGTGAATAGACAAGCATCAGAAGCATTTTGATGACAGAGTAAATGAAGACATCTAATGACAAGTGATTCCAATGCATGGAAAAATTACTAAGAGGTATTTAAAAATATAAATAAATTATATCTGAAAAATGGGGACCAGATTAGTGTTGGATTTTCTTACTTATATTTTATAAATTTTTTATTTTCCTAAAAATAATTGTGTAACTTTTAAAAACACTAATGAAGACATTATGACATCATGAGGTTTAAACAGACATAGAATACTCCATGCAGCAGTTGCGGAAGGCAGACTCTTCTGGCGTACACAGCAATATACTCCAGGATAGAGCATGTCATAGGGCATAAAAACGGCCTCTGCAGATTTGGGAAGGCTGAAATCATATCCAGTGTCTTTTCTAACCACAGCAGAATGAAGCTAGGAATCAGTAACAGTAGGAAAGCTGGAAAATTCACAAGCATGTGGAAACTAAATCACACACTACTGGAAAACCATGAGTCAACAAAGAAAATGAAAATCAAAAATATCTGACAAAGAAATAAAACAATTCCAGTCATGATAGCACCCAAACAATAAAATACTTATTAATACATTTAACTAGGTGAAAGATCTGTACCTGAAAACTCTAAGATGCTGATGAAAGAAATTGAACAAGACAAACAAATGGAAAAATGCCCATGTTCCTGGATTGAAAGAATGTTACCATGTCCACAGCCATCTACAGATTGAGTGCAGCCCCTATCAAAATTGCAATGACTTTTTTTTCACAGAAATAGAAAAAACATTCCTATAATTGGTATGGAACCACAAAAGACCCTGAATAGCCAAAGTAATTCTGTGAAAGCACAAAGCTGGCAGAAGCACATTTCCTGATTTAAAACTATATTTAAGTTATTGTCATCAAGGCAGTATGGTGCTGACCAAAAAAACAGACACATGGCCTATGAAAAGGAACTGAGGACCCAGCAATAAAGCCTGAATACACACTCAGCTAACATTTGAAACTGAGTCAAGAATACTCAAAGGGAAAAGGATAGTCTCATCAATAGATAGTGTTCGGAAAACTGAATAATATATGCAGAATAATTTAGCTGGAGTCCTGTATTTTATCACTCCCAAATATTAACTCAAATGAATTAAAGACCTAGACATAAGACCTGGAACTTTAAAACTCGAGGGAGGAAATATTGAAAAGATGCTCCTTGACATGGGTCTTGGCAAGGATACTTTGGATGTGCCACCAAAGGCACAAGCAAGAAAAGCAAAAATTACCAAATGGGACAATATCTAAGTAAAAGGCTTCAGCACAGCAAAGGAAATAATCAATAAAATAGAAAGGCAACCTGCAGAGTGGGAGATAATATTTACAAATCATACACCTGATAAAAGGTTAATATCAAAAATATATTAATTACCCATACAAATCAATCAAAGCAGTCTGATTACAAAATGAGCAGAGGGCCTGAATAGATGTTTTCCAAAGACACAAGTGGCCAACAGGTACACAAAATGTGCTCAGTATTATTAATCATCAGAGAAATGCAAATCAACCACAAGGGGATAACACCTGGAACCTGTTTAGAGTGGCTATTATCAAAAAGACAAAATAATTGTTAGTGATGCTGTGGAGAAAAGGGAACCCTTATACACTGGTTTTGGGAATGTAAATTGGTATAGCCACTATTGAAACAGTACGAAGGTTCCTTGAAGAATTAAAAATACAGCTACTATGTGATCTACCTCTCATCTTATGGACTTCCGTGGTGGCTCAGTCAGTACACAGCCTGCCTGCATTGCAGGACCAGGGTTCAATCCCTAGTTTGGGAAGATCACCTAAAGAAGGAAATGGCAACCTACTCCAGTATTCTTGCCTGGGAAATCCCATGGACACAGGAGCCTGGGAGGCTACAGTCCATCAGGTCACAAGAGCCAGATATGACAGTGACTAAACCACC
>NW_011495016.1:12219-18405 GCF_000754665.1 Bison bison bison | reverse complement strand
CACCATATGATCTAGTGATCCCACTTCTGGTATATATCCAACAATTTGAAAGAAGGATATTGAAGAGATCTCTGTCCCTCCATATTATCTGAAGAATTATTCCGAATAGCCAAGATTTGTTAATCACCTAAGTGTCCATCAACTGATAAATGGATCAAAATGACCTTTCTATCTTTCCCTCTCTCCCTCCCTCCCTCCCTCCCTCTCTCTCTCTCTCTCTCTATATATATATATATATGTTTATATATGGAATATTATCCAGTCATAGAGAAGGAAATGGCAACCCACATCAGTATTTTTGCCTGGGAAGTCCTATGGACAGAGAAGCCTGGCAGGCAACAGTTCGTTGGGTCATAAAGAGTCAGACACAACTTAGTGACTAAATAACAATAAGCCATCTCCAGGGCTTCCCATGGAGAAGGCAATGGCACCCACTCCAGTCCTCTTGCCTGGAGAAGCCCATGGATGGAGGAGCCTGGTAGGCTGTGGTCCATTGGGTCGCAAAGAGTCAGACATGACTGAGTGACTTCACTTTCACTTTTCACTTTCATGCATTGGAGAAGGAAATGGCAACCCACTCCAGTACTCCTGCCTGGAGAAACCCAGGGGCGGGAGAGCCTGGTGGGCTGACATCTATGGGGTCGCACAGAGTCGGACACGACTGAAGTGACTTAGCAGCAGCAGGGCTTCCCAAGTAGCTCAGATGGTAAAGAATCCACCTGCAATGCAGGAGATGCCAGTTTAGTCTCTGGAACAGGCAAATCTCCTGGAGAAGTAAATGGCAACCCACTCCAGTATTCTTGCATGAAAAATCCCATGGACAGAGGAGCCTGGTGGGCTACAGTCCATGGGGTCCTAAGTTGTGTATAGAGACTAAACAACAAATACCAACATGAGAAATAAGGAAATCCTGTCATTTCCAATACACGTATGGACCTTGAGGGCATTATGTTTTATCACTTACATGTGGAATATAAAAAAGCCAAGCGCCTAGAAACAGAAAAGAACACTGTTTTTCAAAGGCTGGGGGTTCTAAGAAGTAGGGAGATGTTGGTCAAAGGCTTCAAATTTGCAGTTATAAGATGAATAAGCTCTAGGGATCTAATGACAGCATGGAATTATAGTAAATAATACTGTACTACATATATGAAAGAGATCTTCCCTGGTGGCTCCGTCAATAAAAAATCCATCTGCAATGCAGGAGACCTGGGTTCAATCCCTAGGCTGGGAAGATCCCCTGGAGGAGGGCATGGCAACCCACTCCAGTATTCTTGCCTAGAGAATACCCATGGACAGAGGAGCCTGGCAGGCTGCTGTCCATGGGTTCCCAAAGAATTGGACATGACTGAGCGACTAAGCACAGCATATATGTGAAAACTGTTGAGTAGATCTTAAATTGTTTTCAGCACAAACAATGCCAATTATGTGACATGACAGAGGTGTTAGCTAATGCTATGGTAATAATTTTGCAATATGTAAGTATATCCAATGAGTGCACTGTATACCTTAAACTTATACAATATTATATATCAATTATATCTCAATTAAGCTGAAAAAACAAGCCAACCAACCAAGAAAAAAAATAATGAAGATGAACAATAACAACATTGCTGTGTTAATTTTTTGTGAGAAACTCGGTAATTTAATTTTCATTTCTATTTCTGATCTAGAATTTTAAGAATTCTTGGAGATCTTGATTGACTATAGTATACACTGAGTTGGAATGTAATTTGGTGTTTCAAATGGGAATTGACATCACCTCTTTTAAGTTTTAATTTTCTTTCATGTCAATATATCATTGAGGACATAAACTAGACTAGTGAGTTGTTTAAGAAATGACAACACCTGAAACAAAATTCTGAACTTTCCTGAACACATGCACATGTTTCCTTCTGTTGAACAGACCCAAAAACCCTACAAATTTTTGGACACTGGATATTTGAATTTAATAGATGTAAGATAAGATATGAACTATATAAACTTTCTTGAGAAATATTTAATGACACCTTAATCTCATGAAAGTAAAAACAGTAATTTTTAAAAGGAAGGGTTTGAATGTTGATTTGTCATCATTCACCAAGTTGGGAATCTTTTTTTTTTTTAAGTAAAGGTTGTTAACTGTAACATCGCACCACTTTTCAAATCTTTACTGAAGTACTGTAACTCGTAATTCCTTTATGACTGGTAGTTTCAAAGGCTACCATCAAACTCCCAGCAATATGATTCTGTGTTTAGAACTGACTACTCAGTAGGAAGTAGGAATTGGACTATGAAGAAAGACCAATGTACTTCTACTGATGAAAACTTATAAAAATAAATGAAGTACTATTTATAAAATATTACCAACTTTGTCAAAAGCTCTTTCTTCTATTTGTTTTCCTGAACAAAAATGTGTATGTACAGTAATAAAATCTTGATAATGCTATTTAAAGGGTTTTCATGTCCTCCGCTGTACAAACCAAATATCTACTCTATAATAGAAATAGATGTATAAGGTTTTTATATTCATGTCCAGCATTCATAATAATTATTCATTAATATATATCAAGCAGTTACCATTTGCTGTATTGTATATTAGACACAAAATATATTTGGCATATAATTCTAAGACTTCTGTAAGAGTTCACTGGTCTTCAAAACTCTTCCTGACTGTATTATCATTTTGCATCTCTATTAATTTTATTTCTTTCCTAAAATGTGTAATATCTAATTTCTTTAATCAATTTCCTCATATACAACAGATTCACTATCTGATGACTTCTTTCAAAATCCTTTACATTTTGGCCTCTTTCATTTTCACATTACAAAACCACTTACTTTTATGTGATATTCTCTCAGAAAAATTCAGTGATCTTTTCTAATTTTTCTTCCTTTTGGGTCCCTCAACATCTTTTGACACAGGCAATTAGTTTCTTCCTCTAAAACTATCTTTAACTTTTTCTTGATTCATCTGAGGTTTCTGATTCTCTTCACTTTTCATGTTCCTCATATTCTCTTTGGTTCAATCTTCTTTTCCAGGCCATTGATATTGGTAGTACTCCAGGGTTTTATCCTAAAACATCTGCTAATCTCTTGCTATACCAACAATTTGGAAGAAATTATCCAACTGAAACTTGAAAACTTCCAAATGTGTATCTTCGAACTTAACCACTGACTTTCAAAGACCATTCTTAACTCCAACTATCTTCCGGGCATATTTATTTGTATGTTTTTAAGATCCTTGAAACTCAGTGGAAACTAAACCCATTATCTTACTTCATACATTCACCACTGAAATCTTTCTTGACTACATTCTTTTGTCCCTCTTTACTTTAGCAGTTATTCAGTATAGCTGTGCACTGGGATCATATGCGGAAGTTTTGATTTTTTAAAAAGTTTTATTGCATTATAACTTACATAAAATGAATATTCACATAAGCCTTAGGAAATATCTACAAAACTGTTGACCTATAAAATCATTATCCAGTTGAAAATAGCTGATAAGCATAAAAAGGCCAAAATTTTAGTACCAGCATTGGAGATTCTAATTTATTTGATCTGAGGTGGGTCCTAACATTGGTATTATTTTTCCATATATGGATATTTAATAAGTGTAAAATATAAAAAAAGAAGAAATATGCTGGATACATCTTGTTAACAGTGTTGAGAACTGAAGCACCTGTGAATGAACTTGAGAGAGAATAAATTTTGAGAAAGAGGCAGGGATGGTAGTAAAAGATAATTTTAGGCCAGGATGGTGTCATTTTATGCCAGGTTATATAAAACACTGCTGTCATTTATGATATTTAAAGCATTTCAGGTATATCTTTCAAGAATGTGCTAGATTGGAATGGGGAGAAAACACACCAGTGTGCATAATGAGATCTCTTTAGGGTATTATTAACAAGTATATTGCAGTGCCTATGTCACAGCTTATCTGAAGAATTTATACCTATCTGCAGTACGCAATTATCCAGTAGAATAGTTCACATAACAGAATAGTTCACATAATGTTCTTTTAATAATAAAAAGGTTAGCATAAATTTACTGTGAATATTGATATATTTAACAATATATCTACCATCTTACTCTTTCTCATTTCTATTTTCAATGTACATTTATATTTTCTCTTCTTGTCTTCTTTTTGATGAACTACTACTTTCCCATTTTCCTGCTGTACTAAATTGTTAGCAATACATTCTGCTCCTGTTTTTAGTGATACCTCTATAGAATAATATGTGCATGTAATATGAATGAAAACTTTTACATTTCCTAGATAAAGAAGCTGCAACACTCACTACATATGTGTACTTCCCTCCTGCCTTTTTCAAACACTGTTGAATTTTGACTCTGTTGTACTGCTGTATGTATGCCATGTATTTTAATTTCTAGTACATTTTAAACTCCTCAAACTTGATTATTATCATTGTGTGTATAATTATATTCATCTGTATTTAGCTATTTTTACTCTGTTCCTCAGTTTTTATACTTCTGTCTAGGATCACTTTTCTTTTGCTTAATGAACACTTTTCATTAAGTACTATTTCTAGTGTAGTTATACTGATGAGAAATTCTTTACTTTTTTTCAGGGTAATAAGTTTTTGTCTGTATTTTTGAAGGATATTTTCACTGTATAGAGAGTCTGAGGTTGGCAGAAAATAGCACTCCATTACCTTCTAGCCTCCAGTTTAAGTTGGAAAGTTAGTTGCCTGTTTTATTACTCTATTTTAAAAATGTCTCATTTTCTTGGTTACTTTTAAACTTTCTTTTTGTCTTTGGATTTTTTTCAGCAATGCTTTATGATGTACCTAGGTATATCTTTCTTCCTATATATGTTCATAAAATTTTTTTTAAATGTATGGGTTCATGTTTTTATCAAATTTAGAAATTTCTAAGATACCATTTCTGTCACAATCTCTCTCCTCTGCTTCTTATCCTCTAATCATGCATATATTCAGCTTCTTTTGCTATAAATGTACACCGTTTACTCTTTATTGAATTTTTTAATCTTTTCTCTCTCTGAGCCTGTTTGTATTTTTTTGACCTATATTACAGTTTAATATACAGCTAGAGCCAGACATCCTGGAATGTGAAGTCAAGTGGGCCTTAGGAAGCATCACTACGAACAAAGCTAGTGGAGGTGATGGAATTCCAGCTGAGCTATTTCAAATCCTGAAAGATGATGCTGTGAAAATGCTGCACTCAATATACCAGCAAATTTGGAAAACTCAGCAGTGGCCACAGGACTGGAAAAGGTCAGTTTTTATTCCAATCCCAAAGAAAGGCAATACCAAAGAATGCTTAAACTACCGCACAATTGCACTCATCTCACACGCTGGTAAAGTAATGCTCAAAATTCTCCAAGCCAGGCTTCAGCAACACATGAACCGTGAACTTTCTGATGTTCAAGCTGGATTTAGAAAAGGCAGAGGAACCAGAGATCAAATTGCCAACATCTGCTGGATCATGGAAAAAGCAAGAGATTTCCAGAAAAACATCTATTTCTGCTTTATTGACTATGCCAAAACCTTTGACTGTGTGGATCACAATAAACTGTGGAAAATTCTGAAAGAGATGGGAATACCAGGCCACCTGACTTGCCTCTTGAGAAACCTATATGCAGGTCAGGAAGCAACAGTTAGAAGTGGACATGGAACAACAGACTGGTTCCAAAAAGGAAATGGAGGATGTCAAGCCTGTATATTGTCACCCTGCTTATTTAACTTCTATGCAGAGTACATCATGAGAAATGGTGGGCTGAAAGAAGCACAGGCTGGAATCAAGATTGCTGGGAGAAATATCAATAACCTCAGATATGCAGATGACACCACCCTTATGGCAGAAAGTGAAGAGGAACTCAAAAGCCTCTTGATGAAAGTGAAAGAGGAGAGTGAAAAAGTTGGCTTAAAGCTCAACATTCAGAAAACAAAGATCATGGCATCTGGTCATCGCTTCATGGGAAATAGATGGGGAAACAGTGGAAACAGTGTCAGACTTTATTTTTTGGGCTCCAAAATCACTGCAGATGGTGACTGCAGCCATGAAATTAAAAGAAGCTTACTCCTCGGAAGGAAAGTTATGACCAACCTAGATAGCATATTCAAAAGCAGAGACATTACTTTGCCAACAAAGGTCCATCTAGTCAAGGCTATGGTTTTTCCTGTGGTCATGTATGGATGTGAGAGTTGGACTGTGAAGAAAGCTGAG
>NW_011495016.1:10010-12119 GCF_000754665.1 Bison bison bison | reverse complement strand
AAGAATTGATGCTTTTGAACTGTGGTGTTGGAGAAGACTCCTGAGAGTCCCTTGGACTGCAAGGAGATCCAACCAGTCCACTCTGAAGGAGATCAGCCCTGGGATTTCTTTGGAAGGAATGATGCTAAAGCTGAAACTCCAGTACTTTGGCCACCTCATGAGAAGAGTTGACTCATTGGAAAAGAGTCTGATGCTGCGAGGGATTGGGGGCAGGAGAAAAAGGGGATGACAGAGGAGAGATGGCTGGATGGCATCACTGACTCAATGGACATGAGTTTGAGTGAACTCCGGGAGTTGGTGATGGACAGGGAGGCCTGGCGTTCTGTGATTCATGGGTTTGCAAAGAGTCAGACATGACTGAGTGACTGACCTGAACTGAACAGTTTAATAGCAGTTTCTTCCATACTGTCTAATCTGTTTTCAAACCCATATATTACATTCTTTATTTGTTTTTAGTTTTAGACTACAAATTTCATTCTATTATTTTCTCGTTATCTGCTCTGTCCTAATTAATCCATTTTATAATTCTTTAATTTCTTATACCTGTTATTTTAACCTTTATCTGTTAAGTCAATGCCTATTCCATGAATTTATTTCAATTGACTTGTTTTTCTTCTTTATTTTGGTCAATCATTTATGACTTTAATGAGACTACATGTCTCACACACACACACACACACACACATGAATTTGTTCACATAATTTGAGGACTTGGCTGATGTTTTCTTTCAGAGAGGATTAATTTTGGCTCTTCAAGGCAATTAGGGCCAAAATAGATAATTTTAATCCAATCATTGGTTGTGCTGTTTCAAAGTTGGCCAAAATCAGGACTTAACTATTTCTGGCTCACTCATACTGCTATGTGGCTGTCCTTTAGGAATTTAACCTGAGAGCTCATTTTGAATGCCCTGATTAGCACAGTTTGTGCCCCAGCTCTTAAAAGCTCCTGAATGTTCTTTCCAGGTTAACAGATGCTTCTCTTGATTCACTGATGCTGTATAGCAGTAGTTTTCTCAACTGGGGGAAATTTGGTCTCCTCCATTCAGGACATTTGGCAATGTCAATAGACATATTTGGTTTTTACAACTATCATGGTGTTACTTGCATCCAGCACATAGAGACTAAGGATGTTGTAAAACTTCTTGTAATGCACGGGACAACTCCCCTTAACAAATATCTGATTTAATATGTCTGTAGTGCTGTGGGTAAGGCACTGACCTTTTTAGAGGAAATGCAGTATTGAATGCATTACTCACATCTGGGGGCATTTCATCTTGGTAGGATCATGACCATTCAAGTGTTCCTACTTCAATACTATGAAAGACATATGTTTTATTTTGCATATCGTCCAGATTTTCCAGTTTTGGGTAAAGAGTTAGCCTTACTCAAATTAATCTTCTATGGCTTAAAGGAAAAAAAAATCACAAATTTTGTTACAGCTTTGCATTTCTCCACAATTTCTTCATGAAATAGGACCAGGAGCAGAGGGGAACATTTTGTACAAGGAATGGATGATAGATTTAATATAGAGCCAGGCTTATTAGGATTCCTTATTATATTAAAGAATAGTTTGTGTAAGAAAGAGTCTATGATGCTAGAGGCTGTAGTGCTGATCAAACTGAGTCTGGTTAGCAGGATGAAGAAAATCATCTTGAAAATGATCAAGAGAGTGGTATTTGGTCTTAGGGAGAAAAAGTCAGGATTGAAACTAGAGAAAACTTTGGAGGCAAAATAAAGTTTTACATTCCTACGATAACATTTCCATTTGGATGCAACTTAACAGTATTTCTGTAGTAGAGGTTTTTCTTTTTCTTTTTAATGACAAAAGTGTCTGCCTTATAAATTGGAAGTCATCTCTCAATAATAGTGAATAGTGGTTTAAAGCCCATTAGGGAGCTTTTAAGTGCTGACACACAAGACATTCAATTTATTTTTAGCTGGCACTCAAATTTAAATTTAGTTATTTTGCATTCCTTTCAAAAGAATACCGTTACAAATTAGTCTCTCAGGAATAGTACCATGATAACTTAGTATATCAATGTCCTCATATGGATTCACTGCTCCAAGAAAGATTAAGTGGTTAGAGACCATTTCCACTTGTCCCATGAT
>NW_011495016.1:4654-8130 GCF_000754665.1 Bison bison bison | reverse complement strand
AGTGAACTCTGGGAGTTGGTGATGGACAGGGAGGCCTGGCACGCTGCAATTTATGGGGTCGCAAAGAGTCGGACACGACTGAGCAACTGAACTGAACGGTGATGGAAAGTCTCAATAAGAGTAAAAAAAAAAAAATTACTGAGCCGGGCATTGTGTTCAGTGTCTGTGACACAAAGATAACTGGAGAGGTTTGGGTTTATTGAAGCTTAAGCACCTGAAGGGGTTTTATGCGTCTCACACAAATAGACATGTGGCTGTAGCCCGCTCTCAAATCACTGAAGCATCAAGTGTCCTTGCTTCTGTTTCAGGTCTGCCTGTGGGGTCTGATTCTGAACACTTCCTAGCCGTGTATGCCACTCCTCTGTTTGCATATCCAACACCAAAGACAATCAGAGCTATCAGCAGAAAAGCAGACTTCTGGAATGCCATTCTCTGCAGAGCTGCGAGTGTGAACTGTCTCCGGTGTACACTGCTACCAATGAAAGGACCTTCTTAATATTCAATGGTTAAAGAAAAGGATCCCAGCACTCTTCTGGGGCATAGTGGTTTCAGTGTGTCAGACTTCTTTAAGCTGCTCATGACAGTTAGCTACCTGGTATGTGGAGATAGAGCCCACACAAATGCACCTTTGTCAAGCACACTTAGCTGTCTGACTTAATGGAAATGAAGCATAATGGAATTCTTGCCTGATCTTTTAGTCCTATTGCTTTTGTATAATATTTCAATTGGAAGTAGTCAATATACCATCAGGAATGTATTTTCCATTTGAATACTGAGTGTTAAATTTATATACCTTCTTATTTAATGAGAGAGGTTCCCCCGCCTAATTTGTTCAGCAGAAATATTTCCCACATGCTTTCCCTTTCTGAAGAGGAAGATCCTATTGTCGGAGGAAATGGATGTTAATTAATCATGTTCTACCAGGCTTTGTATTTTGTAGCTCAATTTTATTTGGAAAGTATAACTGGGGTTGATGTAGGGGAAGAGTGAACATTAAAAACAAAGCTTAATGTTTATGACAATATTGAATACTTAGGCAAACCATCTGAAGGTTTTAGTCTGTTTTCTGCTGGTAGTGTTTTATGGTTGATTAAAGCTGTCAGAACAACATTCAAATTAAATGCAGTGGGAGGTCATTCAACAATGGAGAAGTATCCACAGCCAGCCAGCACTCAGCACTGCTGCAGAAGGCAAGACTGCTAATAATTGTAGTCCTTACTGAAGCTTGGCATTCCTGTGTATCTTTATATATCGACATTCAATGAATATACGTATATATTTGGTTTAAATAATGTAAATATTATATTAGAGCCTTAATTTCACTTTTAACTGGTAGACAAAGAATCAAGGATAAAAGGGAATTCATTCTTTCTACTGATTTCTAAGTTATGAAAATTAAAATAATTTAAACATAAATGGTTATGATAAAGAGTCCCCATAAAAGCAACTCCACTGAAATTCCCACATCATGATAAATATAATTATTAATAAATGTATATATATTTTCTTGAAAACTAAATAATCCTTCATTGTTTTTTCCATGGCATCTCTATGCAAGTTACTGTCTGCATGGAAATCCTCACAGATCAAATATTTAAAGGGCTGTCTTCTTATAGTAATTGTTCTCATAATACAGAGTACCTATTACTTGAATCAGCACACTATAATATAGTAGGTGTTCAATATATGTTTGTTTGAAACTGAATAAGTATGTTAATGCTACAGAGCGATGGATTTTATATCTAATACAAGGAGCTAGACTACCTAGACCACCTAAAGGTAAGACAGATTGCCCCCTTGGAACAGAGTGTCTTTTGAGAAATTTTCAGCCAGTTATAACTCAGTGCCTCCATCAGATATCAAATGCATTGTGATTTAGATGACTCCCAAAGTCTCCCACTATGGAGACATTCTAAACATAAATACACACATATATATACACACACAGAGTAAATTACAAACAATTTATCATATCAATTTACTTTGATTTCCCTGGCATACTTTAAGGCCCATTAGAATACATTTTCTTCATCTCTGTCTCTCTCTCAAATTTTTTTCTTTTTCTTTTTGTTTAGCAGTGCCTAAAATATCTGTGCTTACTCAATAAAATACACAGGATGTTTAGACATATGCTTACCAAAACAGTCCAATGTTTTATTTGGTATTGCTTCATCACAATTTTCAAACTCTTAAAAGAGCTGACTTTTTATTACAATTTCAGGCTTAGGTATGTAGAATGCAAATTAGTGTCTAAAATCTAAATAACTGGCAACTGGCTTCACTCAAATTTCTAGGCTGATTTTGCAGCCTTAGACTGCTCTCAGGTTCTGGTCTCTGTGCTAAGCATATGGTCTAAAACTCCTTATATTCATTGCCAGTGCCCTTATAAATATGTCCTGAGACTAGCTCTTGAACCTGCTCTCTTCTGGGCTCTCTGTAGTAGACCTTTCCCCTGTAATTAAAAACTCTACTTCTCGCATTATTTAAAAAAAAAAAAAAATCTATCAGTACACATCAACTAGTGAACTATAATTAGGAAAACCATCATTTTATCATTTCCACTGTACTAACCAATTCAGGCAAGAATGTTCAAAGAGATGTTATTGGAGACACAATATGGCAGAGTGCCAAAATATAACACAGCAGGTTACTTATGTCTTACCAAGGAAAAATTTTGTGTTCGCAATAGAGAGATCTGGCAGTGACCACCTTAATCATCATAGCATCAGTTACAGACATACATCTGAAATTATTCTCTGTATGATATAATAAGAACATAGAAATTATTCTTACCAAATATTAAGCTAAAAGTAATGAAACTTTTAAATACATATCCATTTAAGTACAAAGGATAGAGGAATAAAGAACTGTGTGCTGTGTGCTAAGTAGCTTCAGTTGTGCCCAACTCTTTGTGACTCAAAGGACTGTAGCCCACCAGGCTCCCCTGTCCGTGGGATATTCCTGGCCCAGGGATCAAACTCACATTTCTTACATCTCCTGCATTAGCAGGTGAGTTCTTTGCCACTCTAAAGAACCATGAGGGGACAGTTAATCAAATCCAGAGTATGAGGCACTGTAAAAGAAAACAGCATTGCACATTTCAAAAAAGTAATGTAAGAATAAGCTCCTAATAGGAGGCCTTTCCTTAGAGAAAATAATAAAATCAGATCAGATCACATCAGTCGCTCAGTCATGTCCGACTCTTTGCGACCCCATGAATCTCAGCACGCCAGGCCTCCCTGTCCATCACCAACTCCTGGAGTTCACCCAGACCCATGTCCATTGAGTCAGTGATGCCATCCAGCCATCTCATCCTCTGTCGTCCCCTTCTCCTCCTGCCCCCAATCCCTCCCAGTATCAGAGTCTTTTCCAATGAGTCAACTCTTCGCATGAGGTAGCCAAAGTACTGGAGTTTCAGCTTTAGCATCATTCCTTTCAAAGAATCCCAGGCTGATCTCCTTCAGAATGGACTGGTT
>NW_011495016.1:0-2570 GCF_000754665.1 Bison bison bison | reverse complement strand
TGTCACCCTGCTTATTTAACTTCTATGCAGAGTACATCATGAGAAACGCTGGACTGGAAGAAACACAAGCTGGAATCAAGATTGCCGGGAGGAAATATCAATAACCTCAGATATGCAGATGACACCACCCTTATGGCAGAAAGTGAAGAGGAACTAAAAAGCCTCTTGATGAAAGTGAAAGAGGAGAGTGAAAAAGTTGGCTTAAAGCTCAACATTCAGAAAACGAAGATCATGGCATCCAGTCCCATCACTTCATGGGAAATAGATGGGGCAACAGTGGAAACAGTTTCAGACTTTAGTTTTTGGGCTCCAAAATCTACAGATTTTGACTGCAGCCATGAAATTAAAAGATGCTTACTCCTTGGAAGGAAAGTTATGACCAACCTAGATAGCATATTCAAAAGCAGAGACATTACTTTGCCAACAAAGGTTCGTCTAGTCAAGGCTATGGTTTTTCCTGTGGTCATGTATGGATGTGAGAGTTGGACTGTGAAGAAGGCTGAGCACCAAAGAATTGATGCTTTTGAAGTGTGGTGTTGGAGAAGACTCTTGAGAGTCCCTTGGACTGCAAGGAGATCCAACCAGTCCATTCTGAAGGAGATCAGCCCTGGGATTTCTTTGGAAGGAATGATGCTAAAGCTGAAACTCCAGTACTTTGGCCACCTCATGCGAAGAGTTGACTCATTGGAAAAGACTCTGATGCTGGGAGGGATTGGGGACAGGAGGAGAAGGGGACGACAGAGGATGAGATGGCTGGATGGCATCACTAACTCGATGGATGTGAGTCTCAGTGAACTCCAGGAGTTGGTGATGGACAGGGAAGCCTGGCATGCTGCAGTCCATGGGGTCACAAAGAGTCAGACATGATTGAGCAACTGATCTGATCTGACCTGACTGCATCAAAAAGAATATCATACCCAGGAATAAATCTATCTAAGGAGGTAGAATATTTACTTGGAAAACTATAAAACACTGATAAAAGAAATTGATGACAACACAAAGAGATGGAAAGGTATATCATGTATTTGGATTGGAAGAAACGATATTGTTAAAATGACTGTATTACCCAAGGCCATTCACAGACTAAATGCAATCCCTATCAAAATACCAATGACATTTTTCACAGGACTAGAATACTTTAAAATTTTGCATGGAAGCACAAAAGAATCTGAATAGCCAAAACAATCTTGAGAAAGAAGAACAGAGATTAAAGAATCATCTTCCTGGCCTCAGAATATAATACAAAGCTACGCTAATCAGAATAGTAGGATACTGGCACAAAAACAGACATATAGATCAATAGAACAGGATAGGGAATCCAGAAATAAACTCACACACATATGGTCAATTAATCTATGACAAAGGAGGCAAGAATATACAATGGAGAAAAGACAGTCTCTTTAATAAGTGTTTCTGGGAAAACTGGATAGCTACTTGTAAAAGAATGAAATTCCAATACTCTTTAACATCATATAAAAAAATAAAATGGATTAAAGACCTAAATATAAGACCAGAAACCATAAAAGACCTAGATGAAAACATAGCTGGAATATTCTTTGACTTAAATCATACCAATATGTTTCCATCTGTCTCCTAAAGCAAAGGAAATAAGAGCAAATATGAACAAATTAGACTTAATTAAGCTTAAACACTTTTCCACGGCCAGCAAATGAACCACTGAAAAAACGAAACGACAATTTACTGGATGGTCGAATATACTTGCAAATTATATGATCATTAAAGAGTTAATACCCATAAATGGGTGTTGAATTTTGTCAAAGGCTTTCTCTGCATCTATTGAGATAATCATATGCTTTTTATTTTTCAATTTGTTAATGTGGTGTATTACATTGATTTGCGGATATTGAAGAATCCTTGCATCCCTGGGATAAAGCCCACTTGGTCATGGTGTATGATCTTTTTAATGTGTTGTTGGATTCTGATTGCTAGAATTTTGTTAAGGATTTTTGCATCTATGTTCATCAGTGATGTTGGCCTGTAGTTTTCTTTTTTTGTGGGATCTTTGTCAGGTTTTGGTATTAGGGTGATGGTGGGATTAAAGATCTAAACGTTAAGACCAGAAACTATAAAACTCCTAGAGGAGAACATAGGCAAAACACTCTCTGACATACATCACAGCAGGATCCTCTATGACCCACCTCCCAGAATATTGGAAATAAAAGCAAAAATAAACAAATGGGACCTAATTAACCTTAAAAGCTTCTGCACAACAAAGGAAACTATTAGCAAGGTGAAAAGACAGCCTTCAGAATGGGAGAAAATAATAGCAAATGAAGTGACTGACAAAAAACTAATCTCAAAAATATACAAGCAACTCCTACAGCTCAATTCCAGAAAAATAAATGACCCAATCAAAAAATGGGCCAAAGAACTAAATAGACATTTCTCCAAAGAAGACATACAGATGGCTAACAAACACATGAAAAGATGCTCAACATCACTCATTATCAGAGAAATGCAAATCAAAACCACTATGAGGTACCATTTCACACCAGTCAGAATGGCTGTGATCCAAAAAGTCTACAAATAATAAATGCTGGAGAGGGTGT
>NW_011495015.1:5022722-5023710 GCF_000754665.1 Bison bison bison | reverse complement strand
TTCCTATGTAGTCCGTAGTATCCACAGGGTTTTGATCTATTGCCTGTAGCTTCCAAGGCGTTTCCCTCTGTTATATCTTCTTCTGTTTGCTAGTCTCTTCAGTATCTGGTTTCTGCCCTGACTCAAAGGGCACGGCGGAGGACTACTTTTTTTTTTTTTTTTTTAGGCTTACTTGTTCAGTCGCGCTGTGGGGAGGGCGGGAGGGATGCTGCAAACAAATAACTCTGGCGTGGGCTCGCAGTGCCTCAGCCACCCTGGGTCTGCCCCCGCTCACGGCGCGTGTAGCCTCCCTGTCCACACTGCTCGGACTCTAGGTTGTTCCGCCGGGAACAATCCGAGGCTGGCCCTGGGCTGCACGCACCTCCCAGGTCCAAGCCGCTCAGGTTCAGGCACTCGGGTAGTCCTCAGAGGCGCAGACTCAGTTGGGCCTGCGTTTTGTGCTGTTCCCAGGTCCGAGCGCCAATTTGCTCTTCCCAGGCGAGCGCCAATGCTGCGACTTATCGCCTCCCCGCCACTCGGTTATCTGGATGTAAAACCGGCGCACCTTCTCAGGCAGATGTTGACCGTCCAGACCCCCAAGAAGTTTTAGTTAGCAAAGAAGCCTGCTTACAATTTTATAGATAATGTCTCTCTGGGGCTGCGATTGCCCCCTTCCGGCTCTGGCTGCCTGTCACCGGAGGGGGAAGGTCTGCAGCCGGCTATCTCTGTTCAGTCCTTTGTTCCATGCGCAGGCCAGGTGATGTCTTAGGTTAGGGCTGGCTTTTCGCGTGGTATGTATCCCACAGTCTGGTTTGCTAGCCCAAATTATTTCGCTCAGATAGCGCTCAGGGTATTCAGGCCAGATTCTTACTCTCAGCGATGCAGCCCACGGCGCGCCTCCCTGCCCGGCCCCGGTTTGCTAATGGCGGATGCAGGCGTCTGCGCTGCTTCTCTGCTGGGGGAGTTACTGTAGGGCTCGCAATCTGCGAGTTTTAAATTGTTTATTTAT
>NW_011495015.1:5014592-5022622 GCF_000754665.1 Bison bison bison | reverse complement strand
GTGGAATTTACTCGACGTTTAAATGCTCTTTTGCTGAATTTGTGGGGGAGAAAGTGTTCTCCCCGTCCTACTCCTCCGCCATCTTGGCTCCTCCTCCGGTTAGGGATTTTTGAAAGTGTATAATCATCTGTGAAAACAATATGAAGACCACATTGCTCTCCCTGGGTTTCAAACCCCCATATTTCTTTGGTAAGAAGCATCTTTCCAAGTCAAATATAAAATTCAAGTGATTCCAAAACTAATCATGCCTTGTGCTTGCTTAGGGCTCAAAATGCACTTTCACGGGAGAAGTCTTTTTTTTTTTTTTTTTTTAAGATGCAAAGGGTTCTGAATAATTCAAAGACTTTGAAACCTAAATCTAAATCTAGTAGTCAAGTCATCGTAGGCTCTGAACCAGATAAGATGTAGGATCTTTTTCTATGTCAAACTCAGGGGAGGAAAAAAAGCTTGATTTGCATTATCCTCAAGAAATTTAAATGAAAATGGAGGTGTTAGAGGAGGTGTGTATGAAAGACTTTGGCACTAGGTGGAGGAAGGAGGGCAGAGATCGCTGAAGGTAACAACTAAGGTGCACAGCTTCCTCTTTGCATTCTCACTCCAGTGGGCAGCCTTTTTCTGCGGATGAGCTAAAGAGGCTACGTGCTGTCAGCCACAATATTGATGATGCTAAGATCTCACGCAATTTAAAAATTCCATTTACTGGCCACAGGGAAGCACTGAATGTTCCAAAGGTTTCTTCCAGTTTGAGCCTTCTAGGTTTTCTTGCTTCTTAGTCACATAGTACAACATTTGTCAGGGGTGCAGACGTCTAAATTAAGTCACCCTCCTCTCTGTGAAGAGGTAGTTCACACCTGGTAAGAACTACTTACTCATTGTAAAAGAACCTCAAGGAGAAATGGTCGTGACATTGAAGAGAAGATGTCCTAGGATATTTTAGGGAGATAAAAATGGGTTTTCCTTTAAGAACTTCTTTGAGATCATTATTTTCTGGCTAAATATTTGTTTTGGTTGCTTTTCATTCTTTCTTTTTTTTACTTTTTGGAAGCACCATGTGGCACACAGGATCTTAGTTCCCTGACCAGGGATTGAACCCCTGCAGTAGAAGCACTGAGTCCTAATCACTGGACTGCCAGTGAAGTCCCTTGGGTTTCTTTTATTACATTATTTTTTCTCTTAATTAAAAAAAAATTATTGAGATAGAATTGATGTATAATGCTGTGTTAATTTAAATGTACAGCAAAGTAATTCAGTTATATGTATATATATATTCTTTTTCAGATTTCTTTCCATTATAGGTTATTATAAGATACTGAATAATTAGTTCCCTTTGCAATATAATAAGACCTTTTATCTATAAAATAGATAAAACAAGGTCTTTATCTATTTTATATAGTGTGTATCTGTTAGTACCATAGTTCTAATTTATCTCTACCCCTTTTTTCCCTTCGGTAACCATAAATTTGTTTTCAATGTCTGAGTCTGTTTTGCAAATAAGCTCATTTATATAACTTTTTAAGATTCTACATATAAGTGATATCATATGATATCTGGCTTTCTCTGATTTTCTTCAGACATTTAGAATGCTTCCATGTCTTGGCTATTGTAAATAGTACTGCTATCAACATTGGGGTGCATGTATCTTTTTGAGTTAGAGTTTCTGTCTTTTCTGGATATATGCCCAGAAGTGGGATCATTGGATCAGATGACAACTCTATTTTTAGTTTTTTGAGGAGCCTTCATACTGTTCTCCATAGTGGCTTCAGCAATTTATAGTCCCATCAACAATGTAGAGGGGTTCTTTTTTCTCCACATCCTCTCCAGCACTTATTATTAATATTTGTAGACTTTTTAATTATGGCCATTCTGACCAGGGTGAGGTTTTGTTTTATTAATTTTTTTATTATTTTTTTTAATTTTATTTTATTTTTTTAATTTTATTTTATTTTTAAACTTTACATATTTGTATTAGTTTTGCCAAATATCAAAATGAATCCGCCACAGGTATACATGTGTTCCCCATCCTGAACCCTCCTCCCTCCTCCCTCCCCATACCATCCCTCTGGGCCGTCCTAGTGCACCAGCCCCAAGCATCCAGTATCGTGCATCGAACCTGGACTGGCATCTCGTTTCATACATGATATTTTACATGTTTCAATGCCTTTCTCCCAAATCTTCCCACCCTCTCCCTCTCCCACAGAGTCCATAAGACTGTTCTATACATCAGTGTCTCTTTTGCTGTCTCGTACACAGGGTTATTGTTACCATCTTTCTAAATTCCATATACATGCGTTAGTTTTATTAATTTTTTTAAATGAACAAACTTTTAGCTGAAATGTTTTACATACTTTGTTATCTATGTGAAGCAAATGAGCTTATCATTGCATTCATCATTTTAATCATGACCCTGAAAATGTACCTCAACAGCATAAGGAGAAAAAGTAAAATGATATTCAGAGTTCTGCACATAACTGCAAGAGACTGAATACACAAATGGACAGTGACTGCCCCACACGTGACAATAGAACTCAGACCCACAACCTGTAGCAACAGGCCCAGACAATCAGTACTTTATCAAAGACTGACAGCTTCCCTATTTTATGTCCCTGCTTCCAACTCAGAACCAACCAGGAAGAGGCAACTACACACTTCAAACCAAACTCAGAAGAGGCCCATTTCTAGTTAGCACACCCTCAGCTCACATGGGCTTCCCATGGCGCTAGTGGTAAAGAATTTGCCTGCCAATGAAACAGACATGGCAGCTGTGGGTTTTGATTCCTGGGTCAGGAAGATCCCCTGGAGAAGGAAATGGAAACCCACTTTTGTATTCTTGCCTGGAGAATTCCATGGACAGAGGAGCCTGGCAAACTGAAGTCTATGGAATTGTAAAGAGTCAAACACAACTGAGCAAATGAGCACACACAGCTTTCCCAACCAAAAACCTCCAATTGCTACTGAGTCCAAGTTCACACTGCTGCTGGACAATAGGCCACTAAATTGAGAGATGAGCTATTTGGACAAAGAATAGCAACTTTATTCAGAAAGACAGTAGATTGACAAGATGGTAGAGCAGTGTCTCAAAGAACCATCTTACCTGATTTAGAAGTCAGGCTTCTTCTATTCTAAAGGAGGAGGTGGTGTGGGTGGTTGTCACAAACTTCTTGGTGCCAGGATCCTTTGTTTTTGCAGCTGTCCATGTAGGTCTGGTCATAATGTCCTATAAATCTCCAATAAGACAAATGTTATTCACTGTTCTGCAACTTTTTATCTTTATATGAATGGGAAAGTGTTATACATTTAAAGGTCAGAGTCTTGAGAATGGGAAAATATCTTGAGAAATATATTCTTTTACCAAAGGTGCAGAACTAGCATGACTAAATTCAGGCAACAGAGCACAGAGGTTAGAGCCAACAGAATACATCCAGCATGGAGTGAGGTTTGTTGCTCTCTGTTACATGATGAGGGCACACCTCGGCCTTCCTTTTGATTGCGGGTCTTCAATGATCAGCTTGGGAAGATTTGATTTGAACAAAACTGTTCATTTAAGATGTGCCACAGGAAAGAAATGCCATAAGATTTCACAAGCCAAATGGTACGTGAAAGCCAAATGGTATTTTGAGAGGTATGCATGTAACAGGGAAGAGTCTGCTATGACTCTTCCATGCTAGGTCTGTTTCTTTTACTTTAACCCTTTTTTGGCCACTTTTATTATTATAATCATACATAATGGCTTGTCTCAGAGAATCCTGCCCCCTCACTCCCAACCCTTAAACTAAAGTGCCTTTGTTTAGCTCACAGGGAAATAATCTGACCCTGCCCACCTGTGAATGACTATAAGAAACATGAAATTAATACACTCCCTGACCTGAGGGTTGCCATTCTAGGAGATATTTGCAAATATTAAATGGTCTTTTTACTTTGTTTCCTCACCTCCCCCCATCTCTGATCCATAAATGAACCTGGCATCCAGATCGACAAGATGGTTATTTTGAGATGTTAGTCTGCCATCTTCTCAGTCAGCTGTCTTTCTGAATAGTTGTATTCCTTGCCTCAACACCTCATCTCTCAGATTCACTGGCCTCTCATGTGGCGAGTAAGTGAGCTTGATATCATGCAGAGGACTTCAAAGGTAATTCTGACTCAAATCCTATTTCAATAAAAGATTGTTTAGCCAAAGTCAATGAGCCAGCTGACAAGCTCAAAGGATAAGCTAAACTCATTTTCCTAGTGAATATCCCTCCTGCTTTCTTGTCTTCCAGTTGCCTTCCAAGACCTAGGTGTGTCTCCTCCCATATATCCTGATTTCTCTCCTTCTGCACCTCCTCTTTATTATTCTCCTTGTCCAGGCCCCCTATTCTTTCTCTCAAACTCTCCTAATATCCTCAAATGTCAGTTGCCTCTAAGGAGCCATATCTCTCAACAGCAGAGAAATGAAAGTTAGCTGCATTTTGGAGCTTGTCCTTTCTTATCAGTGAATCCCTTATTCCACATGGAAAGAAGCCCAAGACAGATTCCTGGAGAATGGAAGACCACATGGCAAGGTTCTGGTCCTCCTTTCCCTCCCTGCCATCTCTGAATCCCTGGACACATGACTTAGGTCATACATAGACATGTGACTAGACCATACAGTACCTGAAAAATCTCCTACCCAACCCCAGTATCAGCAGAAATAATAAATCTGTGCCAAAAGGGAAAAAAAGCCATTTCTATTTGATTTTGGAATATATTTTTAAATGTATTTTCCTGTTTATTTATATAATATTTCAGAAATAGATGCCACTTAAAGACAAATGAATCCAAACAATGAACTTCTAAGTGAGTAAGAATTTTTTTTTAATCCATTTAATTGCCAGTTCAATATTCATGCTTGGTCCTCCATCCAAACCCCCACAAATCCAGCTTTCAGACTAACACAAAGTTGTTGTTGTTCAGTTGCTAAGTCATGTTCAACTCGTTGGGACCCCCTGAACTGCAGCACACCAGGCTTCCCTGTCCTTCACTCTCTCCCAGAGTTTGCTCAAACCCATGTCCATTAAGTTGGTGATGCCATCCAACCATCTCATCCTCTGTTGTCCCCTTCTCCTCTTCCCCTCCATCTTTCCCAGCACCAGGGTCTTTTCCAGTGAGCTGGCTCTTCACATCAGGTGACCAAAGTTTTAGCAAGTACCAGCAGAGATTTACCTCTGAGACTGATACAGTCTTTCATGGGGAGTAATAATTAAAATCTTTTGATTTAAAAGGCCCCCCACTAGACAAAAGACTATATTATGGTGTAAGCACAGATATAAAACATTAAATGTTGGCTACATTAGGTATTAGGCTCTGCTGAGCTGTAACTAATAAAAATTTGAAGGCAACATTGGTTTCATGTTATTAACAGAAGTCTGTAAATTGCATGGGAAGATGGGGAGCCTGAATTTGATTCCTGGATTTGGAAATAGCTTGGTAATTATGTATTTTGTCTCCTGGTGATTTAGCTTCCCAATCTATAAAACTTTTGTATTCACACCCTACTGTTTTCAAAATAGGTCAGAAACTCTTGGAGTGCTTCGGGAAAAGTGAGCCCAGTTCTCGGCTTTAAGTTTACAGCAGTGAAAATACACTTTCCCAGCAATTCTCCTTTCCTGAGATTTATCAAGAAACTGTCGCTGCCTTATAAACACTCCTGGTGGTTCTGTGGACCTGAGAAAGCCACGAGTCTATTTTCACTGAAATAACAATGCTCTTAGTGGTTTTCTCTTCTTTTATTCTTTCTAAAATAGGCTAAGCAGCCCTTGGAACGTAGATATAGAAGTGATGAAACTGAAATGATTTCTCATTTCAGCCCAGATTAGTGCAAATACCTGTCCTTTTGACGAAGAGCCCAGAGCAAAACTCATTATTTCTTCAGCTGTTACTTCTCTTTTGCAACAAATAGAGGAGTTTTTGTTTTTGTTTTGAGATAACAATGTTCTTGATCAAGGTTCTTTTGAGGACAGTAAAAAGAATTAGACATGAATTGTGACAACAAAACCCTTATGACCTAAGAAGTGATCAAATAAAAGTAACAAAGTTTGCTAAAACCCAAGGCAGAATGTGGAAAGTGTATTCAGTTCAGTTCAGCTCAGTCGCTCAGTCATGTCTGACTCTTTGCGACCCCATGAATCGCAGCACGCCAGGCCTCCCTGTCCATCACCAACTCCTGGAGTTCACTCAGACTCATATCCATCAAGTTAGTGATGCCATCCAGCCATCTCATTCTCTGTTGTCCCCTTCTCCTGCCCCCAATCCCTCCCAGCATCAGAGTCTTTTCCAATGAGTCAACTCTTCACATGAGGTGGCCAAAGTACTGGAGTTTCAGCTTTAGCATCTTTCCTTCCAAAGAAATCCCAGGGCTTTTAGTTACTGCTGCTAAGTCGCTTCAGTTGTGTCCGACTCTGTGCAACCCCATAGACGGCAGCCCAACAGGCTCCCCCGTCCCTGGGATTCTCCAGGCAAGAACACTGGAGTGGGTTGCCATTTCCTTCTCCAATGCATGAAAGTGAAAAGTGAAAGTGAAGTCGCTCAGTTGTGTCCGACTCTTAGCTACCAGGGAAGAACAAATCTGACTCCATATTGGATATGTTTCTTTTACTTTAACTTTTGTACTCTATTGCTTTTGCTAAGTGTTAAGAATGTTGCCTATAGCCTGAAATATACAAAGTATCCCATTCTTCAAGTTTCTGATCTTTAATGGTACAACACTTTTCCATTTATACAGAGATAAGAAGTGCAGAACAGAGAATAATATTTGCCTTGTTTGAGGTTTAAAGGAACATAATGGCCTGTGGACATACTGGACAACTGCAAGAACAAAGGATTCCTACACCAAGAAGTCTGTAATAAACAGCCACACCTCTTCCCTTTTGAGTAGAAAAGAAGCCTGGATTCTAACTCTGGTAAGATGGTTCTCTGGGACACTAGTCCCATCTTCTCAGCCTGCTGGCTTTCTGAGTGAGTGAATGAATGAAGTGAAAGTCACACAGTCATGTCCAACTCTTAGTGACCCCACGGACTATACAGTCCCTGGAATTCTCCAGGCCAGAATACTGGAGTGGTTAGCCTTTCCCTTCTCCAGGGGATCTTCCCAACCCAAGGATCGAACCCAAGTCTTCCACATTGTGGGCAGATTCTTTACCACCTGAGCCACAAGGGAAGCCCAAGAATACTGGAGTGGGTAGCCTATCCTTTCTCTAGCAGATCTTTCTGACCTAGGAATCGAACCAGAGTCTCCTGCATTGCAGGTGGATTCTTTACCAACTGAGCTATCAGGGAAGCCTGGCTTTCTGAATAACCACTATAATAGGAAAGAACAAATCTGACTCCATGTTAGATCTTTTCCTATTTCCTTTAACCTTTGTGCTTTTTTGTCTGTGCTTAGTCATGCTGACTCTGCCCATTCCTGTGACCCCAAGCCCGACCTCACCTAGCCTGGGGTCTGCACCTTTTGTAAAAGAATATTGCCTATGGCCTGAAATATCCAGGATAGCCCATTCTCAAGGCTCTCACCTTTAAAGGTATAATACTTTTCCATTCATTAGAAGATAACAAGGTGCAGAACAGAGAATAGCATTTGTTCTGTGGAGGTTTACAGGAACATTGTGACCTGACCTACATGGACAGCTGCTAGAGCAAAGAATACATCACCAAAAAGTTTGCAACAACTAACCAGCTCTTCCCTCATCTTACCTTGAAAAATGCTTTGCTGAAAGCCTTCAGGGAGTTGGGAGTTTTTCTTGGGCATAAGCCACCTGTCTCTTTGCATGGGTCTGCAATAACCTTTCTCTGCTCCAAACTCTGATGTTTTGGTAATGATCGCCTTCACTGTGTGTCCAGCACATGGACTTACATCCAGAAATGTTGGCGTCGCTTGCCCCAAACCTCAGCTCTTGATGTACTGACCTGTTGTGCAGTGACCACTGTGGGCTTAGACTCAGTAACAAGAGGGAAATGATAAGCAAACACTTGTAAATATTTAGAGAGGGAGAGAGACCATCAAGTGTACGTCAGGGAAG
>NW_011495015.1:4991110-5014492 GCF_000754665.1 Bison bison bison | reverse complement strand
GGTGGGTGGGTAGGATTGCCAGAGGCTCACAGGACACATTCCCTCTCTGAGATTGTTGCCCTCACTATTGATCATAGAGGGAGATCAGTGAGCAGTCCTGAAGACAGATCTTAAGTTCCTTGCCCAGGAATTGAACCTGGGTAACCTGAATGAAAACCAAGAGTCTTAGTCACTAGACCACCAGGGGCTAGAAGAAAGAAGCAAAGTGGTGCTAGTTCACCCCCCTTTTTGAAAGCCAGAGGGATCCAGGATGCAAAAATGGGTACAAAGTTTATTACTCTAGATACAGCACAATGTATGGGAGAGTACTCAGAAAAAGTTTATTTATGACAGAAGTAAGACAGAACTACACACCCCACACCCAGAGAGAAAGGGTATGGGCATCCTGAGTGAGGAGAACAGTTAGTCATAAGCTAGGCATAGACACACACCCGGAGAGGAGAGAGGCTGTCCTAAATGAGGAGGAGCACAGTAGAGAAGTGATCTATGGGATAAATCACCTGTATATGACAGTTCTGCTTGCCAGTTATCTTCTTTCTTTCTTCACACCTGACTGGTCCATGGACTCTCCCCAAGATGCATGCGTAAATTTTTCTAAGATGGATCCCACCCCAGAGGACTATGGGTGCATGCCCATACTTACTCTGGGGTGGGGCCCCTTTTTGACCCCCAAGGAGCCTTCCTGAGCACATGCAGATAGAGAAGTCTTCCTTGACCTCAAGAGTAGATGCCTTATTTCTTTGCTCTAGCAGAGCTCTGCTTTTACCACTAGCTTTGTCCTTGGAGTGTCTGGGTGAGAACAAAGCTTGAATTTTATTCCACTTGACAAATACCAAGTGTCCAGCCCAGAGGCCCACTATCTCCTACCTCACTAGGACACAGCAAAATCCCTGAAGAGGATGGATCCCAGGGAGATATTCAGACCTGGGAAGTGAGCTTGGGACTGTCCAAGTGGGAAACACCAGGTCCCTGGTACCCATAATGTGGTGTAGAAGGGAGGGAGTGAAGACTATAGTGGAAGCAAGCCTTGACCCTGTGGACCCCTTGCCCCATGAGGAGGGTTGTACCTGATGATGAGCCAGAGCAGGGTCCACTAAAGCTAGAGTTCAAAGCAGGTGCCTCTTGTGCCAGGTCTGAGGATGACGCTAAAATGTGCAGTCTTCTTGGCTCTCCTTAAGACTTAAAGAAACTTTATTCCCAGACACAAACCCCTTCCTTCCTAATTACTTCCTGTCAAAGGAATGAGTGCTCTCGGTTGCGTGGGTTTTCCTTTTTAACATGCAGAAAATACAAAATAAACTTGGCAATAGGCAGAACTTGCCCTTCTGTTCTTGTGATATTTCTAGCATCACTTGGGTGGAAGCTATGTGGCAGATCAGCACGTTAGTCAGATGCCTCATCCCAAGGGCAGTTCACTGTGTCTACCTTCCCAGATACTCTGAGCCCCTGACACAGTCCTAGATGGAGGAAAAGATGAAAATCCAAGAAAATCCTCAGACCCCAAGAGGACGATGTAAGCCAAGGCATTCCCATCCTGGACTGAAAATCCCAGAACTGATGTGTGGCCTTAAGCAATAGTCTCTTAATTTATTTCCTTAGTCCATCAGGGCATTTAGTGAGCACCGCATCTAAGCCTAGCACATGGCCAAGTATCACGTGTCAGACACCACATAAAATCACCCCATGAGCATTCCTATAACTATATGCTAGCATTCCTTATAGGGCTTCCCTGGTAGCTCAGGTGGTGAAGAATTTGCCTGCCATGCAAGAGACCTAGGTTCGACCACTAGATCAGGAAGATCTCCTAGAGGAGGGCATGGCAAACCCACTCCAGTTTTCTTGCCTGGAGAATTCCATGGACAGGGGCCATAGTCCATGGAGTCACAAAGAGTTGGACACGACTGAGCAACTAACACACACACACACACACACAGAGCATTACTTATCCTGTTTTAAGATCACTTTCTACTAATTACCATAATTATCACTATAAAATTATTATATAAGGATACTATGTTATAATTTCTTTTATGGTTTAGAGATTCACAAATGCCCATTTTAGACTCTTTTGCCATCATTTCACTTTAAATGATACAGAGATGTCAAACAAATAAACTTCTTCCTACAGCTAATGTACCAAGGTCACATCGCTTATTATTCTCCTGGCAAAAAAGCAATAGTTAAACATAACCCATTATACTATAGATTGAATGCATTTCTTGATGACTCTTTGTTGTTTGGTTTTTGGCACAGTTTTAAACAACAGTTCAGAAAGCAAAAAGAGACAATAGCCATATTAAATGCTTTCTAATCTATTTTGCAAAATACTTAGAAAAAAGAAGGGTGTTTTGAATGGAGACTAAACAAGATGAGTAAAATAGCAAGACCCAGTCTTTGGGCTTTGACACCAGCAACACTGATGGCTGACATAGATCTTGATTTCAAGTCTCTCTGTTAAGTTTAAACCTAAGAAGGTGATGGCCATGACACTGGATTCTAACATCAGCCCACTACTGAGAACAATGTTAGTTTATAGTGGTCTATTCTCCTGTAATGAGGAGCATCCAGGGAAAAGTCAAGCATACTTTCTAATGTACCTGGCAGTACTGTTTCTCACTTTAAATTCATTAGATTGAGGTGCTTCTTTCTATTCCAGACTCTGTATGTTTCGATACAGTGAGTCTGGCCAGCTGTATCAGAAACAAGCCTGAATGTTCCCATTTTCAGATTCTGAACCATGATGACCAAGACACTCACATGTGAACTTGAACTCTAATGCCCCCAGCAAGAGAAGACCCAATAAAGTCTTAACAGGAGACATGTATTGATATGCAATGTGGTGGTGGTTTAGTCGCTAAGCCCTGTCCAACTCTTGCAACCCCATGGACTGTAGCCTGCCAGGCTCCTCTGTCCATGGGATTTCCCAGGCAAGCATACTAGAGTGGGTTGCCATTTCCTCCTTCAAGGGATCTTCTCAACCCCAGGATGGAACCCACGTCTCTTGCATCTCCTGCATTGCAGGCGGATTCTTTACCACTGAGGCACCAGGGAAGCCTTGATACTCAGTGTAGGTGAGTTCTAGGCCACTTCCTGACTGCTCAGCCAAATAATGTGCACACACTGTGCCTCCTCTGCCCATGCTGACCCCACACGGGTGCATCCCTTTGGTAGGGCCTCCCTGGATATTCTGATGTCTGACTCTATATTGCCCCTGCTTCAAACTTCAGCCTTGCTATGGGGTGATCAGTTTATTGAACTTTGATTTTCATTTTGTTCTTTAGTGGTTTTCTTTTTAAGTGCATTTCTTTTGAGCGTAGGCTCCAGAATTTAAATTCTAATCCCACATCTAAAATAAGCATATCACATTTCTCGGTGCTAGGGATGGATGTTTTTTGAATGATTCTGGTCCCCCCCCAAAAAAAACAGGAGGAGGTTGTAAAAACTCTCTCCAAGTATCAACAACATGAATTCCAATGATGTCAGAAAAGTTGGCCACAGGAGGCTTCTCCCGTGCAAAATGTCAGGAAGACATATCACAGTATCACAAAGCAAAAAGGCAGAGATGTAGCTTGTACAGTAGTAGAAAATGAATGAACATTGGCACCATTTATTCACCACTTAATAGATAAAGTCCCAAAATCCTGCCTTGAGTTTATAGGGATCAGGCTCACCAGAATTTTGGAAGTAACAGATTGTTCTTACTATGATAGTGGTAGGCTGCCAATGTAAGACTGTGCAGAGAATCCAATCTTCTTTTTCCCCCTGAAAGTTGAAGTTGAACCAGCAGTGGTAAAAATATGAAACTAAAATCAGCACTAGTGCCTGTGAGTGTTTAAACACTCAGTGAGATCACTTTGGATTTTACTCTAAAACTCGAGAGTTCCTGTCACTCATGAAAGCACACACAGATAACCACTTGAGGTCATATTTGGATCTGAAGACATGGGAACATCCCACCCAGGTCCCCCTCTAAGATACAAGCCTTATTCCTCCAGCTTCCGGCCATCTTGATAAACAAGCATCTGACACCTGCTCTAGGACTGACATTGGGACATACGCAGCACTCAAGATGATATCCCTCCAGGACTGGCCCATGGGAGCTACCTCCATCAAGGTCATGGCCCTTCCCATGGGCAGCTGCCAAGGACTGGCCTATTCCAAGATGTAAAGAACCCCTCCTTCCCTCACCTCATCGACAGCTCTGCAGAGGATCAGCTGATGCCTTTGGTGCAACCACATCTCAGCCTAGCCTTTTCCTCTGCCTAGTCCTGCTTCCCGGACTCCCCTATCCATGGTGATGGCAAGGACACTCCCCGATAAACCTGTGCGTCCTTGAGAGCAGGCAGTTCTGCAGGTAAGGGCTCCAGGCCCAGGAGGGAACATCTGTGCTCTAGCATCTCTGCCCAGGAAGTGATCCCATTTTACTCTGCTCAGGCTGCCTAACAAAATACTGAGACTCGGCAATTGAGCAAGGTTCAAGAGGCTAGAAGTCCTCAACCAAGAGGCCAGAATGGTCAGGTTCTGGTGAGAAGCTTGCCAGGGGGTCATCTTCTTACTGTGTCCTTCCTGGCTGGGAAAGACCCCTTGGAGAAGGAAATGGCAACCCACTCTAGTATTCTTTGCTGGAGAATCCCATGGACAGAGGAGCCTGGCAGGCTGCAGTCCATGGGGGGATCACAAAGAGTTAGACACAACTTAGCGACTAAACCACCATGCAAACACAGTAAGCCGTCTGATGGTTCTTCTAAAAGGACATGACTCCATCATGACGGCCACACCTTCATGATGTCATCTCAGCCTAACTGCCTCCCAAAGGTCTCATCTCCAAATACCACCCCACTGGGGGTTAGAACTTCAACACAGGAATTTGTGGGGGACACAAATACTCAGTTCCATAGAAGATCCTGACTTCCCACACCTTCAGACAGACTTCATGTCCTCTTAACAAGCTGTACACTGGGAAGAATTACAGGCAATGGTTAAAGCCACAGTTGTAGAGTTCTAAGACATCCTGTGTGTGTGTGTGCGCGCGCGCGTGTGTGTGTGTGTGTGCGTGTGTGTGTGTGTGTGTGTGTGTGCATATGTACACACTGTGCATGTGTATAAGGCTGAGTCCACCATGTCTGAATGTTATAATCTTGGGCAAGTTACTTAACTCTCTGAGCCCAATTTCCTTATCAGTAAAATGAGGACAGCAATAACAGCATCACTACAAAAGATCATTGTGAATGTGTGGAGTGTTAGGTACAGGGTCCCAGTGTCATACAAAAAAGGAAGAGGGATAAATTGGTTTGAGATTGAGATATACACCCTACTATATGCAAAATAGATAACCAACAAGGACCTATTATATAGCACAGGGAACTATACTCAGTATCTTGTCATAATCTGTAATGGAAGAGAATGATAAAAAGTGTGTGTGTATATATATATATATATGTATAACTGATTCACTTTGCTGAACACCTGAAACTAACACAGCATTGTAAATCAACTATATTTCAATAAAAATTTAAAAATCAATAGATATAATTATGACTGTTACAGTGTCCTCTGTTTGGATGTTCAAATTTTAAGGCATGGGCTTCCCTGGTGGCTCAGGGGTGAAGAATCCTCCCGCCAATGCAGAAGACATGGGTTCCATCCCTGATCTGGGAAGATCCCACATACCACAGGGCAACTAAACCCGTACACCACAACTATTGAACCTGTGCTCTAGAGGCCAGGAGCTGCAACTGCTGAAACCCACTCACCCTAGAGCCTGTGCTTTGCAGCAAGAGAAGCCGCCGCAGTGAGAAGCCCACACACTGCAACTAGAGAGTCACCTCCGCTCGCCGCAACTAGAGAAAAGCCTGTGCAGTGACAAAGACCCCGCACAGCCAAAAACATAAATAATTATTATTTTTTGTAATTTAGGGCATGCATTGAAGTTTTCCTGCCATGTCCTTCCTGCCCCATTGGGCTGCTTCTGGGGTGCAAACCAAGTGTTTCACAGTCTGCATCCCCTCTCCCTGGGGCCACGTCTGACATGGAGTGAGCATTGAGACACTGTGGAACTGATTCATGAAAGCTGGGGAAACTTAGCGGGTGAAAGTGATGAATGGATTCTGGGATTTTGCTGAAAGCCTAACTAAATAAGCAGTTAACCGTGATAGGCCATTGCTTAGGAATGACTGAAATACATTTTTTTGCTCATTGATTTCCATAAGCTAACATTTCTTTTATTCGTAACCCATTTACATTAGAGGTCTGTCGGTGTTGTTGATATGCAAACCGTTTAGAATCTGGGCGTCCTGGGGAAAAATGTTGTTCCAACATGAGTAACATACACCGTGTTACCAACAACAGAAATCATGAAAGCTAATTTTAATAATGTGTTTTAGGTGAGAAGATCACAAAGTTTCATGAGAGCTTATTACAGCAGCCATAGCACAAATGGGAACACCAGGATTTTGAAATACGGTTTGTCGTGAGTCCCCTTCCTACACCCACTTGCGGCCTCCACTGTCTGTTCTACCTTCTGGTCTGAAACTTTCCAAGTTTTCCTCTCACTGTCAGACGTTTCTGTGACTTGTATGTCATCACCGTCAATATCTCTTCACGCCATCTACCCTAGTCTCTGTACTTAGGCCTGGGCCATGGGTGCTCTAGGTGCCATTGGCTATGAGGGGACCTCGGGGAGCTTTATGTCACACTTTGAATAAATAGGCAGTAAAATCAACTGAAGCATTTTTAACCTCACATTTGAGTATTTGTCATTTGTAATAGCAAAGTCATGCAAATTCCCTCACCTGCTGTTAGCATTTTGCTATGCTTCCCTCTAGACAATATCAGATAAAGGTCTTCTGTTTGTAGCAGCAGCCACAATCCTCACTGTTATAAACAAAACCCCGGACCTAGGAGATGGGTGCTGGCATCACTCAGAGAATCAAAGGAAACGCCAGGCTTCAGGGAATGTCAGGCTTCAGGGAAGCGGGAATCCACACAGAAGACCCGGCAGTCAGAGAACTTGGAATCTCCAGGGACCACTGTGGATGTGACTCAATTCCAGTGACTGCTGGGCTGCAGGCTGGCTTTCAGTTTCTGGGAGACAGAGTTTGATCAGCCCGGTACAGCCAGATGCTCTTCCCTGGGTGAATCAGCTCAGGCTGGGAAGGCAGAGTGATAAAAAGTCCTGGAGGACAAGGGCGGGGCAGGGTCACAGACCCCCAGGGGTAGTGGATCGAGAGTTCCAGTGGGGCATTCTGTTTGCAGCGCCTCCCCACCACCCATGATTAGAGCTGCAAGGTAAAGCGGGGGGTGGGAAGCCCAGGGCATGTTCCCTAGTGGAAAAGGGAATCTTGGGGAATAAAGGAAGAAATACTCAGAATCCTCATTTTCTTACATGTGTATGTAATTCTAAAGATGTCCATATATATATACATATAACAACAGTATTACACACAGTTGGAGAACCTGCCTTTTTTCACTGGGTGTTATAATGTGAACCTATTTTCATTTATAAGAAGCATGCATGTTCAGTCATACCCAACTCTTCTGCAAACCTGTGGACTGTAGCCCACCAGGCTCCTCTGTCCATGGAATTTCCTAGGCAAGAATACTGGAGTGGGTTTCCATTTCCTTCTCCAGGGGTCTTCCTAACCCAGGGATCAAACCTGTGTCTCTTAGGTCTAGCTGCATTGGCAGGTGGGTTCTTTACCACTGAGCCACTAGGGAAGCCATTTTCATTTACAGCCAAATGATTCAAAGTGTGGACTCTGGAACCAGGCTTCCTGGATTAAAATCCAGTCTCTGCCATTCAATATCTTGGGAAAGACACTTCATTGCTCTGTGCCTCAGTTTCCCCACCTATAAAAGAGAGACCATATCTCTCTCGTGGAAAAGCTATGCTGGCAAAATGAATTCATATACGTAAAGTGCTTGGAGTAATGTCTGGTATCCAGTAAGGGCTCTAAAAGGTGAGCAGCTCTTAGTGAACAGTCATGAGACATTTTTTTTCTGATAATTTTGTTAAAGCAAATGTTTGAAAGTGAAGTTTTTAGGTCAAAGACTGAATATATCTTTAAGATTTTAATAGGAAACATATGTGAGATCATGGCTCTTCTTTGCTAAAAAAAAAAAAAAAAAAAAAATGGTTCAGTGTCTTCTGACATCACTCAGAAAAAGTAGAACTTTCTCATCCTTGTCAATGATTCCCCACACAGCCTGGCCGCTGACACCTCTGTGACATCACCTCCTCTTGTTCTTCCTCACTGCCTGAACTTCCTTGAGGAAGGTCCTCCCTTTCCTCCCCAGAACTCCTGCCCTCTTCTCTCCTTGGAATATTCCTCCCCCAGAATGCCGCCTGGCCTGCTAGTCACCTCCGCTCAAAAGCAGCTGCTCCAGAATGGCCGTGCTAGCCCACCCCACCTAAAACGGCAACCTCCACACAGCACGGCCATCTCCACACTTTGCAAACATCAGTTTCACGGGAGTATACTTGCTTTGCAATGCTGTGTTAGTTTCTGCTATACAGCAAAGTGAATCAGCTGTATGCGGATTTCCTGTGTATTCCCTGGTGGCTCGGAAGGTAAAGCATCTGCCTGCAATGCGGGAGACTTGGGTTCGATCCCTGGGTTGGGAAGATCCCCTGGAGAAGGAAATGGCAACCCATTCCAGTACTTTTGCCTGGAAAATCCCATGGACGGAGAAGCCTGGTAGGCTATAGTCCATGGGGTCGCAAAGAGTCAGACATGACTGAGCGACTTCACTTTTACTTTCTTTCTTTTAGGTCATGGCAGAGGACTGAGTAAAGATCCCTGTATTAAACAGTAGGTTCTCATTAGTTATCTATTTTATACATACTATCAATAATGTACACATGCCAATCCCAAATCTCCTAATTCATCCCACTCCCCACTTTCCCCCTTGGTAACCACACCTTTGTTCTCTTAGTCTGGGTCTATTTCTGCTTTGAAAATTTGCTGTTGTTCAGTTGCTCAGTTGTGTCCGACTCTTTGCGACCCCATAGACTGCAGCATGCAAAGCTTGCTTGTTTCACGGAGTTTGCCCAAACTCATGTCCATTGAGTCAACGATGCTTTGCAAATAAGATCATCTAAACCATTTTTCTAGATTCAATATACATACGTTAACATACAATATTTTTCTCTTTCTGACTTCACTTCGTATGACAGTCTCTAGGTCCATCCTCACTTGTCTTTCTTATGAGTTCTTGTCACTAATATCCCTGACATACAATATATTCATATCATGTTTATTTCCTGTCCCCTTTTATAAAATAAGATGGGGATTGAACATAGTTTGCCGGATTCCCCTTCAAGAAGGCTCCACCATGTAACCCCAGAAATGGGTGTGTGTTAATCTCTGCACTGTGGCGATTACCAATATTTTAAGGGTTTGCCAGTCTCATAGGCAAAGCATCTCTAACTGTTTTTGCTATAGCACTTCTGACAGAAGTCCTCTAGCTCCTGCTGATGCTTCCAGCCACAGAGAGCTCTTTCCATCCATTAAGGGACAAGTCCCACAGTTGGAAAGTCAAGCTCCGCTTATGGTGAGCCAAAATCAGCCTGACAGACGTCCCTGAGAAATCCCACTCGAAACCAACTTGTCCTTTTGCCACTCTCACAGTCAGGATTCCTGCAGGGATGTGGCTCTTTCATATACAGTGTTGGGTCCATGGCAAATAGAAGGGGAAAAAATGGAAGCAGTGACAGACTTTATTTTTTCGGGCTCCAAAATCACTGTGGATGGTGACTGCACCCATGAAATTAAAGAATGTTTGCTCCTTGGAAGAGAAGATATGATAAATCTAAACAGTGTATTAAAAAGCAGAGACATTAGTTTGCCAACAAATGTTCGTATAGTCAAAGCTATAGTTTTTCCAGTAGTCATGTATGGATGTGAGGATTGGGCCGTGAAAAAGGCTGAGCACTGTAGAATTGATGCTTTTGAAATGTGCTGTTGGAGAAGACTCTTGAGAGTTCCTTGGACTTCAAAGAGGAGAACCAGTCTATCCTAAAGGAAATCAACACTGAATACTCATTGGAAAGACTGATGCTGAAGTTCCAATACTTTGGCCACCTGATGTAAAGAGCCAACTCATTGGAAAAGACCCTGATGCTGGGAAAGGTTGAAGGCAGGAGGAAAAGGGGGTGACAGAGGATGAAATGATTGGATGGCATCATCAAGCCAATGGACATGAGTTTGAGAGAAGTCTGGGAGATGGTGAAGGATAGGGAAGCCTGGTGTGGTGCAGTCCATGGGGTCAGAGAGTTAGACATGACTTAGTGACTGAACAATAACTGTTTCCATGATGTTAAAGAGGGCTGGGATAATAAGCAGCAAGTGAGGTTTCATAAACCTTGGAGCCCAGAAAACAGGCTCCATGCTTACCATAGACGAGACTGTCAGAAGTTGTACCAGCACCTCTCAGGGGAATGAGTGAGGCTGTTTCTGATGGTGTCAAAACCAAATGGCTACCAGAGTCAACTGGTACTGTTGGAGTGATGCCAAAAGGCACCAGAAAAACCAGGAGGAAACCCATTCTCCATTCCTGCCACCTTCCAATTTCCCCTCTGTTGCCAAGATTTGAGTCAACCAGCTAGGAAGTCTGGGAAACAGAGTTCGCAGAGGCCTGACCTCAGCATCACAGAGAAGAGAAGATGATAACAGTGAAAAGAGATAACAGTGAAAAACAAGCACACCCATTCTACAGTAAATGTCGGAAAGGGAGTAGAGAAGAGGTGAACCCTCGGATACCAGGGATAGGAATGTAAACTGCTTCAGCCTCTGTGGAAAACAGCGTGGAGGTTTCTCAAACTAAAAACGGAACTACCCCAGGACCCAGCAATTCCACTCTTGGGTATATATCTGACACAAATAAAAAACAGTAATTTGATGGAGAAGGCGATGGCACCCCACTCCAGTACTCTTGCCTGGAAAATCCCATGGACAGAGGGGCCTGGTGAGCCGCAGTCCATGGGGTCACTAGGAGTCGGACACGACTGAGCGACTTCACTTTATTTTTTCACTTTCATGCATTGGAGAAGGAAATGGCAACCCACTCCAGTGTTCTTGACTGGAGAATCCCAGGGACAGGGGAGCCTGGTGAGCTGCTGTCTATGGGGTCGCACAGAGTCAGACATGACTGAAGCAACTTAGCAGCAGTAGCAGCAGCAGGTCAGCAGCAGATATCTCCGCTGTCAGGCCCTCTGTGCTCCATCACAAGAGTACAACTTTATTAACTCAGACTCTACTCTTACATCTAAGATTGTTTTTGCAAGAGCTGGACTGAAGCAGCGTATTCATAACTTGACAAGATTTCTTTTTCCTTTTTGCAGGGGAAAAAGGGTCACCTGAGAAAATGAATTATTTTCAGGGACTTTGGGATCCTAATGATATATATTACATGTAACAGATGAACAGATTAATCCTTTATATATTCATTAAAATAGTCTGGAATTCCTCCGCTTGCCATCACTCCTGGCCACACTTCCCTTGCCTGTTTTTGTTACGTGTATTTGAAAGTAACATCTGCATTCCTTTGAAGATGTTCTATAGGTCATATTTGTCAGTTACACGGACTAGTCTTCCTTTTTCTCAAGTTCAGTGAAATCTCACTGAACAGTAATAATAGCAATAGCTAACATCTGCACAGCACCTTACAGTTTGCAAAGAATGTTCACATATTCTGGGTTTTTTTGCTTAGTGAACCTGTTACCGGATGTCCTGACCTTGATGATAAAAGTGTTAGGAGCTTTAGAGTCACTGAAGATGCTGTAGTCTTGAATAGTGCCCTGACAAGGGGCAGAGTTTAGATGCGCTACCTTAAAAGCTGCGTGTAATTATCAAAATGTGGGGGGCTTGAGTTCTTTAGCCACTGGAATCAGATTTACTTTTGTAAGTGATGCTTTTCTAACTGTTATCTGGATGGGTTTTGTATTCGTTATATTCTAACCTGTAATTTGTATAAATTTACCATCTGTTGTCATTAAAAAAGTGTTCATAATGCCAAAAAAAACCCCAGTAATTTGAAAAGATACGTGCACCCCAAGTCCATAGTAGTATTATTTACAATTGCCAGCCATGAAAACGAGCTATGTGTCCATCAATGGATGAATGGATAAAGAGGCTGTGGTGTGTATGTGCACAATGGAATCCTGCTGCTGCTGCTGCTAAGTCACATCAGTCGTGTCCGACTCTGTGCGACCTCACCGACGGCAGCCCACCCGGCTCCCCCGTCCCTGGGACTCTCCAGGCAAGAACACTGGAGTGGGTTGCCATTTCCTTCTCCAATGCATGAAAGTGAAAAGTGAAAGGGAAGTCGCTCAGTCATGTCCGACTCTTAGCGACCCCATGGAATACTATTTGGCCATAAAAAATAATGGAATTTTGCCATCTGTAGCAACATGGATGGACTTGGAGGGCATTATGCTAAGTGAAATGAGTCAGAGAAAGACAAATACTCTATTATGCCACTTATATGTGAAATCTAAAAAATACAACAAACTAGTAAATTAAAAAAAAAAAAGAAGAAGCAGCAGACTCACAGATCTAGAGAACAAACCAGTGGTCACCAGTGAGGGGCAGGGGCAATGTAGAGGTGAGGGAGTAGGAGGTACGAACCATTAGGTGTAAGATGGGCTCAAGGATGCACTGTACAACATGGAGAGCACAGCCAATTTTTTGCAATAACTGTAAATGGAAAGTAGCTTTTAAAAATTACATAAAAAATCAAAAATAAGCAACCCACTATTCTTCCTGCCTTACTTAAAACTGTTCCAGAATTACTGGGAATAATTTAGCCCTGCTATTTTCATTATCATTACAGAGTGATGACAGATTATGAACTGTAAGATACAAAAGCAAGCAAAATGAAAGTGCATTTTGCCCTCAGTTCTCCAGTCATAAAGCTCAAAGATCAACTTTATACACACACGACATCCCACATAGGAGGTGTACTGAGGTGCAGAAAACTCAGGTGCTGCGAGCAGGTATTTCACTAAGGACTTTTCTTGTAATATCACCTGCTTCCTCTGCAACTCAGCCAGTTGAGGAGATAGCTGATTGGCTCAGATGCATTGAAATAGTTTGGCAGACTTTTAAACCGTAAAGAACAAGCCTCTTTCTCATCTGTTAGGTCTACTCTTTACCCTTCTGTATAGTTTCTCTCTTAAAAGAAAAAAACAGAATGGATACCAAGTACAGAGGGAACAGACCACATTATTGCAACAGCCTGCTGATGTGACTGTCTTTAAGAAAGTTTTAAAAAGGAAGGACACCAAAAGCTCAACTTCTAGAGGTCTGATCTTAGAGATGATCCAATATTTAAGCTATATGTATGTATGTGTGTGTGTCAGTCACTCAGTCATGTCTGACTCTTTGTGACTCCATGGACTGTAGCCCACCAGGATCCTCTGTCCATGGAATTCTCCAGGCAAGAATGCTGGAGTGGGTAGCCAGTTCCCTTCTCCAGGGGATCTTCCCAACTGAGGGATTGAACCCAGGTCTCCTGCATTGCAGGCAGATTCTTTACCATCTGAGCTACCAGGGAAGTCATCCTCAGTAATACTGACTTTGAGACCTCAGTTTTTCCATCCATCACTAGGGCAGTATTTTTCTAGAAAAGTCCTTTGAGAATGTGGGAGAAAGTCAAGTAAGTCCAAAGAGTTCATTACTGATGTGTGTTTAAAATATTCCAGCTGACAAGTGGTGGCAATATAGCCTGTTTCAGTCACCCTGGTGCCTGTCAATTCTATCTCCACTTTTGGTACATATCAAAAGAGTCTAATGCCAAGCAATGGAGAGCATTCTTCCTGCATCACCACCATCTGTTTCCTTGGCACCCACTCCAGCCAGCTGTGTTGCCAGCTTTCAAGCTGTTTATTGGTGTATCACACAGAGAAGTTACGGACGCACGGATGGGATCTCCTGAAAATTGGGCATTTTTGTTTCTCTCTGAAATGTTTTCTCAATGTCTTATCATTCTTACAGAATGTCCAACAAGCACTTTACTGAATGACTCCAGCTGACCCCTGGCAACAAGGTAGACTTAGAATTGTGAACAAGCTCCATTCAGTTCAGTTCAGTCGCTCAGTCATGTCCGACTCTTTGCGACCCCATGGACCGCAGCACGCCAGGCCTCCCTGTCCATCACCTGTCGGGAGCCGGCATATTGCATATTGAGTGCATGTTGCATATTGAGTGCAGCACTTTCCACAGCATCATCTTTCAGGATCTGGAATAGCTCAACTGGAATTCTATCACTGCCGGGAGCCAGCGTGAGGAGCTCCACCCATGACAAAGGTCACAAGGAAGGAGGCTCCGCATACGCAAAAGCGGGATCGAGCTTCAGGAGTCCCCCTGGAAATTCTCGAGCATCTACCCCCAAAACCAGTCTGCCTACTTTCTGCTTTGTGCTTTCACCTACACCTCTGACTTTACGGGGGCTGTCCCCCACTACCTCTCTCTGAAAAAAGAGTTAGCTTACAGCTCCAGTTAATAATTCCTGGGTGTGACAGTGTTTCAACCTACAAACTCCTTTGGAAATCCTCTAGCCTGCCTGAATAGGTTTTTCCGGCCACATGTGATTGTTCAGAGCCTCCCAACTGTGAGAGGCAGGAGATGTTCTAAACTGTCTAAACACAGATTCCTTTGAGTAGTTAAAAGATTGATTAGAAATTGTATTGGTGAAGGGTTTTTCACTTATTGGGCCAACGTTTGCTGCTAAGTCTCCATACTCCTTACCTACTGTGTCCTTGGCAGTGTATTGATTGATATAATGGGTGTATAGAAACGTAAGTAGTAGCCTCAATGTTTGTAACCTTGGACCCTTGAGTTAAGTCTTTTCTTGATTGAGCCCACCTCACCTTTGCCCTATAGGAATGCAGCTTTGTCCAATGCTTTTTTGGAGGCTGGTGCCTGACTTTGGAATAATCACCTCTAGAGAAAGATAAGTTTCTTAAAATGTTAACAGGCCTCCTGGCCAGAAGATGATGTAATTCACCTGAACTTTTGCATATGATAAGTTTGAAAGCCTGGCTTTGATTAGGACCAGGAACTGCTGTCCTTGCATGACTCCACCCCTTCCCCCATTATCCTCTATGCACAACTTAAGGTATAAAAACTACTCTGGAAAATAAAGTGCGGGCCTTGTTCACCGAAACTTGGTCTCCCCATGTCGCTCTCTCTCTCAAATTCTGGCTGAGTCTCCATCTGGAGCGCGGAACCCACCATGCTTGCTAATTATGCCTGGGCTTCTAAGATCCAACGGGGGAGGCCTCAGTGTCTCCTCTCCTTCGGGAGAACGGAAGGATGCCTGCGGCCTACGTAAGTGGTGCAGACTTCTTGTCTTGAAGTTTTATTGGTCTCCCGCGTAAACCAAGCTACTCAGCCTCTTTTCTCCACTGAATTTCCTCACTGAGCTATCCTCATTCTATTACTCTTTATATCCTTAATTAACCTATAATTAATCAATTGTTTCCTTATCCTCGCCTATGCCATCTCTCCTTCGAATACCCTGGATCAGCCGGGGCTGGACCCCGGCAATCACCAACTCCTGGAGCTCGCTCAAGCTCATGTCCATTGAATCGTTGATGCCATCCAACCATTTCATCCTCTGTCAGCCCCTTCTCCTCCTGCCTTTAGTCTTTCCCAGCATCAGGGTCTTTTCCAAGGAGTCAGTTCTTCACATGAGGTGGTCAAATTATTGGAGTTTCAGCATCAGCATCAGTCCTGCCAATGAATATTCGGGACTGATTTTCTTTAGGATGTACTAGTTGGATCTCCTTGCAGTCCAAGGGACTCTCAAGAGTCTTCTCCAACATCACAGTTCAAAAGCATTAATTCTTCAAAGCCCAGCTTTCTTTAGAGCCCAGCTCTCACATCCATACATGCTGCTGCTAAGTCACTTCAGTTGTGTCTGACTCTGTGCAACCCCATAGACGGCAGCCCACCAGGTTCCCCTGTCCCTGGGATTCTCCAGGCAAGAACACTGGAGTGGGTTGCCATTTCATTCTCCAATGCATGAAACTGAAAAGTGAAAGGGAAGTCACTCAGTCGTGTCCGACTCTAGCGACCCCATGGACTGCAGCCCACCAGGCTCCTTGGGATTTTCCAGGCAAGAGTACTGGAGTGGGGTGCCATTGCCTTCTCCAACATCCATACATAACTACCCGAAAAACCATAGCTTTGACTAGATGGACCTTTGTCAGCAAAGTAATGTTTCTGCTTTTTAATATGCTGTCTAGATTGGTCATAGCTTTTCTTCCAAGGAGCAAGCGCCTTTTAATTTCATGGCTGCAGTCACCATCTGCAGTGATTTTGAAGCCCCCCAAAATAAAGTCTCTCACTGAACAAGTTACACTGTAAAAAAAAAATTATACCAGTGTTAACTCTCAGGCAAGCTATAGAGGGAACTAGAAAAAAAAAAAAAACAGAAAAAGCAAAAAGAAATGGTTGAGTGGGAAGAAGCCTCACCCTGTGAGCAGAATGAGAAATTCTGCATGCAAGTGTGCAGTGCTAGAGGGAATTTTCTGGTGGTCCAGTGGCTAAGACTCCATGCTCCCAATGCAAAGGGTACAAATTTGGTCCCTGATCAGGAAACTAAGATCCCACATGCCAGATGACATGGCCAAAATTTTTTAAAAATTAAAAATAAGACTGTGCAGTGGTGGAGACAAAGAGACAACTAAAATGTCCATTACAATAATCTGTGTGATAGAACGGTTCTGGGATTCTGGGCCCTGTTAATTAAGGCAGGGGAGAAGGATGGATAAATGTAGAATAAATAGTCTGTCTTTGAATAATAGTAATAAGGCTAAGATTTCTGTCATCTAAAATATCTTTTAAAAAAACTAGAAAATGAATGTCAAATAATACATATATATTAATATATCAAAGTGAAGTGAAAGTGTTAGTCGCTCAGTCATGTGTGACTCTTCATGGCCCCAGGGATTGTAGCCCACCAGGCTCCTCTGTCCATGGAATTCTCCAGGCAAGAATACTGGAGTGGGGAGCCATTCCCTTCTCCAGGGGATCTTCCAGACCCAGGGATCAAAATTAAGTCTCCTGCATTGCCAGCAGATTCTTTCCTGGTCTGAGCCACCCGAGAAGCCCATATTAATATATATGTATACATATATACATGTATACATATATGTGATTTTATTTTTTTAAGAGAAGAGAAACCCAAGCCATTCGGGAAAAATTTCTTTCACAAAAGGCCCTTCAAGTTCACTGTAACAGGTAGAATACCAGACAACACAGCACAGGCTGTCTAGGTTGATCATAGCTTTTCTTCCAAGGAGCAAGCATCTTTCAATTTCATGGCTGCAGTCACCATTTGCAGTGATTTTGGAGCCCAAGAAAATAAAGTTTGTCACTGTTTCCATTGTTTCTCCATCTATTTGCCATGGAGTGATGGGACTGGATGCCATGATCTTAGATTTTTGAATGTTGAGTTTTAAGCCAGCTTTTTCACTCTCGTCTTTCACTTTCATCAAGAGTCTCTTTACTTCCTCCTCACTTTCTGAAAAGATAGAGATCAGGTAGACAAGTTTCCAGTCCTTGAGTAATTTATAAACAATAGAGATGATCAGATATAAATATATACCTATGAAATATATATGGGGGGCTTCCCTTGTAACTCAGTTGTTAAAGAATCTGCCCACAATGCAAGAGATCCAGGTTCAATTCCTGGGTTGGGAAGATCCCCTGGAGAAGGAAATGGCAACCCACTCCAGTATTCTTGCCTGGAGAATCCCATGGACAGAGGAACCTGGCAGGCTACAGTCCATGGGGTCGCAAGAGTCAGGCACGACTTAGTGACTAAACCAACATACATTATATATAAACAATACATGTGCTTACTATTAAATACATATAGAAGATGAATGCTACACAAAAAGGTTATGAACCAAGCCAGATAATTTGGAGAATCATTACATCTATGGTTCAGAGAAGGTGGTAATTATTTCCAGTCTGACAGATGAGAAACTGCTTCTTGGAAAAGGTATCATTTAAACTGCATCTTTTTTTTTTTTTCGGCCATGCTGCGGGGGATCTTAGTTCCCCAACTAGGAATTGCACCTGTGCCCTTGGCAATGAAAGCACAGAGTCCTAACCACTGGACCCTGCCAGGGAATTCCCTAATACTAGAGAAACTTTAATTTTATAATCTGATAAAAAAAAGTATAAGAAGATTTTGCATACAACTGAAACTGCATGCTTGCTCAGTTGCTCAGTCATGGCTGACTCTTCTGAAGCCCTGTAGAATGTAGCCTGCCAGGCTCCTCTGTCCATGGAATTTTCCAAGCAAGAATACTGGAGCAGGTTGTCATTTCCTACTTCAGGGGATCTTCTCCACCCAGGGACTGAACCCATGTCTCCCGCATTGGCAGGAGAATTCTTTACCATGGTGCCATCTGGGAAACCCACAACTGAAACTAAGTTGACATTAATCCAAACAAAATTCCTGTGAATTAAGACAACTGGGGAAACTCTAAAATAGTAGCACAAAAAATAACCTAATCTGCATCTTAATGAATTAGCTGAGCTTGATTACCACACTCAGACAAACAAATATTTCATCCCCAAAGAACTATGAGTGAAGCAGGAAAGAAGGAAGCTTGGAATCACATTTGAGACAAGGGAAATGTTCAGATGGTCTAGAACCTGGAGTGCTTAGAGGTCTATGATACTAAGATTCCACTGGATGTCACTTCACAAAGGATTTTGGATGGTATCCTAAAGAGTTTAAACCTTTAAGCTTTTCAATAAGAGGGTGATGTGATCAGCTCTGTAGGATAAATTGAAAGAGATTAGAGGCAGGAAGGTCAGCTTTAGGGCAATGATGGTAGTCTCTGACTAAAGCATGTTCTTGCTGAAAAGGACTTAAGAGATCCTTATTAGTTCATCTGTTTATTTTACAAATTAAAAACCTGAGGACTAGACAGACACAGTGATACTCTAGGCTCACTGAATGAATAATCGTATATCCAAACTAAAACCCAATTTATGACTCTAATACCAAAAAGGGAGAGATCCAAAGGAACTTGTAAGTTTTGAGCCCTCCACCCACCTTCCTGGGCTTCCCAGGTGGAGCTAATGGTAAAGAACTTGCCTGACAATGCAGGAGACATTAGAGACATGGGTTCAATCCCTGGGTCAGGAAGATCCCCTGGAGGAGGGCATGGCAATCCACTCCAGTATTCTTGCCTGGAGAGTCCCATGGACAGAGGAGCCTGGCGGTTCACAATCCACGGGACTGCAAAGAGTTGGACACGACTGAAGTGACTGAGTATGCACCTACCTTCCTGGACTTACTGCCTACCTGGGGACCCTTCCCTCCACCACCAGACCTGCACCTCTCTCCTCCAGCCTTCCCTGCTCACCAGCTCAACCACCTGTCGTTTCCCAGTCTGCAACTCAAAGGTCCCTACGGCCCCTCCCTCTTTCATACTCTTGTATACGCTGTGTAACAAACTACCACACACTGAGTGCCTTAGAACAATGCCGGCTTTTTGGCTCACAGTTCTGTTGGTCAGAAGTCCAGCACAAGGGGACATGTGTATATGTACGGCAGCTTCATGTTGGTGTATGGCAGAAACCAACACTACATTGTAAAGCAGCTACCCTCCAATTAGAAATAAATAAAGTTTAAAAATGGTAATTGTAACAGTAACTATCACCTAAAAAATACAAAGGACTGAATATATTAAACTTTGTAAATGTTGTAGCATTTCTCTATCCAACATACCTTACTACATATATATAATAAACTGAAAATAAATGCTGCCACATGTATAACTGTCGGGAAAAAAAAAGAAAGCTAAAGTCTTTACAAGAATGTATTAAAATGGAAAATGAGTCAGTAAATCATGCTAGAAATAATTTAAAAAATAAAGAAGTCCAGCACAACATGGCTGGGTTCCCTGCTCAGGGATCATGAGGCCAAAATCAAGGTGTCAGCCTGGCTGAATGCTAGTCTGAAGGTTCTCAGGAAGACTCCACTTCCAAGCGTACCCTTATCATTGGGAGAATTCAGATCCTTGTGGTTACAGGACTAAGGTCACCACTGCCTGGGTGCCTGTCATTCAGGAGCCATTCTCAGCTCCTGGAGGTGAACTACATCCTCGACACATGGCCCCTCCACCTTCAGGCCAACAAGGATCCATCAAATCCTTCTTGGGCTTTCCATCTGTGATTTCTTCTACCTCTGACCTCTGAACCCAGATTTAAGGGACCTCTGAGATTAGGTCAGACCTTCTTGAATGATCTCCTTAAGACCCACTGTGTTGTGGAGTGGAATCTAATACCATGAGTAAAATAAACTGTATTCATAGTCCTGGGGACTAAGCGGGGTGTGTATACCATGGGATCAGGGAATCTTGGGGACCATATCAGAATTCTACCTCCATACTCTCTTCACTCTTACAAGAGTTTCATTTCTTTCAGCCAGGTTAGAGACTACAATTTAATTCCATCCAGAACAATAGTGAGAATACTACAGCTTCTTCTGATAACCTTGTTTTTCAAGGACAACTTCCCATTAAGCTAACATGATTTCCTGGTGGACTTTCAGGCAACATTGTAGAGAGATTTGCCATTTCCATCTCCGGAGGATCTTCCTGATTTTTTGGAGAGATCTGAAGTTAGGTGTGTTGATGAGTAGAGTTTATGTTCAAGCTATGAGTATCCATTGACCCCACTGTTTACACCACTCTACACTTCTGGGAATGTGGGTTCTTACACTTGAGCTAAGAGAATACAGAGGATCAGTCACCCTGAGTCAGAATTACCAAGTCAGGTTATTTTTCCTCTTTTTTTCCATCTTTAAGGGCTTAACCTGCTGCCCTGGCTTCAGCATCCTCATTTATAACCAGGCAGTTATTGGGGGGAAAAATTAAGTCAATTACAATCTAATTTTCATACAAAAAGAAAAAGAAAACAACAAACCAGTGCATTGCAACACTCAGCACACTCAATATGGCAAGAGGACCACCAAGTTGCCAGCTACTCTCTACTGAGCCTTCCTTCTTCCAGCAATCAGCCGATAACTAGTACTGGCACACTGTGCCTAATTAGACATTGCTGTGACATATGGGCATGAAATGTATGTGTTCCTTAGTCACCTCACTTTACTGTTAAATTGTCTGCAGAGACTTTTCCAAAAAATGAATAATTAAGCTTATTTCTTTGTCTCTTCTTTCCCAATTCCCTTAGATTCTATTCAGGTGATATAATTATCCTGTATCCATGGTAATGCTCATTATCTACACCTATAGGTGAAATCTTTGGGGGCTGCTGGTAAAATAATTTTTTCCCCCTTAATCTGGCTTCAATCTGTGTGCCCATGAATGATGAAGCCGTTTAAAGTCACTGGTGCTAATATGGATTCACGCTTTAGTTAGCACTGCGAGCTAATGCTCACATTCAATTCCCTACTGCATTTCTTTTTACTTAAGTTTGACAGAGAAATACATAACTCCCTTATCTCCATCACAGTTTTTGTTCTAATGAACTGCCCAATTATAATACCTGAACTACATAACACTTCTGAAATAGTTGTGATATTTGCAGAAAAGGTATAAGCAAGAGTTCAGAATTTAAATAATGTGTTCCACAAATGGCTCCAAAACAGATTAACTTCTAAGTATTGAAGCATTTAATAAAAGTCACCACTCTGACACCTTAAGGTACTGATCTTACTGACAAGCACCTCATGTCCTACCTTTAACAACTTTGCTGGTTGTGTTTGTTAGTTGCTCAGTCATGTCCGATTCTTTGCAACCCCATGGACTATAGCTCAACAGGCTCCTCTGTTCAAGGGATTCTCCAGGCAAGAATACTGGAGTGGGTTGCTATTCCCTTCTCCATGGCTGGTTGTAACACACTGTTAATGAGTAAACACCAAAAGGATGTGGAATCAGAAGACAAGGCTTTGAATTTCAGTCCTTCCACTTTCTACCTTAAGGCCACCAGTAAGTTATTGAACTTGTTCCCAGTCTTAAGTTTCCTTATCTGAAAACTTGGAAGAATAATAATAATAACTTCATAAGATTCTTCGTGAAGATTAGAGAAAATATGCTTAGCACCTAGTAAGTGCCCAATAGATGGTGCTGTGATTATTACTGCTAGAGTGATCCTGGTGTGGAGCTCTCTGGGAAGGCGGACTTTTAGCCCATGCCCAAGAACTTCTGAATCAGAACCTTCAGTCTCACGAGATCCTTGGGTGATCTGGGTGCATGTTAAAACCTGGGCAGCACTGGTGCTGAAAACAGAAAACTTGTGGAATGCGGATGTTTCATTTTGGCCATGGAAATGTTTCACGGGTTCTTTTCTAATACATCATTTGAAATGACATTCTTTCCAATTTTTTGTCTGTGTTGACAAAATGACAGAATTCCTCCTCTTTTCACTCTTAGGTTAACAGAAAACTAAAATAACACATCTACAGAGACCTTAAAGACTCTATAGACTATACCTCAACTCAAGGCCAAGAAGATGAATGGGTCAGTGGCAGATCTTGCATTACATTCTCCTGATTGGTTTAAGATAAATATCCTCTAGAGCACACATTTAATTCAGTAAAAGGAGGTGAAAGCTTTTATTTTGTTGGATGAACATAAGCCCAGCTACTTTAATAAGTTATTTAATAGGAATAGGGAAGAAAGAATTAGAGTACAAACATGATGTAGACAAATTAATAGAGTGTTTAAGAGGTTAGACTTTGGAGTCAGGGTCAAAACCTGCTTGAGGCATCAGGCAGGTACTGAACTCCCTTCACCTTGAACTCTCTGAGCCTTGGTTTGTTCATCTGTAACATAAAGTTACTAAAACATGTTTTATAAAGTTGTGGATACTAAATGAGATCACATGCAAAGATACAGCGTAGAGCAAGATACATGATAATTGTTCAGTAAATGATAACAGTATTATTATTGACTTTTTAATCAAGCATATATATTTTTATTGACTATAATTGCTTTACAATGTTGTGTTTGTTTCTGCTGTACGACAAAGTGAGTCAGCCGTATGTGTACACATATCCCCTCCTTTTGAGCCTCCCTCCCACTCCTCCATCCCAGCCCTTTAGGTCACCACAGAGCGCCAAGCTGAGCTCCCTATGCTATACAGCAGCTTCCCACTAGCTGTCTATTTTATGCGTGGTAGTGTATATTTCAGAGAAGACAATGGCACCCCACTCCAGTACTCTTGCCTGGAGAATCCCAGGGATGGGGGAGCCTGGTGGGCTGCCGTCTGTGGGGTCGCGCAGAGTTGGACACGACTGAAGCGACTCAGCAGCAGCAGTGTATATTTACATTACTATCTGGCACGGCTAATGAGCTCACAGATAAGCAAGGAGGAAAGATGAACGTGA
>NW_011495015.1:4981598-4991010 GCF_000754665.1 Bison bison bison | reverse complement strand
GTGTCCTAAAATAATTGATGTAATTTCTGTTTCCTTTTAATGGGAATAACTGTTCTGTGAACAACAAGTCACTAGGTACGTAAGAACAGAAAAGGCAAAAAGAGGACACCAGAGGATCCCAGAGTGAGCAGTTGCAGGAAGTAGGGTGAGAATTGTGGCAAAGAGTGAAGAGGGTGGAATTATTAAAATTTAGGAGCTTGGAGGAGGAGGCCTGTGAAACCCGAAGTTGGATCTCGGAGATGACAGCATTTCTTGGCTGGTGTCTCTGATGTGGACATCATACATCTGGTTCTGGAAATATGGAGATAACTACAAACTGGATTCCATGCTGCCACTGGACAGAATTTTCTGCAGTCTCCAGCTCATAGCTCGGGAAAACAGGAAGCACAGCACAGAGCAGGCTCTCCTTTCCCCTCTAGTTTTCCTGTCTCCCTCTATTGTTCCCTATTTAGACAGCCTAACAGGGAGCAGCTGGCAAAGAAAGGATGTGGCTTGTAGAGCAGCAGCCCAGCTGGCAGCCCAAAGCCAGGAACTGAAGGATGGATTTAGGGCTGAGAGACAAGAGCTTTCTAAGCAGCACTACAGGTTGCCATAATGCGAAACCACGTGATAAGGACCATAAGAAAGATTGTATTTTGGAAAAGAAGGGAGTCCAGAGAAATTAAAGTGACTTCCAGGTGGGTACATGGTTGTCGTGAGCTATGCCTTGAAAAGGAGATAAGAGTTTGCCCCATGGAGCTTCTGCCTCCTCCGTTTCCCTCTCCCCACCTCTGTTGTAATAAACACGGAAAAACGAGGAACTGGGAGCTTGAGCATTGTTGCTACAGCCTTCCACGAACCTGGCACGTATATGATTACTGGAGGCAGAGGGAAGAAGGAACAATGATGAACCCAATCTTCACAAAGATTGTTTTCCACTTTTGTCTGTGGTTTGCCTCTGACTACTTAGGGGTTTTGGAAGTTTCTTGTGATTGCGTTTCTGACAGAATAATGGGGATCCATGTATAAGAACAGTAACCATGAAACGCATAGAATCAAAGACATTGAGTGGGGTGTGTATTTTCCACGCTTGGCTACAGCCTTCCTCCCCCAGAAGGAGGGTTCTAATTAAATAAGCTCCTGAGTTGGGTCACTCATCAGCAAACCACATGCCAAATGCTTAACAAAGATAAAACCTCTGCTTTCTCATAGATGGAACTCAGATAGCATTATGACATTAGCTTTATCATCATCATCAGAAAAAAAAAGAGATCCCTCAGAGAAAGTATCCTGGGAAAAACCCATCAGGATATAAAAGGGACCAAGGAAACAACTGGAATGTGGTCTCAAAGATGGAGGGAGGGCAGAAATCACATGTGCGTTTGCATAGTCCCCATTCTAGCCTCAATGCCACCGATTTTTTGTATTATGCATCATATGTATATCAAAAACAAGAACTGAGGGACAAGTATTTATTTTTTTAAGACAAGTATTTATTTTTTTCACGTATTTATTTTTTAAGAAAGAGGTGTGTAGATACCTAGTTCTTTGAATTTATAGGTGATATGCATCATCTTTCTTTTTTATGCTATAACTCTATGATGTGAAAGTTGCTCAGTGGTGTCCAACTCTCAGTGACCCCATGGACTGCAGCCTGCCAGGCTCCTCTGCCCATGGAATTCTCCAAGCCAGAATACTATACAGGGTAGCAGGTCCCTTCTCCAGGGGATTTTCCCAACCCAGGGGTCAAACCCAGGTTTCCCGCATTGCAGGTAGATGCTTTACCATATGAGCCACCAGGGAAGTTCAAGAATACTGGAGTGGGTAGCCAATCCCTTCTCCAGGGGATCTTCCCAACCCAGGAACTGAACCAGAGTCTCCTGCATTGCAGGTGCATTCTTTACCAGCTGAACTACCAGGGAACTCATATAAAATTCTTTTATCATTGGAGTATAACTGCTTTACAATGGTGGGTTAGTTTCTGCTGCAAAAACAAAGTGAATAAGCTACATGTGTACATATATCCCCTCCCTCTTGAGCCTACCTCCCATCCTCACCCCCATCTCACCCCTCTAAGTCATCTCAGAGCACCAAGCTGAGCTTCCAGGGCTATACAACAGCTTCTCACTAACTATCCATTTTACACATGGCAGTGTGTATATGTCAATGTACTCTCCCAGTTTGTCCCGCCCTCCCCTTCCCCTACCTGTGTCTACAGTCTGTTCTGTTTGTGTTTCAACTGTGTGTATATGTGTTAGTTGCTCAATCATGTCCAACTCTTTCCAACCCCATAGACTGTAGTCCACCAGGCAACTCAGTCCACAGAATTCTCCAGGCAAGAATACTGGAGAGGGTTGCCATTTCCTTCCCTAGGGGATCTTCCTGACCCAGGGATTGAACCCAGGTCTCCTGCATTGCAGCAGATTCTTTATCATCTGAGCCACAAGGGAAGCCCTGGTATCTCTATTCCTGCCTTGCAAATATGTCCACCTGCACCCTTTTAATAGATTCCATAAATACGTGTTAATATACAATATTTATTTCTCTCCTTCTGACTTTAGAAAAGTACAACCTTCCAAGACTAAACCAGGAAGAAATGAAAAATATACTCCTTTTTTAAGGAACCAAATAGATTTATTCAAAATATATACCAGACAGATAGACTGCAGGCAGTTACCTCATTTCAGTTTGCCAAGGACAGTCTGCTCAAGGTGATTGTCAATGTACCGACTAAGGTATACATGACTATGAGGCAACACCACCCCTTCTCTGTGCCATTATCCTTTATGTGAAAGATCACTGGTAAAGATGAGTTTCGTATGCAGTTTGTTGCTGTTTAGTCGCTAAATCGTGTCCAACACTTTACAACCCCATGGATAGTAGCTCACCAGGCTTGTCTGTCCATGAGATTCTCCAGGCAAGAATACCGGAGTCGCTTGCTATTTCCTTCTCCAGGGGATCTTCCTGACCCAGGGATTGAACCCATGTCTCTTAGGTGACCTGTATTGGCAGGAGGGTTCTTTACCACTGAGACACTAGAGAGCCGTTTGTATGCAGACATATAGCCAAAAAATCAAACATAACAAAAATAGATAAGGGACACTTCACCTTATATGTATAATTATTCAAAAACTGCATTTGAATGGAAGGTGACACTCCATATAAATCTTTTGTGCAGACTGAGACCTACACTAATGAGGTCCATTTTGCTGCCTATCAAAAAGCATTCTTCTTTGCCAACAGCTACCCACTGTGGACGAGGCACTGCGGTCTCCACAGTGACAGAGATGGTCAGCATTTCAAAGGTGCCAACATCTTCAACTGAACAAAGCCAATTGAATACGAATGTATTGGCTATAATCTCCAAGTGGAAGAGCCCTGTTCAGAATTCCTAAAACAAAGAACAACGTCTTTGTCCTGAAGCAAATCCTACTCAAAGTGATACTGACTCCCATGAAACCAGGTTAGTCCATGAAAAATTGTTAAAGAGCTACTTTCTGCTTAAGATTCTTTGCTTTAATGAATCTCAGTCCCAAAGGTTTTCTTCTTTAAGTTGGCAGTGTTGTGTTAAGTTAAATCCCTTAATGTGTTTTGTGTAGGGAGAAGAAACCTGCAAAGCCTGGTGTTTACAGCATTTTCGCAGATGGTCCCAATGGATCAGTCACACAATTTTTAATCTGAGAATGAACTTTAAAAATCTTCACCTAACTTTACAGTTTCCAATGTTCTAGATATGAAATGCTTAAGGACTAACTACCCCATTGTTAGCAGTTTTTCTCCCTTTTCCTGCTCATATCTCTTGACAAGATGTAATAAAATCACTTAGATAAACTCTAACACTGATGGGTTTGCAATGAGAGTATGCTTTGATGTTTAGTTATGTTCCCATGACTATGCCATAGGTGATGAAAATCACCTGAATTTAAGGGACATAAGAAAAAAAATTGCATTATGCAAGTGTTTTGGACATGGGACTTTTCATAAAATTTGGGACTTTTCTGCACAGTTTGAGTTACATAATAATTCCACTGACTGCAGATTTTAAAGAGGACCCCTGATGGTTGTGTAGCTGTGGTTTCACGCTTCTGTCTTGCTGCAGAGCTGGGTAGCTACGCGCAGACTCTGTTCCTCCCACCTGCTCACTTAAAAATAAACTTCTCAAGAACTTGAATGCAAAAACATTAGCTTAACATTTCATTAATAATTTCAATGCAAAAAAGCAAAAGTAAGATGAAATCACCCACACAGAATATGTAATATTCTTGAGTTCCTGTTATATTTGTAAAAAATGATTCTTAATTTAGAAGGGAAAGATCTAGGTTATCAAAGGAGTATTCATCAAAAAAAAGTTAACTTTTGTTTTAAAACTTTTTGAATGTACTTGCTTTTAAAGACAATAAGACTGGAACAGATTTTCTACCAATTTGTATTCCTATGCTTGATGGGATCTAAATGTACATATTGCAATTTTGCAATTATGATAAAACTATTGTTCTTTTTACTTTATTATTACTTTAGTGAAGGACAGGGAAGCCTGGCGTGTTGCAGTCCATGGGGTCACAAAGAGTCAGACACAACTTAGCAACTGAACAATTACTTTTAAAAACTATTATTTTATAGTAGAACATTATAATATGTATTATTTTATTAATGACAATATTTTTCACATGAGACACAATGGAGTATTACTCAGCCATTAAAAAGAATACATTTGAATCAGTTCTAATGAGGTGGATGAAACTGGAGCCTATTATACAGAGTGAAGTAAGCCAGAAGGAAAAACACCAATACAGTATACTAACGCATATATATGGAATTTAGAAAGATGGTAACAATAACCCGGTGTACAAGACAGCAAAAGAGACACTGATGTATAGAACAGTCTTATGGACTCTGTGGGAGAGGGAGAGGGTGGGAAGATTTGGGAGAATGGCATTGAAACATGTAAAATATCATGTAAGAAACGAGTTGCCAGTCCAGGTTCGATGCACGATACTGGATGCTTGGGGCTAGTGCACAGGGATGACCCAGAGGGATGGTATGGGGAGGGAGGAGGGAGGAGGGTTCAGGATGGGGAACACATGTACACCTGTGGCGGATTCATTTTGATATTTGGCAAAACTAATACAATTATGTAAAGTTTAAAAATAAAATAAAATTTTAAAAAAATATATTCCACAAAAAAAAAATAATAAAAAAAGTGAATAGAATGTGAATATAAATATAAAAAGTGAAGAAATGAATTCAGAGTAATTTTTCAAAAGAAGACACAAATATTAAACAATGACAATAATCTTTTACATGAAAATGCTCTCTTGATTGTTCCTCAGACTTCTTAACTTTTATTAGGCTCAATTTCAGCACTCATGGCATAAATGAAGAATGAGGAAAACACTGTAGTAAAAGGTATCCAAAGGCACTATTCTGAATATCAAAATGAACATTTTACACCATGTGGGTATTGCTTGCAAGAATTTTCTGTGCTTCTTGTTCACATGGTTATCCATCAGCATTAAAAGAAAAGACATTAAAAACATGATTTAGAGTTTTTTCAAACTAACCTAGCCTTGTCATAAGAATAAAGGAACTCAGGACAGGCTGAAAACATTGCCAGGTGGAGTCTACAGTCATAGAGAGTCAGGTAGGATACTCATCAGATTTCCATTTTAGAGAGGAAAGTAGGTAGCTTCTTGTATCCCATATAAACTGGAGCTAACCAAACCCCCACTCCAGTATTCTTGCCTGGAGAATCCCCATGAACAGAGGAGCCTGGCAGGCTACAGTCCATGGGGTCGCAAACAGTTGGACACGACCGAGCGACTAAGAGCAGTGTAACCAAACCCTCAGGTAGACACATGTGATCTGGCAATCAGTTCTAGCTTGGGGCCCTTTGGAAAGAATCTTAGGTGCAGAAAGCCAGGGTTGGGGCATCCACAGTGCACAAGCCTGGCCACTGCCTAGCTTGGGAGTAACCATGTCATAGGTTCGTGGAGGGAACAAGATGTACAGTCTTACAGATGAATTAGATACATGATGCCCTTCTTGTTTATTTCTTTAAACCGTAGTTCTCTGAAAGTGAAATTCCTGACAGCTTCCTACTATGCCTGCTGCTTATTATTAATAAACCAACCGAAGCACAGAGTGATGATAAACTAAGCCCTAGAAATCCACAGAAAGGAAATAAACAAAAGTGTGGTAAAATATTCGGCCTCACAGGAAACCTCAATTTTAACACAATTATATCTTTTAGAATTTTCACCTGTCATGTTGTCAAATATTCTTAAAAAATAATAAGCAATGCTAGAAAGGATCAGGCACACATGTTTTCTCATACACTTCTGGTCTCAGCAAGAGCACAGACACCTTGGGATAAAGTATGGCTGTGTGTTTCTAGGGATTTGATGATCATCATCATCACTGTGCCAGCAAGTCTACCATGAAGATTGGATACTTAGGGGGAAAACTAATAAAACAGTGAAGAACTATGTGCATATATGATCCTCACAGAATCATTCATCAAGGCAAAAAAATGGAAATTCACATGTACTCCATCTCTAACAAATGTTGAGGGGCTCTGCTGCTGCTTAGAATATAGAACGTGGAGGAGAATTCTGTTTTTGTTGTTCAGTTGCTACATTGTGTCCAACTCTTTTGGGACCCCATGGACTGTAGCCTGTCTCCTCTGTCCATAGAATTTCCCAGGCAAGAATACTGATTGTCATTCAGTGGCTAATTGTGTCCAACTCTTTGTGATATCAGGGACTGCAGTACACCAGGCTTCTCTGTCCAGTATCTCCCAGAGTCTGCTCACACTTATGTCCACTGAGTCGGTGATGCCATCCAACCATCTCATCCTCTGTTGTCCCCTTCTCCTCCTGCCCTCAATCTTTCCCAGCATCAGGGTCTTTTCCAATGAGTCAGCTCTTCACATCAGGTAGCCAAAGTATCAGAGCTTCAGCTTCAGCATCAGTCCTTCCAATGAATATTCAGGATTGATTTCCTTTAGGATAGACTGGTTTGATCTCCTTGCTGTCCAAGGGACTCTCAAGAGTCATCTTCAGCACCACAGTTTGAAAGCACCGGTGCTTTCTGTGCTCAGCTTTCTTTTTCTCTGCTATTTTAGATACCTCATACCTATTCCTCTGGATCTCTATTCTTTAGAGGCACAGAACCAACAGGAAATATATAAAGAAATGAGATACAGATAGAAAGATAGAGAGAGAGATGGATGGATAGGTGGAGGGATAGATTGATAGACTGATAGAAAGAAATAGATTTATTACAGAAATTGATTCACACAGTTATGAAGTTTGAGAAGTACCACTATTTGCAATATGTAAAACCAGGAAAGCCAGTAGTATAAATCAGTCCAATATCAAAGGCCTCAGTACAGGAGTGCTGATGCCCAAAAGCATGAAAAGATGGATGTCCCAGCTCAGGAAGAAAGTGAATTCACACTTCCTTTGCCTTTTTGTTCTATTCAGGCCCTCAAAGGACTAGATGATGCCCATCCACTTTGGTGAAGGTGGATCTCTTTACTCAGTTTAATAAATCAAATGCTAACCTCAGTCATGAAATTAAAAGACCCTTGCTCCTTGAAAGAAAAGCTATGACAAACCTAGACAGTGCATTAAAAAGCAGAGACATTACTTTGCTGACAAAGGCCTGTCTAGTCAAAGCTGTGGTTTTTTCAATATAGATGTGAGAGTTGGACCATAAAGAGAGCTGAGCGCTGAAGAATTGGTGTTTTTGAACTGTGGTGTTGGAGAAGACTCTTGAGAGTCCTTTGGACTGCAAGGAGATCCAACCACTCCATCCTAAAGGAAATCAGTCCTGAATATTCATTGGAAGGACTGATGCTGAAGCTGAGGCTCCAATACTTTGACCACCTGGTGTGAAGAGCCGACTCATTGGAAAAGACCCTGATGCTAGGAAAGATTGAAGGCAAGAGGAGATAGGGATGGCAGGAAGAGACAGTGCCGACAGGATGAGATGGCTGGATGGCATCACTGACTCAACAGGTATGACTCTGAGTAAGCTCTGGGAGATGGTACAGGACAGGGAAGCCTGGCGTGCTGCAGTTCATGGGGTTCAAAGAGTCAGACACAACTGACCAACTGAACAACAATCTCTTCCCAAAACAGCCCTCACTGACACTCAAATTGTAATCCCTTATGATTATACAGTGGAAGTGAGAAATAGATTTAAGGGACTAGATCTGATAGAGTGCCTGATGAACTATGGACAGAGGTACGTGACATTCTACAGGAGACAGGGATCAAGACCATCCCCATGGAAAAGAAATGCAAAAAAGCAAAATGGCTGTCTGAGGAGGCCTTACAAATAGCTGTGAAAAGAAGAGAAGCAAAAAGCAAAGGAGAAAAGGTAAGATATAAGCATCTGAATGCAGAGTTCTAAAGAATAGCAAGAAGAGGTAAGAAAGCCTTCCTCAGAGATCAATGCAAAGAAATAGAGGAAAACAACAGAATGGGAAAGACTAGAGATCTCTTCAAGAAAATTAGAGATACCAAGGGAACATTTCATGCAAAAATGGGCTCAATAAAGGACAGAAATGGTATGGACCTAACAAAAGCAGGAGATATTAAGAAGAGGTGGCAGGAATACACAGAAGAACTTTACAAAAAAGATCTTTATGACCCAGATAATCACGATGGTGTGATCACTCACCTAGAGCCAGACATCCTGGAATGTGAAGTCAAGGGGCCTTGGAAAGCATCACTATGAACAAAACTAGTGGAGGTGATAGAATTCCAGTTGAGCTATTTCAAATCCTGAAAGATGATGCTGTCAAAGTGCTGTACTCAAAATGCCAGCAAATTTGAAAAACCCAGCAGTGGCCACAGGCCTGGAAAAGATCAGTTTTCATTCCAATCCCAAAGAAAGGCAATGCCAAAGAATGCTCCAACTACCGCACAACTGCACTCATCTCACACACTAGTAAAGTAATTCTCAAAATTCTCCAAGCCAGGCTTCAGCAATACATGAACCAGATGTTCAATCTGGTTTTAGAAAAGGCAGAGGAACCAGAGATCAAATTGCCAACATCCGGATCATGGAAAAAGCAAGAGAGTTCCAGAAAAACATTTATTTCTGTTTTTTTGACTATGCCAAAGCCTTTGACTGTGTGGATTGCAATAAACTGAAAATTCTGAAAGAGTTGGGAATCCCAGACCACCTGACCTGCCTCTTGAGAAACCTATATGCAGGTCAGTAAGCAAGAGTTAGAACTGGACATGGAACAACAGACTGGTTCCAAATAGGAAAAAGAGTACGTCAAGGCTATATATTGTCACCCTGCTTATTTAACTTATATGCAGAGTACATCATGAGAAATGCTGGGCTAGAAGAAGCACAAGCTGGAATCAAGATTGCCGGGAGAAATATCAATAACCTAGGATATGCAGATGACACC
>NW_011495015.1:4977498-4981409 GCF_000754665.1 Bison bison bison | reverse complement strand
AGAAAAGACTCTGATGCTGGGAGGGATTGGGGGCAGGAGGAGAAGGGGATGACAGAGGATGAGATGGCTGGATGGCATCACTGACTCGATGGATGTGAGTCTGAGTGAACTCCGGGAGTCGGTGATGGATAGGGAGGCCTGGTGTGCTGCGATTCATGGGGTCGCAAAGAGTCAGACATGACTGAGCGACTGAACTGAACTGAACTGAACTATGTGGGCATCCCTTAGCCCAGTCAAGTTGACATAAATTAGTCATAACATCATGTCAGTAGAATCATGCAGGATTTGTCTTTCTGTGACTGGCTTATATAACTTCTCATGATGTCCTCCAGGTTCATTCATGCTATAACATACTGCAGAATGTATATACACACACATTCTTTAGCCATTCATCCATTAATGGGCATTTTGATTATTCCTACATCTTGGTTATTATAAATAATGTACAGGAAATATGGGACTGCTGATGTATTTTCAAGATCCTGCTTTCAATTCTTTTGGGTAAACACTCAGAAACACAATTGTTGGATCATGTGGTAGTTGTATTCTTTTTTTTTTTTTTTGAGGAACCATCATGCTTTTCATAGCAACTGCACCATTTTGCATTCTAACAACAGAATGCAAGGGTTTCAGTTTCTCCACAATCTATCCAACACTTATCTTTTGTTTTTTTAATGGGCATCCCAACAAATATAAGTTGATATTTCATATTTCTTTGCATTTCCATCATAATTAGTTATATTGAGAATCTTTCTATATATCTATTGGCCATTTGTATTTTCTCTTTGAAAAAATGTGTGCTCAACATGTTTGCACATTTTTTTAATCAGGTTATTTATTTTTTCTATTGAGCTGTAGGAGGTCCTCAGATATCTTAGGTATTAACTCCTTACCAGCTATGTAGTTTGCAAGCATTTTCCCCCATTTTGTAGGTTGCCTTATTGTTTGTTGCTATGCAGAAGCTTTTTAATTTGATGTAGTCCCACTTGTTTATTTTTGCTTTTGTTGCCGGAGCTTTTGGTGTCATATCCAAGAAATCATTGCCAACACCAATGTCATGAAACTATTTCCTTCACTTCTCCAACTGCTTCTTAGTTTCCAAAATAATGCCTCTCTTTTTCCTGTTGCTATCCCTTTACTGTAAAGGGGAGAGTGGCAATACATGTGTGCATTCAATCTGCCTTGCTCTGATGAAAGCTGTTTTTTGTTTTTTGTTTTTTTTTTCATTTCACACGTATCTGGATTTGCAGAGAAGTCTAACTAGTCTACATGAGTTGCATGAGGTTAGTGATAAGAATGTGTATGTGTGTGCTCAGTGGTGTCTGACTCTTTGCAACCCCATGGACTGTAGCCTGCCAGGTTCCTCTGTCCATGGAATTTTCCAGGTAAGAATACTGGAGTGGGTTACCATTTCCTTCTCCAGGGGATCTTCCCAACCCAGGGATCGAACCAGTGTCTCTTGTGTCTCCTGCATTGGCACAAGAGGATTCTTAACCACTGGCACCACCTGGGAGGCACTCAGAGATTAGAATAAAGAGCTGTCATCATTGCACACTACTAGTATATGCCAGGTACACAATTTTATTTAGGTTCCAAGCATTCTGGACTCTTGTTGATCATGATGGCTACTCCATTTCTTCTAAGGAATTCTTGCCCACAGTAGTAGATATAATGGTCATCTGAGTTAAACTCACCCATTCCAGTCCATTTTAGTTCGCTGATTCCTATAGAATGTCAACGTTCACTCTTCCATCTCCTGTTCGACCACTTTCAATTTGCCTTGATTCATGGACCTCACATTCCAGGTTCCTATGCAATATTGCTCTTTACAGCATTGGACCTTGCTTCTATCACCAGTCACATCCACAACTGGGTATTGTTTTTGCTTTGGCTCCATCCCTTCATTCTTTCTGGAGTTATTTCCCCACTGATCTCCAGTAGCATATTGAGTACCTACTGACTCAAGGAGTTCCCCTTTCAGTATCCTATCATTTTGCCATTTCATACTGTTCATGGGGTTCTCAAGGCAAGAATACTTAAGTGGTTTGCCATTCCCTTCTCCAGTGGACCACATTCTGTCAGAACTCTCCACCAAGAAACACCTGGAGTAACAGGCAAATTTGGCCTTGGAGTACAGAATGAAGCAGGGCAAAGGCTAATAGAGTTTTGCCAAGAGAATACACTGGTCATAACAAACACTCTCTTCCAATAACACAAAAGAAGACTCTACACATGGACATCACCAGATGCTCAACACCTAAATCAGATTGATTCTATTCTTTGCAGCCAAAGATGGAGAAGTTCTATACAGTCAGCAAAAACAAGACCAGGAGCTGACTGTGGCTCAGATCATGACTCCTTATTGCCAAATTCAGACTTAAACTGAAGAAAGTAGGGAAAACCACTAGACCATTCAGGTATGACCTAAATCAAATCCCTTATGATTATATAGTGGAAGTGAGAAATAGATTTAAGGGACTAGATCTGATAGAGTGCCTGATGAACTATGGACAGAGGTTCGTGACATTGTACAGGAGACAGGGATCAAGACCATCCCCAAGAAAAAGAAATGCAAAAAGGTAAACTGGGTTTCTGAGGAGGACTTACAAATAGCTATGAAAAGAAGAGAAGCAAAAAGCAAGGGAGAAAAGGAAAGATATAAGCATCTGAATGCAGAGTTCCAAAGAATAGCAAGAAGAGATAAGAAAGCGTTCCTCAGTGATCAATGCAAAGAAATAGAGGAAAACAGCAGAATGGGAAAGACTAGAGATCTCTTCAAGAAAATTAGAGATACCAAGGGAACATTTCATGCAAAGATGGGCTTGATAAAGGACAGAAATGGTATGGACCTAACAGAAGCAGAAGATATTAAGAAGAGGTGGCAAGAATACACAGAAGAGCTTCACGACCAAGATAATCACAATGGTGTGATTATCTCACCTAGAGCCAGATATCCTGGAATGTGAAGTCAAGTGGGCCTTAGAAAGCATCACTATGAACAAAGCTAGTGGAGGTGATGGAATTCCAGTTGAGCTATTTCAAATCCTGAAAGATGACGCTGTGAAAGTGCTGCACTCAATATGCCAGCAAATTTGGCAAACTCAGCAGTGGCCACAGGACTGGAAAAGGCCAGTTTTCATTCCAATCCCAAAGAAAGGCAATGCCAAAGAATGCTCCAACTACCACACAGTTGCACTCATCTCACACGCTAGTAAAGTAATGCTCAAAATTCTCTAAGCCAGGCTTCAGCAATACATGAACCGTGAACTTCCAGATGTTCAAGCTGGTTTTTGAAAAGGCAGAGGAACCAGAGATCAAATTGTCAACATCCGCTGGATCATGAAAAAAGCAAGAGAGTTCCAGAAAAACATCTATTTCTGCTTTACTGACTATGCCAAAGCCTTTGACTGTGTGGATCACAATAAACTGTGGAAAATTCTGAAAGAGATGGGAATACCAGACCACCTGATCTGCCTCTTGAGAAACCTATATGCAGGTCAGGAAGCAACAGTTAGAACTGGACATGGACATGGTTCCAAATAGGAAAAGGAGTACATCAAGGCTGTATACTGTCACCCTGCTTATTTAACTTATATGCAGAGTACATCATGAGAAACGCTGGACTGGAAGAAGCACAAGCTGGAATCAAGATTGTTGGTAGAAATATCAATAACCTCAGATATACAGATGACACCACCCTTATGGCAGAAAGTGAAGAACTAAAAAGCCTCTTGATGAAAGTGAAAGAGGAGAGTGAAAAAGTTCGCTTAAAGATCAACATTCAGAAAACGAAGATCTTGGTATCTGGTCCCATCACTTCATGGGAAATAGATGGGGAAACAGTGGAAACATGTCAGACTTTATTTTTTGGGGCTCCAAAATCACTGCAGATGGTGACTGCAGCCATGAAA
>NW_011495015.1:4969550-4977074 GCF_000754665.1 Bison bison bison | reverse complement strand
TCCAGTACTTTGGCCACCTCATGCGAAGAGTTGACTCATTGGAAAAGACTCTGATGCTGGGAGGGATTGGGGGCAAGAGGAGAAGGGGACAACAGAGGATGAGATGGCTGGATGGCATCACCGACTTGATGGACGTGAGTTTGAGTGAACTCCGGGAGATGGTGATGGACAGGGAGGCCTGGCATGCTGCGATTCATGGGGTTGCAAAGAGTCGGACACGACTGAGTGACTGAACTGAAACAATCCTGAGAGAGTGGGACAGTTACTATCCTCATTTTACTGATAAGGAAACTGGGATTAGAGGTCAAACATTCATCCAGTATTATAAATCTTTTAACTGCATAAATTTCCACAAGGAGCAGAGAGAGGACTGAGATCCAAGTACTTTGATTTCAGAGCCTAAGCTTTAACTGCAACAATGTAATGCTTTTATCTTAACTTAAAGGGATATGCATACATCACCGATAAGGCTAGCAGCAATTGGTTTCTCTGGCAACCTAGACTGCATATTTCTCACCAGAGGGGATCTAGAACAAAAAATGGAAGGCTGTAAATTATTTCTTAGGGAACAATAGTTTCCCCTTTAATTTTCTGACATTTCCACTAATGCAAAGGAAGCAGTAAATATCCCTTCTCACCAAGAGTTCTTGTACTTTCCAGAAAGGACTAGAAAAATGATTCATTTTAAGGGAAAATGACTTTTAACCTTTTCAAGATATTACACAGTTAACTAGAACTACAAAATATTAAACTAAATGAGAGTGGTAGATAGGTAACAATATCCCACTCCTCTCAGCATCCAGATCTTTCTAACATGACCTTGTGGCTCCTCCAGCTGAGAAGTGGAGTCTATCTTGCTGCACGTTAAGCCTCGACTGGTCCTAAAGACTCTCTCCTGCTGCTAGAATGTTCCAGAAGCTATAGAGTGTTGGTTTCAGCCCCTTACATGCACCTCTCCTCTTGCTCGGTCCCTTGACGTGGCCTGGAGGGTCTGCTGGAGGGTTAGGGCCCTTGGGAGCAGACCCAGTCACCCAGTTTTCCCATCCAAGGCCCACGCCTGGGAGTAAACTTAGCCAAGAACCTACCGGACACACAGGGGACTGCTGAGGCCTAAGAGAGCCTAGTTGATCCCAGCCAACACTTGTGAACCACAGAACTGTGAGATGATAAGTGGTTGTTGTTTTGATCCATCAAGTTGTTAAGTGGCTCATAATACATCATCACTGTGCTTACAGTTAATTGATGCAAAGGCCAGAGTGGCTTCTCTACAGTTTCGAGTACTGCTGTCTGCACAGCCTGGAATTGGAGAACCTTAGTCTCTAGATCAGAAATAAAGCTTGGGACTAATCCATTGTCCTTCCTAGAGCAGCTGTGAGCCACCCCAATCAGCCAAAACCGAGGTGGCTGAACATTCCATCTGGGAAGAAAGGCGTTCCCATCACTTGCACAAAGAGGACTCTCTCTCCCTCCCTCATATCTGGAATCTAATGTTGAGGGCCTTTACTATTAACAAGCAATGTAAGATATTCACATTAACCATATATTTTTAGATTTGTTATTACTTACATGTGGAATCTAAAAGATGAAACAAATGAATGAATATAACAAAAGAAAAACAGATTTACAGAGAACAAACGAGTGGTTACCAATGGTGTGGAGGGATGTGATAGGGGTAGGAGATTAAGAGGTACAAATCACCATGTATAAAATAAATAAGTTACAAGGATATATTGTATGACACAGGATATAGCCAATTTTTATAATAATTTTAAATGAAATATAATCTATAAAAATATTGAATCACTATGTTGCACACTTGAAACCAATAAAATACTGTAAATCAACTATATTTCAATACAAAATAAGACTTCAATTTAAAATAAATGTAGTGTTTGTCCAGAGCACATCTAGGACATTTCAAAAACTACTTTCATGTACACATTTACTTCCTCCTTGTTAATTTAGACACAAGGAGGGAAAGCTAGGAACCAGCTGTGGCAGAGATTACTAACTTTCCTCCAATATTCATTGTCCCCTCTTTTATCAGAGTCTTAATTTTGCCAGACATATGACCACCCATGATAAAAAGCACATCTCTCCATCTCTGTTGCAGCCAGGTCTGGCCATGCAAGGATGTTCAGGGCACTGGGATGTGTCCCCTCCATGTTTCTCTCCTCCTCCCACTCACTGGATTGAGGGTACACGACTGAGCCATCAGTCACGCCCACAGTGACGACAAGGGCAACAGCTCAAACGGGTAAAGCAACAAGGTAGAAAGAACCCCAGTCCACGGACAGCCTCAAAGAGCAGAAATCTGGGGACCAGGACCTGTCCTAGCAAGGACACAAAAGGGTATAAAAACAGATAAGACATAGGTAAACATTCTAATATACATGCATATGGAGTCTAAGAAGTGATACAGACAATAAACAGAATAGAAGCAATGCTTGAAGAGGTAATTGCCTGGAATCTTTCTAAACTGACTGTAGAAACCAAGCTATCACATAACATCAAGAATCCCAACAGAACCCAAGCCAGATAAGATATAAAGAAAGCCACCTCTAGAGGAAAACTATTGAGAAAAGTATTAAAATGCCAATGAAGCACACCCCCAAAATCCCCAGAGAAACAGTAAGATACACTATTTTCATGGACAAGAAGATTCACTATTACAATAACACAGGCTTTCTAAAATAACCTGTAAATTTAAAGCAAGTGAAAACAAAACCCCAATGGTATATTTCATGCAAATTAACAAGCTATCTCTAAGAAGTACATGAAAACATAAAGGGTCATGAAATTTAAGAAAGTATGAAAGCACTCCTGAGAAAGAATGAAGGGAGATGCTTGCCCTACAACAGATTGAGGCTTTTTTTATAACAGTGTGGTGTAAGCACAGAAATAGACAAAGGACCACACTGTACAGAGAAGAGTCTAAAATTATCCAGGCATAAATTAAGGCCTATTCCATCTTCGTGCTATCATGGTGGATCATGGGAAAAGGAGGAAAATTTTAAATGCTAATGGGCAATAGTGGAAAAAAGAAAAGGAAATTTGTATACTCAATTGTACATGGAAACAAATTTTGGGTGGATTGCATTCTGTGAAAAGCGGGGTTTAAAGTACATAGGGAAAAACCTAAGAGAATTTTATATACATTGGGTTTAGTAAAGGATTTCTTAAGCAAAATAAAAAAGCACAAACTGTGAAGAAACAATCTAATTCAGCTGAATAATCATTTTAAAACTTTCAGGTATTAAAATTCAGGATTTAAAAGGCTCAAGAACAAGATGAAAAAACTGGGAGAAGTATTTGCCTCCCATTAACCAGGAAAAGGGTAGTTATTCATAATGCCTAGTCTTAAGACAATGATAGAATGGACAAAAGGAATAAATAGGCATTTTATAGATCCATGCTACTGCTGCTGCTGCTAAGTCACATCAGTTGTGTCCGACTCTGTGCGACCCCATAGACGGCAGCCCACCAGGCTCCCCCGTCCCTGGGATTCTCCAGGCAAGAACACTGGAGTGGGTTGCCATTTCCTTCTCCAATGCATGAAAGTGAAAAGTGAAAGCGAAGTCGCTCAGTCATGTCTGACTCTTTGCGACCCCATGGATTATAGCCTACCAGGCTCCTCCACTCATGGGATTTCCCAGGCAAGAGTACTAGAGTGGAGTGCCATTGCCTTCTCCATTTATAGATCCATAAATAAATGCCCCCAAAACAACAAAGTGCTTATTCTTATGTATAATTACAAAAAAGTCAATATGAAATACCATTTTAAATGCACATGAGTAAAACTGGAGAAAGTTTCAGGGTATCATTGTTACATGAATATATAACAAAGGGGACACAAACATGATTGTTGATAGTAGACCCACTTGGAAGATAATTTAGTAATGATCAGTAAAGATGATGATGTATATTCCACAGTTTACAGCAATTCAACGTTTGGATCTATACATTCTAGAATAGGTCTTATACAAGTGTACCAGAAAAAAAGTGCATACAAGATTTATGGAAGCTTTGTGTAAAACAGAAGGAAATCAGGAGAATAAAACAAATGTCCCTTATCAGCAGAATCACACATACACACACAAAAGTATGGTGTCATCATACAATGAAGTACTATATATCAGTGAATAGGAATGAAAGGGGCTACATGTATCAACATTGATGAATATCACTAGCAGAATATAAAGAAGGAAAAATCAATGCAAAATGATGCATACAGTGTATATATGTATATATATATAAAGTTTTTTTTAATCTCTACATTGTTTATAATGAGTTAAATATAGAGAAAATTATAAATACAATCAAAGGAATGATAAAAATTCAAGACAGTGATTACCTCTGAAGGGAGGCAGGGATATTCAAATAGCAAAGGGACACACAGCAGCCTTCAAAGGCATAAGTAATGTTCTACTACTTCTATGTGTGCCTTTGCACTGAGAAATGTGAATTATATTTGTCTTCACATTTTCTATTTTTATCATACACGTTCTAGTGTATGGGCTTCCCCAGTGGCTCAATTGTAAAGAATCTGCCTGCAATGCAGGAGACACAGGTTTAATCCCTGGGTCGGAAACATCCCCTGGAGAAGGGAACCAGCTACCCACTCCAGTGTTTTTACCTGGAGAATCCCATGGACAGAGGAGCCTGGCGGGCTACAATCCATGGGGTTGCCAAAAGTTGGACATGACTGAGTGACTAACACTTTCTAGTGTATACACAAAGATTTCATAATACATTTAGAAAAAAAAAAAAGCAATGTTAACACATCATTGTATAAAACAGGAAAAACTCAAAAATGCTTAAGTGGATATATGCAATTATTACTGTATGCAAGTAATTCTTCCAGGGCCAAACTAGTACATAAGTCAAAGATGGATGATTGATGTAAATACTACATGTCATCTATAAAACATCACTTCCTTCCTGCCTCATTTCTAATAGAACCCTGATTTTTTTTTCCTGTCTGTGTTTAATGTCCAGATGCAGAAGGTGTTTTGAATAAACTCCAGTAATAGTTATTTGAACAGGAGGATACAAGCAACACAAACTCGTCCAATTAATTTTATCCAATCAAACCGAAGGGAAGGAATTATATTCTATTGTTGGGGAGAAGTTCCCTTCCCTCTCCTAATACACACAAACAAGGAATCACATAGCCATAAATAGTCATCTAGTAACCAAAGAGGAACCACACGTAGGTTGAAGAAAGCTTGTTGTCATTTAGTCGCTCAGTTGTGTCCAACTCTTTTGGACTGTAGCCCACCAGGCTCCTCTGTTCATGGTATTTCCAAGGCAAGAATACTGGAGTGGGTTTCCATTTCTTACTTCAGGGGATCTTCCCAACCCAAGGATCAAACCCATGTCTCCTGCATTGACAGTAAGGTTCTTTACCACTGAACCACCAGGGAAGTGCCAATAACAGTTTAAAAGCCTCAGTGAAGAGGAAGGACCTATACCCTTGAAGACTACATTGGAGTAGCCCTAACTCTAGATTTCCACGTAGATGAGATAACATTATAGTTTAAAAGCAACTTGAGTCAACGTCTTTGTATTTACAACTGTAATCAGTCTGACTGATAAAAGAACTTCATGGAGAAAGTGAGGATTAAGTAAGGAATTGAAAATAAGTAAGTTGGATAGGCAGGGAGTAATTGCTTGGGCATTTGTTGGGCAGAAAATATTTTTTTCGTTGAACTAACTTTTGTTGCATCAATTCTGGATGCCAGCTTCCCTTAGTTCCACTTTAGTTACCTGGCTCCAGTGTGGCACCCCATCTAGTCACTCAAATGTTAATATGGTTCATATGAACATCCTTCTGCCCCCTCTGAGGGTAGAACTCACTTTGTAGGAGCAGAAAGAAGCAATAGTCAAGATGCTGTCTTCCTTTTCCCTTCCCACTTATCCTTATCAGTTTTCTCAGATGCCCATCCTTGAAAATTATTCCAAAACCTCAGATATCTGAATATGCAAATAGAAAAGATGTCGGCTTTCATTTCATATTTTAAGAAGTAGCCCTAGGATTCATTCTTTGAGAGGCAGTCTTGTATAGCAGTCACAGAGGCAAAGTTTTGGAATCCAAGCTTAGTAGACATATGATATGAATCATGCTTAATCTCTTCAAGTCTCCCTTTATCCATCTGTACGATGGGTATGTTGTAACAAGATTTAAGATTTCAGTGACTTAGCATATATAAAGTACCTACAAATAAAAAGCTCCAATACTTTGGCCACCTGATGTGAAGAGCCGACTCATTGGAAAAGACCCTGATGCTGGGAAAGATTGAAGGCAAAAGGAGAAGGGGACAGCAGAGGATGAGATGGTTAGATAGCATCACCAACTCAAGACATGAATTTGAGCAAACCCCAGGAGATAGTAAAGGATAGGGAAGCCTGGCATGTTACAGTCCATGGTGTTGCAAAGAGTCGGACATGACCTAGCAGCTGAAAAACAACTATATATATAGTTGCTTCTATTGCTTCTGTTTAGCTAGAGAATTTTAATACATTTACTGATTCACAACAAGAAAAAAGTCTTGAAAGTTAAATGTCAACTTGACTGAATAACTTTGAACCAGATTCTAATTCTTTGGTGATTATACAGAAAATTGTATGGATAATATAACAATTCTCATAAATTGACACCACAGGATACTGATTATTATATATACCCCTCATTTTGAAAAATCACTACCAAAGAAAAGCCATCCACTACATTTCCAACACTACATTTGTATCTCTCTTATATATCTTTCATTGCTCGTGATTTCAGCGGTGATAATGTACCATGGGTTTTCTGTGGCTAATAATCTTCCATTAGCATATAATTATACTAGTGGTAGGACAGTGTTAGCACCTTTCAGATGAGTAATGGTCCTCAAATGATTATAATTTTGCCTACTGCTTTTAATAAAACCACAGCTAATCTATAAAACCATAACATTGAACCTCTATCAAGAAATAATAAATTCTAATTTTATGGAGTATACATATAAATGAGATTCAAATTTCAGGGTGTTTGTTGGATGAATATTCTAAATAATCATCCCCAAACTACACAAAAAAGAACCATTTACAAAGTCATCATAAGAATTTAAAACTGCTCATGGATTGATGGTGAGATACATAGTTTCTTCCCCAAAATGTGCTGAATACTGTCAGAGGCAATGATGAAATAATTAACCTTTTACATTTGTAAATGCTAGGGCAATAATTTAAAAGGTGTTGAAAATTATAAACCATTTCTGAATAATGAAACTTCCAAAGATATCAACTTCCATATGTGACCTCAACAACATTTACATCATTCTAACAGGTTTCATCTATTTTAAAATACCAAGACAGTCTGACTTCAATTAACTTTATATCCTAGTCATGCTAATGGTCTATATGGTAGTTAGTGGCGGGTATAATAATTCTTTTATTGCTGCTGCTGCTGCTAAGTCGCTTCAGTCGTGTCCGACTCTGTGTGACCCCATAGACAGCAGCCCACCAGGCTTCCCCGTCCCT
>NW_011495015.1:4965822-4969450 GCF_000754665.1 Bison bison bison | reverse complement strand
CTCTGTCCATGGATTTTCCAGGCAAGAGTACTGGAGTGGGGTGCCATTGCCTTCTCCGCTTTTACTGCTAGTTTTAAATTAAAAGTTTGGGCTCTTTGAATAATTCAAAGGAGAATAGCTATTGCTAGCTGCCATACCAGTGACAAAATTCCAATATAATGTCTGCGGGTGTTTTTGAGTTTCTAAGCCTAGTTAGTGATCATCTCTCTCTGTATTCCCCTCCTCTCCTCCACTGCTCATGTCTTTTTAATCAGCCATTTTAATTAATTACTGATTTTTTAACAGCTCTATTGAGGTATCTTTGACAAAGCTCTCATATCTTGGCTGAATGATTCAAATACATCCTGTCCAAATTACTTGTCTCCAGATTTCCCTTGCCAACCAACATTCTACTCTCTAGCAGAGTTCTTTGTTTTTCCCCAGTCTCAGAATGGGAACATTTGCTTCTGAATCAACTTTCCTCAGTCTCCTTTGCCTATGGGATGAATCCCTAACTCAGTGTGACATACCAGGTTCTTCATAATCTTTCTCCTGCTAACTTTGTAAACATTCTGCTGTTGCACCCAAGAAGCTTCACGATCTACAACTATGAAATGTATCCTTCCCGCAACATGGTGCGTTTCCTCATCCCTCTGCGCCTTCTCATTTGCCAGTCCCTCCCTCCTCCCACCGAACCATCCCTTATCTTCTCAGCTGACAAAACCAAGCTTCCCTTGACACATTTCTCCTCAGCATTTTGTGCCAAGCGTGCTCTTAGCTATGGCACTTACCAAGTCATACTATAACTAAAGTGTACACACCTCTCTGCCATGAGACTATGCCCTCCTGATGAACAGGAACCAGACATTCTTCGTTGTGTCTCACCCATCCACAAGGACTACAGGAGTGCCCCCACTTAGTAGGTGCTTAACACCTACTGTGCGTAAAGAAATAAAACATAACTTTCTCTGGACTGAGTAACAGGTTGCCTCGGACAAAGGACTTTTAAAAAGAGAATACACAGCAACATGGATGTACCTAGAGATTGTCATACTGAGTGAGGTAAGTCAGAGAGACACACACACACACATATATGTATCACTCATGTGTGGGATTTTTTAAAAAATGGTACAAATGAGTCTATTTATAAAATGGAAATAGAGTCACAGATGCAGAAATCTTATGGTTACCAAGGAAGAAATGGGGGGGTGGGGGAGAGTTAATTGGAAGATTGGGATTGACATATATATGCTATTATATATAAAATGGGCTTCCCTGATAGCTGAGTTATCAGGGAAGATAAAGAATCCACTTGCAATGCAGGAGACCCTGGTTTGATTCCTAGGTTGGGAAGATTTGCTGGGGAAGGGATAGGCTACCTACTCCAGTATTCTTGTGCTTCCCTGGATAGACTACCTACTCCAATATTCTTGCACTTCCCTGGTGGCTTAGATAGTAAAGAATCTTCCTGCAGTACAAAAGACCCGGGTTTGATCCCTGGGTTGGAAAGATCCCCTAGAGAAGGGAAAGGCTACCCACTCCAGTATTCTGGCCTGGAGAATTCCATGGACAGAGGAGCCTGGCAGGCTACAGTCCATGGGGTCACAAAGAGTCAGACACGACTGAGCGTCACAAAGAGTCAGACACGACTTCACTTCATATACAAAATATATAACTAATAAGGACCTATTGTATAGCACAGGGAACTCTACTCAATACTCTATAATGACCTATATGGAAATAGAATCTAAGAAAAGAATGGATATATGTATAACTGACTCACTTTGTTGTATATCTGAAGCTTACATGACATTGTAAAGCAACAACACTCTAATAAAAATCAATAAAAAAATTTAAAACGGTGATAGAATGTAGATTCTAAATTTCGTCAAATGTTTTCACATTTCAAAGCTAAATGCACTTTAAGACCCGAGTCATTCTTTCAGTTCATCTCACCAAGCCATCCTCTCACCACATCAGAGATGAGCTGGCCTCTCCTTGTGGTTCAGATCAGATCAGTCGCTCAGTCGCGTCTGACTCTTTGCGACCCTGTGAATCTCAGCACCCCAGGCCTCCCTGTCCATCACCAACTCCCGGAGTTCACTGAGACTCACGTCCATCGAGTCAGTGATGCCATCCAGCCATCTCATCCTCTGTCGTACCCTTCTCCTCCTGCCCCCAATCCCTCCCAGCATCAGAGTCTTTTCCAATGAGTCAACTCTTCGCATGAGGTGGCCAAAGTACTGGAGTTTCAGCTTTAGCATCATTCCTTCCAAAGAAATCCCAGGGCTGTTCTCCTTCAGAATGGACTGGTTGGATCTCCAAGGGACTCTCAAGAGTCTTCTCCAACACCACAGTTCAAAACCATCAATTCTTCGGCGCTCAGCCTTCTTCACAGTCCGACTCTCACATCCATACGTGACCACAGGAAAAACCATAGCCTTGACTAGACGAACCTTTGTTGGCAAAGTAATGTCTCTGCTTTTGAATATGCTATCTAGGTTGGTCATAACTTTCCTTCCAAGGAGTAAGCGTCTTTTAATTTCATGGCTGCAGCCACCATCTGCAGTGATTTTGGAGCCCAGAAAAATAAAGTCTGACACTGTTTCCACTGTTTCCCCATCTATTTCCCATGAAGTGGTGGGACCGGATGCCATGACCTTCGTTTTCTGAATGTTGAGCTTTAAGCCAACTTTTTCACTCTCCACTTTCACTTTCATCAAGAGGCTTTGAGTTCCTCTTCACCTTCTGCCATAAGGGTGGTGTCATCTGCATATCTGAGGTTATTGATATTTCTCCCGGCAATCTTGATTCCAGTTTGTGTTTCTTCCAATCCAGTGTTTCTCATGATGTACTCTGCATATAAGTTAAATAAACAGGGTGACAATATACAGCCTTGATGAACTCCTTTTCCTATTTGGAACCAGTCTGTTGTTCCATGTTCAGTTCTAACTGTTGCTTCCTGACCTGCATACAAATTTCTCAAGAGGCAGAACAGGTGGTCTGGTATTCCCATCTCTTTCAGAATTTTCCACAGGTTATTGTGATCCACACAGTCAAATGCTTTGGCATAGTCAATAAAGCAGAGATAGATGTTTTTCTGGAACTCTCTTGCTTTTTCCATGATCCAGCAGATGTTGGCAATTTGATCTCTGGTTCCTCTGCCTTTTCTAAAACCAGCTTGAACATCAGGAAGTTCACGGTTCACATATTGCTGAAGCCTGGCTTGGAGAATTTTGAGCATTACTTTCCTAGCGTGTGAGATGAGTGCAATTGTGCGGTAGTTGGGGCATTCTTTGGCATTGCCTTTCTTTGGGATTGGAATGAAAACTGACCTTTTCCAGTCCTGTGGCCACTGCTGAGTTTTCCAAATTTGCTGGCATATTGAGTGCAGCACTTTCACAGCATCATCTTTCAGGATTTGTAATAGCTCAACTGGAATTCCATCACCTCCACTAGCTTTGTTCGTAGTGATGCTTTCCAAGGTGTACTTGACTTCACATTCCAGGATGTCTGGCTCTAGGTCAGTGATCACACCATCGTGATCATCTGGGTCGTGAAGATCTTTTTTGTACAGTTCCTCTGTATATTCTTGCCATCTCTTCTTAATATCTTCTGCTTCTGTTAGGTCCATACCATTTCTGTCCTT
>NW_011495015.1:4961652-4965705 GCF_000754665.1 Bison bison bison | reverse complement strand
TTCCCTCGTGGCTCAGTGGTAAAGAATCTGCCTGCCAATGCAGCAGACATGAGCTTGATCCTTGATCTGGGAAGATCCCACATGCCATGGAGCGACAGAGCCCATGCACCACAACTGCAGAATCTGCACTCTGCACTCTAGAGCCCTCGAATTGCACCTGCTGCGCCTGCATGCTGCAGTGACTGAAGCCTGACGCCCTAGAGCCCATGGTCTTCAACAAGAGAAGCCACCACCGTGAGAAGCCTTTGCACCACAGCTAGAGAATAGCCCTTGCTCACCACAACTAGAGAAAGGCCCATGCAGCAACAAAGACTGAGAACAGCCAAAAATAAAAAGTTATATTTAAAAAACTGTTGCTAAGTTATGTAACAAAAAATTTTAACAAAACAGCATTTTCAGAAACATTGTACAATGGCACAGTGATTTTTTTTTCTTTTGCCCTGTATCATTGTCATAGTTCTACTTGAACAGATCCATAAAGTTAAAATAGAGGAAAATATTTAGTTTCCATAAATATCTGAATTCTGATTCTATGCTTCCTGAACTAGCTCATATTCTACTTGATGAAGCCGGCTTGTAGGAAGCAAATACAATTTACAGAATGGAATTTTCTGTTGCATTACCTGATAAGCTATGATCGCAATAGAAAAGTCTCATAGAGACCTAAAATACAATTTGAAACAAATATAAAGGCTTCTACAAGGATTGAGAATCTTGGACATTTTTCTATGAATGTAAAATACTCTTGCCTGATACCATACACAATACATTTTTATGAAATCATCATTTATTTCTCTTCCATTGTAATCAGATACCATCCCTAAGAAGCCAACTCAAAAAAATAAGTTCACATTGTCTTATATAATTATTATGTGTTTTTATTTTAATGAAGGAATTCCTTAACTCGTTAGAGAGAAACCACATAACAATGTGCCAACTTGCTTTCACTAATATAAATATTTTCTATTAATAAGAGAGCTTTCTTGTTGTCTAATGTAATAATTGTGGATCCTTAACTTGATGGACATGATAAACTTGAGATCTAAGACAAAAAAAAGAAAAATCTAGCTGATTGTCTCAGCTATGCCTCATACTTATCTGTGTGACCTTGAGCAGGTCATATGATCAAGAAATAAAGAGACCTCCAGTACACTATTTACAGAATTATTGTAAGAACACAATGTTAGAATATAAGGAGGCAAGATGTACACGTTTTTATAAAATGTGAAACTAATGAATGCAAATGAATGTAAATTATTATTACTGAGGAATCTCAACATCCTAACTTAATTTATGTAATATTTAGCAGTATTAAAGAAACGACTTTTGATGAATGTTTCTTGCAGATGAGTGTTTCCAATTTGATTAATGTGCTGAGGATTGGTGTACATTTGAAAAGCTTGTGAGGTCAAAAGTGATGAGTCAATTAGAGATAATTTGGTCTCCTCCTACCAGACTTGTCCACTGCTTACAAAATCAAGTCTAAATACTACTTCCCAGGGGAGCAGTTCTTCATTTAATCATCATCAGTGAATATTTATAGAGCCTACCTATGGCAGCAGTACCACACAGCTGGCAACCTTAGATTGGTTCATTAATCAACAACACATTTGGTGCAGGCAGGCAGTTGTTTCTGATGTCTTTATTGGAAAGAAATCCGGTTTGTGAATGTGGGTTAAGTTCATGTTTTTGCAATCACCAAATGCTTGTTTTCACAGGCATCATTCAAGGTTCCCAAGAGCAGAGGTGTCCCTGTTGACTGCAGACACAACGGGAGATGATAGACTGGCGAAGGGGGTTAATTGTACACAAAATTTTGCACAGATGTGTGTCTGGATTCACTTCCAGGCTAAGGGCTGCTGCCTGCCATCAAGGTCTCTAGGGAAAATGCAACTCCTGTGATAACAGATTTCTATGATGATACATTCTTACTCTAGAGAAGGGTGCTTGCGGAGACCCCACCGTGTGTAATGTGGAGACTGCTCCCCAGAGTAGATGTTCTGAACATCAAGTCAATGTGAGAAGCTCTTTTTAAGACTTCTACCCCTTTTCTTGGAAGAAATTCCATTTTTAGCACTTTTAATTTCTTCATGTATCATTTTCCTTATTAAAGTTTTCTGACATTTTTGAAAGTCTAAACTGTGTTATGTTTCCCAATCTGTAAAATAGTTAGCTCGGTGATTCACATCTACCATGTAACCATTTCCACAGATTTATTCTTGTTTATTAAAAAATAATTAAGAATTCCATTTCCTATTAGATCATCAACTATCTACTCAGGGTCTTCATCTAATCTTTTAATCAAATCTTCAGGATGTTTTTCTAAAAATCTCAAGGTGACAATACATTTAATAGTATGGCAAAAAATAATCTACAATTTTTACCAATCATACCACTATCCTAGATAGTTACTATCACAGCTTTAAAAAATGACACTCAACTCTCTTTTGTTGTGCTGTCTTTACCTCAAAGTCATGGCAAATAAATCCATAACTCTTTAAAACAGATGGTCATTACTCCAGAAAGTGTTATGGTAAAATATTTTTTTCAACTTATTTATCCAGATTGAGTCATTTATCTTCTCTCTTTCTGTTGGGATAAAACTCATGATTATTGGCTAATTGTCTTGGACTATGAGACCAAACCTGCTTTTTTAAAATGCCACATTAATGATAATTTGTAGATTATAGACTCTGCCTATTTCAGTATGGTGACTTTCTTAGCAGTCATTAGTAAGATCTGTCATTTACGTATGTGAAAATCTGAGTACATAGCCTATTTGGTTTTTGAGATGTTAGAGAATATTTTAATGAATACTAAGAAGAAAGCAGTTATGAGAAGCTAGAAGATTAAGAGCTGGGACATTTGATCTAGTCTACATTATTTAACTTTAGCAATTATTTCAACTCATGATCACGTGACTGGTGATTTGAAATATTCTGAAGAATTCTGAATGCAGAATTTCTTTAGTTGAGACAGGGGTTGAGTTCAGAACCTATAACTGTCATGGGCTACATGGGATTTTGATATCATGATCCACAAAATTCTATTCTAGGTTTTGAAGATCATAATGAAGATTCAACAACAGCATTTCCCAATAGAGCTAATATTATACATGATAAAGTGATTAACATATTTCGGGAGCAATTTAATGTTTAACAAGAAGACTCCTAATTTAGAATTTAGGTAAGTTATGTGGGATATGCAGGTGAAGGGCAGAGATTTTAAATCAGTGCATATTTTCAGTATCTTCTTTGATGATCCAGATAAAGAATTCTTATAGATTTATTTGCTTATTAGCATGAAACAATTTGGTGGTCACTTACATTTGGTTCATCTTTGTATAATAGTAAAGCTAGAATCCTTCACATTTCCATTATTTATTATGAATGACTAGTATAATGTGAACATCTATTTAACCATGTATATTAGATGCAAGAGAGGTTATGCATGGAAGTAAAGCAACATATTGACTTCCCTGGTGGCTCAGATGGTAAAGCGTCTGCCTACAATGCAGGAGACCCGGGTTCAATCCCTGGGTCGGGAAGATATCCTGGAGAAGGAAATGGCAACCCACTCCAGTATTCTTGCCTGGAAAATCCCATGGAAGGAACAGCCTGGTAGGCTACAGTCCATGGGGTCGCAAAGAGTTGGACACAACTGAGCGACTTCACTTTCACTTTCAAAGCAACATTTTGGGGGCTACAATATTGAGAAATATCTTAGATAATTCTGGATCCTTTTCCAAATCACAAAGTAGGTGACACATTTATTTGCACAATGTTAAAGAAAGCTGAGCGCAGAAGAATTGATGCTTTTGAACCGTGGTGTTGGAGAAGACTCTTGAAAGTCCCTTGGACTGCAAGGAAATCCAACCAGTCCATTCTAAAGGAGATCAGTCCTGGGTGTTCATTGGAAGAACTGATGTTGAAGCTGAAACTCCAATACTTTGGCCACCTGATACAAAGAGCTGACTCATTTGAAAAGACCCTGATGCTGGGAAAGATTGAGGGCAGGAGGAGAAGGGGACGACAGAGGATGAGATGGTTGGAT
>NW_011495015.1:4949584-4961552 GCF_000754665.1 Bison bison bison | reverse complement strand
GGGTGGACTCCGGGAGTTGGTGATGGACAGGGAGGCCTGGTGTGCTGCAGTTCATGGGGTCGCAAAGAGTCGGACACGACTGAGAGACTGAACTGAACTGAACTAAAAAAAAAAAAAAAAATCCAGTGTGTGTGTGTGTACTTGAGTCCTCTAAAGAAAATGCTTTTTAATTGGAGGCATTTGCCAATCTATGTTACAGCTTCTTGCCCCTTCTCAAGGAATGTTTATTGCTATGGTGATAGGGGAGACAGGATAAGATGGTGAGAAATATTTCAATGAATTGATGGTGTTTAACCTCTTTGTTGTTGCAATTGTTTAGTCTCTAAGTCATATCCGACCCTTTGCAACCCCATGGACTATAATGTGCCAGGCTCCTCTGTCCATAGAATTCTCCAGGCAATAATACTGGAGTGGGTTGCCATGCCCTTCTTCAGGGAATCTTCCCTACCCAGGGACTGAACCTGCATCTCCTGCATTGGCAGGTGGATTCTTTATAGTTGAGCCACCAGGGAAGCCCATTTAATCTCTCATCCAGATTCTTATCCTGGCTCTACTGGCTCTTCAAAACTGACTACTCTCTCAGTGGCATTGGTTATTTCCTCACACTGCCATGATTCAAATTTGGTTGCTTGAAAAAATGATACCTTAAGGAAAAGAAAGTCATTGAGACAACTGATTTGGAATAGGGAAGATTAGTGTCATTTGAAGTATGTGAAGTTCAAAGTGTAAAGTGGATATTTACCTAGAGGAAGATGTCCAATGGGAATTGTGAATGGAGGACAGAAGTTTATGGGTTAACAATATATTCATAAATCACACTTGGCATTTATGAGAGTGAACATGATCAGCCCAAGGGAAGAATTATTAATCTGGGGTCAATGAATCTCCTAAGGGTATTCATGAATTCCTGAATTTATATCAAATATGCTATAAGAATATATTTCTTTAAAAAGAGCCTATAACTTTAAATAGATTCTCAAAAAAGGCTATGATCCAAAAATTGTTTTTAAAAGTTGGACCAAGGAAAGGACAAATGAGCATATAAAGAAAGGACTTTAATGTGGATAGTGAGGGGATATTTGATTAAAAGGTATTAAACCCGCATTTCTTGAAAACCAATGATATGCCAGGCAATGTCTCTGGGAATTTCATATAGAAAGTCTCACTTAATCTTCTCAACAGTCCTGTGAGGCTGAGATCACTAACATGGTTTTACACATGAGATAAATGAAGCTCAGAGATTAAAAGGATTTTTCAAAATCCAACAGTAACTAGGCAACAGGGCAATTCCTGTTCAGAGGGCATGATTCCAAGTGTGGTGCTCAGTATCATAGCTACAGTAAGAACTAGAGATGAGCGGTGGAGGGGTAGGAAATGTACAAATACCAAGAGACACAGTCTTAAGTAGGAAACAGTAACAAAGACAATTTTATGCAGCCTAAAGTAGATTTGACAGGACGGATGTCCATGGAATATTACAGTAACAAAATTTAGCTGCAAGTATCTTTAACAATTAAGTTGGGGAAACCTCAAACATATTAAGTTAAAAAATAATTTCCTTGGCTATTAAAAATCATCCATTTAGAGATTATTCAAAAACTTTTACTAATAATTTCATTCATTCTTTCACCTTCCTTGTTGCCAGGTACTGCACTATAAAGCAGTTTAAACAACTTCAATAAAGTTTTTCATTATGATTGTGTCATTTTTGAGTATTGAGCACTTTTCAGAAAATTGTTACAGAACATATGCAATGAATAATATTGAAATGTATGAAATATGTTACTATATCTTCAATTCACTGAGTTGAAATGATCCAGAGAATGAGTTTGGAAATTATCTCGTAGTTAAACAGTAACAGTAACATTTGATAAAAGCATCTTTATTGTGTTAAATGCCAGTTAATGGATAATAAAAGAGAAAGTTGTATGGACGAAAATGTATTTTCTATGAGACACAAAAACTATATATTACTGTTTTCTTTAATGTTTTTTAAAATTAAAATTATTCTTTCAGAAAGATCAGGCTACCACCACTTAAATCTCTTGACCGGTATTAATATCAATAAAAATCAAGAAAACCAACGTCATATGCATTACAACATAATGCAATAGAAAGTACCCAACACACTCTATGAGATATTTTAGCCTAAAAAAATTAAACCTGTATCTCATAGAGTCATTAGTTTAACTACTAATAGTTAGGAACGCAACAGTGGATTTGGACAGGATTATGAAAAGATTAGGATGTTTCCAAGAGCATGGTGTGAAGTTGGAGGGGTAGCTGGCTGGAGCTGAGAAGGTCAAGGATGGGTTGTTGACCACAATACTGAAATTGGGAAAGAATACATAGTAGGAATGGAATTGAACGATATCATAGAAAGGAGGAGGAAGGGATATGCATGTGGGGAAGAGGAAGACATGGTGATTATTAAGTACTGTTGTTCACATCCTCCAATGCAGTAAGCTAAATAAGGTATCAAAGTATTATTTATAATTTTGAAAATAAAAAGTCATACTCAGAAATGTTAAGTAAATTCACAAAGATCACATATTTATTTAGTGACAAATCTGTGTGTATGTGTGTGTGTGTCTGTGGGCACCCTGTCATGTCCAACTCTCTGTGACCCCATGAACTGTAGCCTGCCAGGCTTTTCTGTCCATGGGATTTTCCAGGCAAGAATACTGGAGTGGGTTGCCATTTCCTATTCCATGGGATCTTCTCAACCCAGAGATTGAAACCCTGTCTCTTGTGTCTCCTGCACTGGCAGGTGGATTCATTACCACTGTGTCCAGGGCTGCACAAAACCTTCTGACTACAAATCTGGTAGAAAATCAGCACTCATTTTACTTAGATGCTCTTTTATCCTGGATTAGAACACAGGCAGAGGCATGAAAGCTAAGAGTCCTTCCTGAAAATGTGAGCAAAACAGACTCTTCTAAAAATAGTGAAATTTTTTTTCCTATACATGCACTTTGTCCTCTAATTGAAAGCTACCTCAATTCATGCTTGTCTAATGAGGTGCAATACAGCCATGCCTGAAATAACTTTGGGTAATGAGACGACTTTCATTAATCTACTTATGAAAGAGTCTGTTCATTAATTAGCCTGGACAGCACAAAAGCCAAAACAGTTACACTCCTGTTTCAGAGTGACAACCAGAATCTAATTAGAAATTAGTGGCTGAAAGGACTCAAACACTCCCACTTGCATTGATATTGGCCTACAGGTGTTCAGCCACGATGCTAACACATTTCACATGTGAGACAGCTTGGGCAGAGGAGCAGGGCCTGAGGAGGTGGGTGGCAGAGAGCACATCAAGGTCAGGGCCAGCTTTCAGACAAGCTCCTTCATCTCTCAAGATAAGAGGGTTTTAGGAAAGTAGGGGGCTTCCCAGGTGGTACACACGTGGCAGAGAATCCCCCTGCCAATGCAGGAGATGTGGGTTCCATCCCTGGGTTGGGAAGATCCCCCAGAGAAGGGCATAGCAACCCTCTCCAGTATTCTTGCTGGGAGAATTCCATGGACAGAGGAACTGGCAGGCTACAGTCCATGGGGTTGCAAAGAGTCAGACAAGGCTGAGCACACACATACAGGAAAGTAGAATGAAAAACTCATTGCTTCATCTTTCTTCTGTGTGTGCTTTGCTCTTTCCCTCCCTGGCTCTCTTTAATCATACACACACACACACACACACACACACACAGCCACCACTACCACACGTGATCACATAGCTGTTTACAAAAACTACATGTCAGTATAGAAAACAGACTTGTGGTTACCAAGGGAAGGGGAGTGTGATGGAGGAGGACTGGGGTGAGAGTTCGGAGTCAATAGATGCAAACTATTACGTATAGGATGGAAAAACAAGGTCCTACTGTATAGCACAGGGAACTATATTCAATATCCTATGATAAACCACAATGGACAAGATTATGAAAAATAGTGTGTGTATATATATACATATAACTGAATCATTCCACTATACAGAAGAAATTAATGTGTTGTAAATCAACTATATTGAATAAAATTAAAAATTTTAAATCTACGTGTAAGTAATAATGTGAGTTGTTGTTGTTCAGACACTAAGTCGTGTCTGACTCTGTGACCCTACGAACTGCAGCATGCCAGACTTCCCCGTCCTCCACTACCACCTGGAGTTTGCTCATACTCATGTCCATTGAGTCAGTAATGCCATCCAAGCATCTCATCCTCTATTGCCCCCTTCGCCTCCTGTCTTGAGTCTTTCCCAGCATCAGGGTCTCTTCCAATGAATAGGTTCTTCGCATCAAATGGTATTGGAGCTTCAGTTTCAGCATCAGTCCTTCCAATGAATATTCAGGGTTGATTTTCTTTAGGATTCACTGGTTTGATTTCCTTGATGTCCAAGGGACTCTCAAGAGTCTTCTGATTATATTACTTAACTGATCTTTTATTCCCCACAAATTCTAGGTTAACAAAATAACCAATTTCAATGCCTATCTCCCTCCCTCCCTCCCTCCTTCTTTCTCTCCTCCCCCCACTATAAAACAAAAACTCCCCAAATTAACCTTTCAATGACTCCTAAACACGCGTTCTTTCAGAAAAGGAAGAAAAAGTCCATTCTGAGGCAAGAGATGATTATTGACTGATTTTAAAGATCAAGGGAGTTCATTCATGTTCAAGAGTAATATTCTGAGGAAAAGGCACTTCAGTATTATCAATTCCTTTTAAACCATTTTACCTAAGTTGAATTGCCTCTTTTATGTAAGTATGTTGTATAATATTTCTTTGCCTTTCAGCTCTATGTGAGCTTGGGTTTTTCTCATAATATTTTCTTAAGCAACTCAGCTGGGTCTAATTCCCAGGCTTTCATCTTGAAATCATGAGACAACCCATTACCCCTTAACCCATGTCCCATTAGAAAGTCTCTGAAAGCTGAATCAGGCAGTGGGTCTTAGGCAAGAAAATGAATTATTCTGTAACAATTTACTGCTTTCTAAAGAAATGTGGCACACAGAATACCTAACTTTGCTCAAGATAAATATATATTGAGTGAATGGAATAAGGACTGAATTGGGAGTTTCGTTATTGTCACAAAACAGAGATTTAAATACTCAAAGGAACACCCAGTCTGAGCTTTCCAAAAGGAGGGAATGTCTTTAGACTCTTCATTTCCAAGATACACAACTGGCATGAGAAGGTATACAACCATCATTCATTCATTCATTCATACTCATCTCATGTAAGGTGTAAGCATTTGGACTTCCCTGGTGGCTCAGTGGGAAAGAATCTGCCTGCCAAGGCAGGGGACACAGATTTGATCCCTGATCCAGGAGGATCCCACATTCTGTGGAGCCTGTGCTCTAGAGCCCGAAAACCGTAACTACTGAACCCACATGCCACAGTTACTGAGGCTCACCTACCCTAGAGCCTGTGCTCGGCAACAAGGAGCCACCGCAATGAGAAGCTCGCATCTAGAGAGTAGCCCCCACCTGCTACAACTAGAGAAAAGCCCACACAGCAACGAAGACCCAGAGCAACCAAAATTAAATTAATTTTTTAAAAAAGAAAAGAAATGTAAGCATTCAGTTTGTGATTCACGATACTTGGGAATTCAGGCCTGCCTATATTTCAATTCATAGTCATCCTCCTCACACTGAGGATGGATCCTTCCCACCTCTCGAATCCCAGCTCTGATCTCATCATCTCTTGAATGCTATGCGGCAGTCACAACACTCTCCTTGAGTCAGCCCCCCTCTGCTGGTTTTCACATTCCCTTCCTTTGTTCACTGCAGCTCCTAATATACAATCACCAAAGCCTCTTCCTACTTCCTCCTGGGCATATGGCTAGTCCACCATCTTTCCCAGCCCTCCTTACAATCACTAAGGCTACATGGTGACTTCTGGCCAGTGGAGGGTGGGTGAAAGTGATACCTGTTTCTCCCAGGCCTGGCCCTTAACAACAACCAGCGTGATGCTTCAGAATGCCTGCAGAGGGTTCTGGAGAACACAGAGGATGGAGCCGAGTTATGGAAGGAACCTGGGTCTCTGAATCATTGGCCCTGGAGGAGACTGAACCAAGAGAGTCATTCAGCCAGGAGCACTGTGTAGAACTGATGTATAAATGAGAAATAACTTCCATTGCCTTAACCCACTGAAATGCAGGGGTTGTCTGTTACAGTGGTTAATCTACATGAGAACATGTTGCCCCTTCTTCCTGGCAGGTCCACTCCAACCTTTTCTATTTGACAAAGGCCTTCTGAGCTTTCATATTTACGTTAAGGAACAACTTCTACCTGAAAGTCCTCTTTCTCCCTGCCTTTGGTAAACTTACCATTTCCTCATTTTATGCTCCTATCTCCCTCTGAAGTCAGTATCTGTGGACCCCATGGGCAAAGCAGAATGCCTACACCACAGCAAGGTGAATCGATGAATTAGACTGAATTCTTCCCATAATTTCTTCCCCTCGATGCTCCTGAACTGGACTCACGGAAACTCCTTGCTTTTCTCATCATCTTGCTCCGTACCCACTGCTCCTACACTGAGGATGCCCTTCACTCCTTGCTTGCCAGGTTGAACACACTCCCTCTTGGACTGTGGGAGGAAGGACACGACCACAGTCTTACAGATGGAAATAATTTATGCTTGCAGGATGCATACGTTTACATTAAGAGTTTGACAAAACTTTTTTCCAAATCAAGTAAAAATCTAGATCCATGTTACACCCATAAAAGATGGCAATGTATCTAACATCCATGATTCCTGGAGAGAGTCTCTCCTCCCTTTGGTTATAAGAGTGTTCAAGGGTCCTAAAATGAAAGTGAAAGTGTTAGTCGCTCAGTCGTGTCCAACTCTTTGAGACCCCATGGACTGTAGCCCACCAGGGTCCTCTGTCCATGGGATTCTCCAGGCAAGCATACTGAAGAGGGGAGACAGTCCCTTCTCCAGGGGATCTTCCTGACCCAGGGATTGAATCCACATCTTCTGCATAGCAAGCAGATTCTTTACCATCTGTGCCATCAGGGAAGCCCCCAAATGGAGAAGTCCTGTGTGCTTTACAATTTGGTCATCACTAAGTCAGTCAATTGCCTGGTCTTTTGGGGGTAATAGAAGGCAGGACTCTGTTCCCCTTGACCTCATACCCAGTAAACTTGAGGCCAGTGATACCAAGCCTGGTTCCTAATGGAGCATAAGGAAGAGGAAAGTATCTCATCTACTGCCTGAATTCTTTTCATCTAAATTAGTCAATAGGAAAACAAGGCACAATTCATTTTACTAACTGGTTTTTCTGCCACAAAAAAAGTATAAAATGTTGGTTAAAACAGCAGACATACTAACACTGCTGCTTAGGAAAATCATTTTACTTCTACATGTTATGATTTATTTAAAGGGGTAAAAATAAAGAAAGAATGGGAATGGAGGGCTTATAATCACCTTTAAGCTTTCTAAAAGCAAATTTAAACTATTTAACAGACAAAAAGTTGAACTGAATTTACCTTCTGTCAGAAACAAGTAAAAAGTAATTGAAAAACTAAACCATGGCCCAGAGCTTCTACTATTTGATCATAAATATTCAGAAAAACCTCTAAATAAAACAAAGCAATATTTATTCTACCTTGAAAGATAGCCTCCTCCCCAAGGCAAAATCGGCACAATCAAACAAGCAAACAAAAGGCAACCCTGACAATCACCTTTCTGTATAACTCACCTTCTGGCACCCTCTTTGACCTACCAGGCCCTATTCTAAGCTTTGGGATACAAAGATAAATAATAGATCATTTCAGCTCACAGTGAGTTCCAAGATTGGAAGGTGAGAGATGCAGGCAAATACCTATACAATGTAAAAAGTGAGACAATCACAGAGGAGAAAAAGCACAAATAAATTATAAAGGTGATGGAGAAAAGACTCAGCATCTTTGGATGAGAGGAACACAACACCACGATGCTTCTTCCACTGCTGCTGCCTGCAGAGTATGTTCCTTTGCATTCACTGTGAGCCCATCAGACTCCCATTGCCTTACATCATTCACTTCCTCCGGAATTAGAGCTTATGACATTTTTATATCTAGAATGAACACATGGCATATGAGCAAAAACCCAGTTTCTGAATTTAGTAACAAACACCACTTGCCATCTGATATTTTCAAAAGTACATTCAACATCATTCATAATAAAATTAATTCTTACATACTAGCTTGAGTACCTTTCTACTAAAAAGATTCAACTTTTGCAACCCATTTGTTGCAATTTATTTTTTAACTGTTTAACTACCAATGAAACATACCTGTCATAGCATCAAAACAATACAGAAGGGTTTGAAATAAAAAGTAATATTTTACTCCAACAGAAATTTGTGGCTAAGAGCTATTACACCTGAAATGCTCATGTGAGAAGAGAAGTACTGTCAAAGTTTTAAAAATCAACAAAGTATGAGTTAAGATTGTCCTGCCTGAGGAACAGATGAAAAGGCAGGAAAAAAATGACCAGAGCCTGGGAGAACTGAGACATTGTCAAGCATGTCAGTATCTGTAAAATGAGTGTCCCAGTTGGCAAGTAGACAGATAAAGGGGAAGAAATAATATTTGAAGAGATAATGACACAAAACTTCCAAATTTGTTTTAAAAAATTCATTTACATATCTAAGAAGTTCAATCAACAAGGAATATGATCCCAAAATGATATATATCATAAGTAAGCTGTTGAAAGATACAAAGAGAACGCTGAAGGCAGTGAACAGAATGACTTGTCGAGGGGTGTAAAAGGGATTTTACAGCTGATTAACAGCTGATTTCACATCACAAACCATGGTGGTCAGAAGGCATTGAGATGATACATTCAAAGTGCTGAAAGAAAAAGACCATAAACCAAGAATTCTACATCGGCAAAATTATTCTTAAAACATGCAAGCGATAGTAGGACATTCCCAGGTTTAACACACATGAAAAAAAAAAGGAAAACAGAATTTGTCACTAGCAAGCCTACCCTGTAAGAAATACTAAAGAAAATACTTTAGGCTGAAATAAAAGGATATTAGACAGTAACTCCAATTCACATTGGGAAGAATGTGAGAAAAAAAGAGCCCTGGTAAAGATAATATTGATAAGATATATTGGCTATATTATATTTTATATTAACTATAAATGGAGTATAACCTTTATAAACTGTGAATCACTATATCATACACCTATAACTTATATGTCAACTATACATCAATAAAAAAAAATAAAATTAAAAAAATATTGATAAGATAAAAGGAAACATACATGTATTTTTATTTGTACCTCTTTCTCCTCTTCCATCTGATCTAAAAGACAGCTGCATGAAACAATAATTCTAAAACTATGCTGATGGGATTATGATACATAAAGATGAAATGTGGATGACAATGGCACAGAAGAGGGGATGGAACACAGCTATAGAAGAACACAGCTTTGTATACTGTTGCACTATGTTGTTTGAATATAAGTAATAATCTGAACACAAGGTAATGTGTTCACTGTAATGCCCAAGGCAGCCAGTGAGGAAATAACTGTTAAAAATTTAGTAAGAGAAACAAGGGAATTAAAATGATACAATATAAAGTATTTCCTTTAGAGAAGGCAATTATGAAGAGAGGAATGAAAAATAAGATGTTAAGAAGCAAATATCAGACAAAAATCCTATCTTATAATAGTAATTAAATGTAAAGGGACTAATCACTCCTCAACAATGAAAAGACTGTCAGACTGAATTTTTTTTAAACATAGGCTACCTACAAGAGACACACTTTAGATCAAAGGCACAGGTAGGTTAAAGTACCAGGATGGAAAGATTTAGACGTGGAAAGTTATTGAAAGAGGGCTTCGGTCACTGTACTAACATCAGTCAAAATGACAGCATTTAAAACTAAATTGTTAACTGAGACAAAGAAGGACACTTAAAAATGAGGCAAGGGTCAACGTCTCCAAGAATGACAATTATAAACACGTTTACACCAAAAGAGACAATTCAAAAATAATGTGACTTGAACTACAGAGACAGAATGAATTAAATTTCAACAACAGAACTAGCTAGCAGATCCATGAGCCAAAAGAAGACCTGAAAAATATTTCAACATTAAAAACCAATTAGATCTACCAGACATTAATAGAAACCTTCGCAAGAGCAGAAAACACGTTCTCCTCAAGTTCACATGGAACACTCTGCAGGACGGAACTCTTATAATTCAACAACAATCAACAATAAAAGGCAAAGACCCAAGTTTAAAAACAGCTTAAGGGTTTGAACAGACCTTTTTTTCCCAAGGAAGATATACAAATACCCAATAAGCCCTTAAAGAGAGGCTCAACATCACCCCTCACCACAGAAATGCAAATCAAAACCACAGAGATACCACTTCACACCCAGTAGAATAGCGACCATAAAAGAGATTAAAAAAAAAAAAAATGTATGAAGTGTAAATGGATTGAATCCTCATAAATTTAGTGATGAGAATGTAAAATGGTACAGCAGCTGTGGAAAGCAGTTCAGCTGTTTCTCAAAAAAGTCAAGCTTACTTGGAACTGGAGCAGCCTATGGAGAGAGCCATGTTGAGAAGGACCAGCCCACGTAACAGCTGGGCTCCCAGCCAGAGCCGGTTCCAGCTTGCCAGTAGCGTGAGTGAACTGTCTCAAAAGTGGGTCCCCCAGCACCCACCTGAGCAGCTCCAGCTGAAACCATGTTGAGCAGAGACAAACCATCCCCATTCAGGTGTGCCTGAATTCCAGATTCATAAGCAAAATGGATTAATATCACTTTTAAGTCACACAAAAAAGTCAGGCATACTGTTACATATGACCCAACAAATCTACTAAGCATTTACTCAAAAGAAATGAAAATGTATCTACATACAAAAATTTGTATATGAAGGTTTACTGTAGCATTCTTTATAGTTATCAAAAAGCAAAAAACTCAAATGTCACTGAGTCGTGTCCAACTCTTTGCGACCCCAAGGACTGTAGCCCACCAGGCTCCTCTGTCCATGGAATTCTCCAGGCAAGAATACTGGAGTGGGTAGCCACTTCCTTCTCCAGGGGATCTTCCCAACCCAGGGATCAAGCATGGGTCTCCTGCATTGCAGGCAGATTCTTGACCATCTGAGCCACCACAACATGGATGAATCTTAAAAACATTATGTTAACAGAGGAATGGATAAATAAGATGTGGTACATTTATACAATGGAATATTACTCAGCCATTAAAAAGAATGAAATAATGTCATTTGAAGCATCACGGATGGACCTAGAGAGTATCATACTAAGTAAAATAAGTCAGATGGTGAAGGAGAAATATCATATGACATCTCTTAAATGCAGAATCTGAAAATAAATGGTACAAATGAACTTACAAAACAGAAACAGACTCACAAACTTAGAGAACAAACTTATGGTTTCCAGGGCAGAAGGATGGGAGGGAAGGACAGTTAGGGAGTTTGGGATAGACATGTACACTCTGCTACATTTAAAATGGATAACCAATGAGGACCTATTTATAGCACAGGGAACTCTGCTCAGTGCTATCACAACATTGTTAATTGGCTATACCCCAATACAAAATTAAAAAAAAAAAATTTTAATGGATTACCAACAAGGACCTATTGTATCAGTTTAGTTTAGTCGCTCAGTCATGTCCAACTCTTTGCGACCCCATGAATCACAGCACGCCAGGCCTCCCTGTCCATCACCAACTCCCGGAGTTTACTCAGACTCACGTCCATCGAGTCAGTGATGCCATCCAGCCATCTCATTCTCTGTCGTCCCCTTCTCCTCCTGCCCTCAATCCGTCCCAGCATCAGAGTCTTTTCCAATGAGTCAACTCTTCGCATGAGGTGGCCAAAGTACTGGAGTTTCAGCTTTAGCATCATTCCTTCCAAAGAAATCCCAGGGCTGATCTCCTTCAGAATGGACTGGTTGGATCTCCTTGCAGTCCAAGGGACTCTCAAGAGTCTTCTCCAACACCACAGTTCAAA
>NW_011495015.1:4949014-4949484 GCF_000754665.1 Bison bison bison | reverse complement strand
ACACTGTTTCCACTGTTTCCCCATCTATTTTCCAAGAAGTGATGGGACCGGATGCCATGATCTTCATTTTCTGAATGTTGAGCTTTAAGCCAACTTTTTCACTCTCCACTTTCACTTTCATCAAGAGGCTTTTGAGTTCCTCTTCACTTTCTGCCATAAGGATGGTGTCATCTGCATATCCTAGGTTATTGATATTTCTCCCGGCAATCTTGATTCCAGCTTGTGTTTCTTCCAGCCCAGCGTTTCTCACGATGTACTCTGTATATAAGTTAAATAAGCAGGGTGACAATATACAGCCTTGACGTACTCCTTTTCCTATTTGGAACCAGTCTCTTGTTCCATGTCCAGTTCTAACTGTTGCTTCCTGACCTGCATATAGGTTTCTCAAGAGGCAGATCAGATGGTCTGGGATTCCTATCTCTTTCAGAATTTTCCACAGTTTATTGTGATCCACACAGTCAAAGGCTTTG
>NW_011495015.1:4941143-4948418 GCF_000754665.1 Bison bison bison | reverse complement strand
TGAAAACTGACCTTTTCCAGTCCTGTGGCCACTGCTGAGTTTTCCAAATTTGCTGGCATATTGAGTGCAGCACTTTCACAGCATCATCTTTTAGGATTTGGAATAGCTCCACTGGAATTCCATCACCTCCACTAGCTTTGTTCATAGTGATGCTTTCTAAGGCCCACTTGACTTCACATTCCAGGATGTCTGGCTCTAGGTCAGTGATCACACCATCGTGATTATCGGGGTCGTGGAGATCTTTTTTGTACAGTTCTTCTGTGTATTCTTGCCATTTCTTAATATCTTCTGCTTCTGTTAGGTCCATACCATTTCTGTCCTTTATAGCACAGAGAATTCTACTCAATATTATGTGACAACCTGGATGGGAGGGGAGTTTGGGAGAGAATGGATACACGTGTATGTATGGCTGAGTCTCTTTGCAGTCCACCTAAAACTATTACAACATTGTTAATTGGTTTTACCCCAATACAAAATGTTTTGGGTGTAAAAAAAATAATATTTTTAAAAAAGCTTCCCTAGTGGTTCAGATGGTAAAGAATCTGTCTGCAATACAGGAGACCTGGGTTCAATTCCTGGATCAGGAAGATCCCCTGGAGAAGGGAATGTTTACCCACCCCAGTGTTCGTGCCTGGGGAATACCATGGAAAGAGGAGCCAGGCGGGCTGCAGTCCATGGGTTTGCAAAGAGTTGGACACGACTGACCAACTTACACTTGCACTTCCAATATAAACATACACACACATTATGTGAAGTGAAAGAAATGACACATAAGTGGTCATATAATGTATGACCATTGGTATCACATGGCTAGAATAAGTAAATCCACAGGGACAGAAAACAGATTAGTGGTTACCTGGGGCTAGTTGGGGCATGGAAGCAGGGGAATAGACAGCAAGTGCTTAAAAGGTACAGGGCCTTTGGCCAAGATGAAATGTTCTGGAGGCATTTGTGCCAATGATCATACAACTTTGCGAGTGTCCTAAAACTTTTGGATCACACTCTTTAAAAGGGGATTTCAGGTTATACACATTACGTCTCAATTTAAAAGTTGCCATGGTTTTACTCCCAACAAATGCCACTAATACAATTCTGAAATGTGAAATTACTACATGCAGTGGAAAGATCCACATGTTGGGTACCCAGCACACACAAGACATCTTATAAGCATTATCTCCTCCAGCCCTCACCTCATCGCTCTTGCATAAGTAAACTGGGGTTTCAAGATGTAAAATAACTTGTCCAGAGTCATATTACTAAAATGGAAGGAGGTGAATTTGAATTTAGATCATCTGATTCAAATTCTCTATTGTCTGCCGCCCCATGACTTGTACTGAGGAACAAACTGTGTCCTAATTAGGACCAGGGCAAAAGATCTGTTTATGTGACAACAGTGAAAACTGAAGGCGAGTCACATACAGCAAGTGAATGATGAGCCAAGAAAGAGAGGCTCAGTCTTTTTGCCTTTGCATTTCTACCAAAGCTCTTACATTCAGGCTGATGTATATTTACTGTTGCCAGACATGTCTTTAATTACTGCCATATTTAATTTGTGAGTATATTTCTTGATCTAAATAACAAAGTGCTTATGGTAGGCCATGTCGTGCAGTGTCAGAAGCAGAATTACAAAGTATTTCTGTAAACCAGGTATCTGGATGTCATTATATAAAGAAAGGATCTCACTGTAACAGCTGCTGGTCCTGACCTTGACATTCATGGAGAGAAGTCCCAAAGGTGTTCTGCTTTTTAATCTGCTTTGCCACCAAAGTGACCCTTGGCTTTCATTCTTTATCAAATCATTAGTCATAGCACAGATGCATATCAGAGAGCTGAATTTTAAATTGCCAGATCTTGAATCTTGCAAACTCCATGTGCTTATGTGAGGAGAGAAGCACACTTATTAGGCCTGTCTCCTGGAGATTTCTTTCTAGTTATAATGAAAAAAAAATTAGATAGAAAGTGTCCTTTTTATTTTCCTTTCTATCTCTATCCATCCATCCATCCTATCTATTTATTTGCAGGGCAGGAATACAGACACAGACAAAAAAAGAACAGGTTTGTGGACACAGTGGTGGAAGGGGAGGGTGAGACCAACTGGAAAAGTAGCATTGACATATATACCCTAACATGTGTGGAATAGATAGTGGGAAGCTCCTATATAGCACAGGAAGCTCAACTCAGTGCTCTGTGATGACCTAGGTGGGTGGGAAGGAGGTTGGGGGTGGGAGGGAGTTCCAAGGGGACAGGGATATATGTATACATACAGCTGATTCACTTCATTGTACAGCAGAAACTAACACAACGCTGTAAAGCAATTATACTCCAATTTTTTTTAAGCCAAAAAAGAAGGAAAGAAAGTATCCTATGCCATAGCTGTCTTTTAAACAAGGTAATGCAATCAAGTGAGGACAACTTTTTTCCTAGGTCATAATGCCCCTAGAACTTCTCTTTCTGTCCTACAGAGCTTAATTACTATTTTAGTAGACACATCTTAGGAAGATATTGATAGATCACACAAAAATATTAGAAATGACCTAAGGAATAGATTTTGTGAAATAATTTTGGTCAACAGGATAGTTCTAAAGGGTGACTAGGAGTATGAAGTTATTATGCTCCCAAAACCACCCCCTCAAAAGTAAAACCAGTATCTTATCCAAATGTAACTCTAGCATGACTTGTTGCCTTCACTTCCAACCAAATTGCCCCCAACCTTCTAAAATGTCACACCAGTGTTATCATGGCTAACTCACTAACCCAGGAACATAATTTCCCATTTTCTAGCACCATGTTCACAGTCAAGGATTTATAAAGTACCAATTACACAGGGAAACAGAAGAGAGTATGATGAAAGAATTTTGAAATCCCAACAGAAAATTCAGCAGCCAAACACAGCTGGGGCTTCAATCTGATCAACTCAGAGTTCAGAAATATAACTTAAATTAGAACCTCTTTTCAGTCTGATGAGGTATATTGATACATTGTTTCCCAGAATTCTCCTCCTTTGTTTTGTTTTGTGTGTGTGTGTGTGTGTGTGTGTGTGTGTGTTTGCATACTCTTTTTCCATGTAAATTGTGCAAAATAATCTCTTGGCATTTTCCCATACCTTATATAAACCTTTTGGAAAATTCCTAACTATTATTTTCTACAGCCCCAAGAGCAGCTGCTTAACCAAGGGGAAAAAAAAAAAAAAGCTTAAATTTTACTGATGATGAACTGAAGGTGGAAAATACCACTCTTCTATGAAGAATCACTAATAACACTAAATATTTATTGCATCTTCCTATATGCTAAGTAATGTGCACAGCAGTAAAGCTATCATTATTAAGGTGGATTTCCCAAGGAAAGCATGTGGTGGGCAAAAATGACAAGGCAGGACCTTCCATTGAGAACATCAAGGGTAAAGTCTTGGAGGCTTTAGCTCCTATGCACACTTGTTGATGCTCAGTTGCTAAGCTGTGTCTGACTCTTTGTGACCCCATGGACTGCAGCACGCCAGGCTTCCCTGTCCTTCACCATTTCCCAGAGTTTGCTCAGACTCATGTCCATTGAGTCAGTGATGACATCCAACCATCTCATCCTCTGTTGTCCCCTTCTCCTCCCTCCCTCAGTCTTTCCCAGCATCAGGGTCTCTTCCAATGAGTTGGCTCTTCACATGCTTCAGCTTCAGCATCAGTTCTTTTAGTGAATATTTACAGTTGGTTTCCTTTAGGATTGACTGGTTTGATGTCCTTGCAGTCCAAGGGACTCTCAAGAGTCTTCTCCAGCACCACAATTCAAAAGCATAAGTAGAGAGCTGCAAACAGTTCCCTATGTCTGGAGGAAATGACATGAAATAAAGAAGGACTATATGCACACTTATGTTTACATATGTATAAAATATACTTGAGGAGATCCAAAAAAATTTAACATTGTTTTGCCTGGGGAAAGAACAGAGCTCATCTGGGATGGATGAGATTGTTTGTGCCTTTTATCATCCTACAATATATTTTTCAATCAAAAAACTAATAATAAAATTACTCAATGAGATGTTTCATTAATATTACTTCTGCAGTATCATCACTGTTTGCAGATGACATGCTCCTCTACATAGAAAACCCTAAAGACTCCACCAGAAAATTACTAGAGCTAATCAATGAATATAGTAAAGTTGCAGGATATAAAATCAACACACAGAAATCCCTTGCATTCCTATACACTAATAATGAGAAAATAGAGAAATTAAGGAAACAATTCCATTCACCATTGCAACGAAAAGAATAAAATACTTAGGAATATATCTACCTAAAGAAACTAAAGACCTATATATAGAAAACTATAAAACACTGGTGAAAGAAATCAAAGAGGACACTAATAGATGGAGAAATATACCATGTTCATGGATTGGAAGAATCAATATAGTGAAAATGAGTATACTACCCACAGCAATTTATAGATTCAATGCAATCCCTATCAAGCTACCAACAGTATCTTTCACAGAGCTAGAACAAATAATTTCACAATGTGTATGGAAATACAAAAAACCTCAAATAGCCAAAGCAATCTTGAGAAAGAAGAATGGAACTGGAGGAATCAACCTGCCTGACTTCAGGCTCTACTACAAAGCCACAGTCATCAAGACAGTATGGCACTGGCACAAAGACAGAAATATAGATCAATGGAACAAAATAGAAAGCCCAGAGATAAATCCATGCACCTATGGACATCTTATCTTTGACAAAGGAGGCAAGAATATACAATGGAGAAAAGACAATCTCTTTAACAAGTGGTGCTGGGAAAACTGGTCAACCACTTGTAAAAGAATGAAACTAGAGCACTTTCTAACACCATACACAAAAATAAACTCAAAATGGATTAAAGATCTAAACGTAAGACCAGAAACCATAAAACTCCTAGAGGAGAACATAGGCAAAACACTCTCCGACATAAATCACAGCAGGATCCTCTATGACCCTCCTCTCAGAATATTGGAAATAAAAGCAAAAATAAACAAATGGGACCTAATTAAAATTAAATGCTTCTGCACAACAAAGGAAACTATAAGCAAGGTGAAAATACAGCCTTCAGAATGGGAGAAAATAATAGCAAATGAAGCAACTGACAATTAATCTCAAAAATATACAAGCAACTCCTGCAGCTCAATTCCAGAAAAATAAACGACCTAATCAAAAAGTGGGCCAAAGAACTAAAAAGACATTTCTCCAAAGAAGACGTACAGATGGCTAACAAACACATGAAAAGATGCTCAATATCACTCATTATCAGAGAAACGCAAATCAAAACCACAATAAGGTACCATTTCACGCCAGTCAGAATGGCTGCAATCTAAAAGTCTACAAGCAATAAATGCTGGACAGGGTGTGGAGAAAAGGAAACCCTCTTACACTGTTGGTGGGAATGCAAACTAGTACAGCCACTATGGAGAACAGTGTGGAGATTCCTTAAAAAACTGGAAATAGAACTGCCTTATGACCCAGCAATCCCACTGCTGGGCATACACACCAAGGAAACCAGAATTGAAAGAGACATGTGTACCCCAATGTTCATCGCAGCACTGTTTATAATAGTCAGGACATGGAAGCAACCTAGATGTCCATCAGCAGATGAATGGATAAGAAAGCTGTAGTACACATAGACAGTGGAGTATTACTCAGCCATTAAAAAGAATACATTTCAATCAGTTCTAATGAGGTGGATGAAACAGGAGCCTATTATACAGAGTGAAGTAAGCAGAAAGAAAAACACCAATACAGTATATTAACGCATATATATGGAATTTAGAAAGATGGTAACAATAACCCTGTATGCAAGACAGCAAAAGAAACACAGATGTATAGAACAGTCTGTTGGATTCTGTGGGAGAGGGAGAGGGTGGGATGATTTGGGAGAATGGCATTGAAACATGTCACCAGTCCAGGTTCAGTGCAGGATACAGGATGCTCAGGGCTGGTGCTCTGGGATGACCCAGAGGGATGGTCAGGGGAGGGAGGTGGGACAGGGGTCATGATGGGGAACACGTGTACACCTGTGGCAGATTCATGTTGATGTATGGCAAAATCAATACAATATTGTAAAGTAATTAACCTCCAATTAAAATAAATAAATTTATATTAAAAAAAGAAAAATAAATTTTCTAGGAAGAGGAAAGAGCCTTATGCTGAGCAAAAGCAGAATAAGTCAAGAAGGAGAGGAATGACTCCATGGGCAACAGGAAATAAAGTAAACAGGAATACATTCAATAATTGCTAACTTGGGGCTTAACCAGGTTCAAGGTCCATTAATTTGCAGAGAATTTTCTCCATCATTATACAACTTTTGTATAACCACCAGTAAGCAACTGGGTGAAAAGTGAACTTGCTGAATATGGATCAAAGACAAGGAGGCATGGAAGTTGTGGGGATCAGAGAGAAAGGTTGGGGGGGGGGGTTAGTCATGCACCTAGGATTTTTATTACTTAAGGGAACAAAGCCAGGTGAGAAATGATGAACTGAGTAAGCAACGACTGGAAATTCTAAAGACGCCAAAGAACAGATGTGGTGGAAATGAAGGGGGGAAAGAGCCGAAAGAAAAGAGATCTTGGTCAGCCAAAGAGACTAGGTTTATTATTTCAGAGAGGAGCATGGGTGTGGTCATGGGAGATGCTGACTGAAGAGCCATGAAGGTAACGCTTAGCAGAACTGGGCGGGTCTGGGAACTTCGAGTCTTCAATGGCTAATGTGGCTTATATGGGTGTGTTGCCTAGAATGACCTTTGTTGTTGTTTAGTCTCTCAGTCTTGTCCAATTCTTTGCAACCGCATGGACTGTAGCCCACTAGGCTCCTCTGTCCATGAGATTTCCCTGGGAAGAATATTGGGGTGGGTTGGCATTCCCTCGGAGAAGGCAATGGCACCCCACTCCAGTACTTTTGCCTAGAAAATCCCATGGACGGAGGAGCCTGGTAGGCTGCAGTCCATGGGGTCGCTAAGAGTCGGACACGACTGAGCGACTTGACTTTCACTTTTCACTTTCATGCATTGGAGAAGGAAATGGCAACCCACTCCAGCGTGCTTGCCTGGAGAATCCTGGGTACGGGGGAGCCTGGTGGGCGCCCTTTCTGGGGTCGCACAGAGTCGGACGCAACTGAAGCGACTTAGCAGCAGTAGCAGCAGCAGGCATTCCCTTCTCCAGGAGATCTTCCCAACCCAGGGATCAAACCCTTGTCTCTTGGATTGGCAGGCAGATTCTTTACCATTGAGCCACCTGGGAAGCCCCAGAATGACCTTAGAACCTGGAATTTC
>NW_011495015.1:4934248-4941043 GCF_000754665.1 Bison bison bison | reverse complement strand
CAGAAGGACCTTAGCACCTGCAATTTCTGGCTCATGACCATAAAAAGGTATTCTTCACACTGACCTGGAATAAATTTATCTGCAGCTGGGATAACCCTGAGAAAGTACAGATGCTTTGGTGGAGGCAGTAAAGGAAAAAAATAAACCTTTTTAATGGACTACAGATGCATGAAAAACTAGTGGTGAAGGTCTCAGGGAAGAAATGTGCCAAAGAAGGGACAGTGGAAGCAGGTCTTGAAGTTTAAAAAAAGAATTAAACTGGCAAAAAACAAACACCTTGGGGAAAGCATTTCAGCCTGAAGGAAGGGTAGAAACAGAGCCTAGGGTCTCTGTATCTGTCCTTACTCAGCTTGAAATTTGAAACTGTGAAATTGTATCATTCTTTCATCCTCATATACAAGCCACTCTTTGACTTGTCTTTTCTTTCAGACAAATTCACCCCCTCCTTTGTGGGGCACATACTAATGGGCACATAATAAATAAGTGGGCACTTCTGAGATCTATTTATTTCATGTTCCAATTATTTTTATTTGTTTCCTTCTCACATGAAGGAGACCACAGCCCAGCCTAGCAATCAGAGGAGAAATTCTTTAAACTGGCTGCAAATTATATAATGAGTATATTGTAAATGTAATTCAAATGATTAGAATTTGAATTAAACCTGCTTTGTGAAATTCAACATCTAAGAAGTGTCTATAGCACTTGAAGAAGGAAGGTGTTCAAAAGTCCTGGGGGGAAGCTTTAAAATATATAATTCAAGAGGAACTGGTGTGTATAGTTTGTGAGGCTGGAGCTGAGTTGACAGGCCAAAATAATTCATAAAATTATGAATGTGCCTCCAACAACTGTATGCTGCTGCTAAGTCATTTCAGTCGTGTCCGACTCTGTATGACCCCATAGATGGCAGCCCACCAGGCTCCTCCATCCCTGGGATTCTTCAGGCAAGAATACTGGTGTGGGTTGCCATTTCCTTCTCCAAGGCATGCATGCATGCTAAGTCGTTTCAGTCATGTCCGACTCTATGCGACCCTATGGATAGCAGCCCACCAGGCTCCTCTGTCCACAGGATTCTCTAGGCAAGAATACTGGAGTGGGCTGCCATTTCCTTCTCCACCAACAACTGTATATATCAAGATAAATCACAGAGGATTGGAGCTTCTACCCCAATAAGAGAGGATATGAAACATTTGAGACCATATTTTAAATTCCAGTATGGCACACAATTCATAGCCATTCTTTTCAACAGCTAAAGCCTTAAATAATGTCAGTATAAACATGTAATTGTAAATTTACAAATAAACACTCCAGTTGTGGAGTTGTCAGACACAGATTTTGCTTTTGGCTTGTCTCCCTGACCCTCAGTCAATATGTTAACAATAAAATAAAATGAGTTTTCTTTGCCACTGACACAAGGCAAATGACTCTCCCACTTTTGACATGTAACTAATTACAACCCTTTCTAAAATCATTGGGCCTTAGTGGGTAAAGAATTCACCTGCAATGCAGGAGACACAGGATACATGGGTTCCATCCTTGGGTTGAGAAGATCCCCTGGAGAAGGGAATGGCAACCCACTCCAGTATTCTTGACTGAAAAATCTCATGGACAGAGAAGCCTGGCAGGCCATAGTCCAAAGGGTTGCTAAGAGTTGGATACAACTGAGCAATTAAGATTTACTAAAATCATTACTAATGATTTTTAGATATTTTATGCAGGTTAATTTTCTATACTAAATAGGAATTATCAGACATAGACTTGCTTTCGGCCATTCTAAGGAATGGCTAAGAATTGTATGCCATATTGGAATTTAAAATATGGTCTCAGATGTTATTTAAGCTAAATAACCTTAGCCTCATACTCTGTTTCTCAACTCCAAGACAAGGAACTCATCCCAGGATAGCTTCTAAGTCAGTGACTAATGCCACAGAAGGAGGGAGACAGAGAAGGTGAGAGAGATGGAGGAAAGAATAATCCAGTTTGCCATGACAGTGTGATTTAAGGATAAAGACACAAAAGTGTAGACAATATTGAGAAAATAGTGGGTGTTCCAATCTCAGTCTAAAGCTGTTTGCACCTAGGAGTCAGTGATATGGAGAAAGATAAAGAGAGTTAGATAAAGATTATTAAAATCTAGCAATAATACATCAGAAATGAGTTCAAATTTCTAAAAAGTTTGGACTTTAAAGGGGAAATCCTAAATAAACTCTATGAACAGAGTGTCTTGATGATCTAGCAGCTGGTGTATTATTTTCTATGAAAAAGTCTGTGCTTTGTGATTTAAAATATAACTTAGGTCAGGTAGATCAAGACCTGAAAACAAATTCAATGTTCCAATAACCGACCATAACAAGCAACTCTCCAGTGTGTTCTCTGAGGTTTTAAAGGCATTTGGAAGGTAATAAAGGCTTAAGAATGTTCTCTGAGACCAACTCCACATTGACATTTTTTATGTATGGATCTCCTATTTTCTCCTACAAAGACTCACATCCTTAAAAGGTAGTCTGAGAGGTCATTTGTTAATGAGGTTTAACAAAATCTAGCTTCAAAACATAGATGAGTCAGGAACTTAAATTTATGGGTCTAATAATTGGAAGTAGGCAAACTTTCCTTCCTCTTAAAAGAAGTTTATACACGTAATGCAAAACTGATGCTTATTGATCCATCTATTCATTTCTCTTAGAGTTTTTCCATGTTTACCTATTAGAAAGTGAACACCAATTGAAAAGGGGCAGTAAGAATAGCAGCTGCTTCACCTTCCTAGTTCTGACCTAATGCAGCATCTATTGCAAAAATTACATATTTTATGTTAACAGTTGAGGTGCCCATGGCAGAAACTCAGCACAAAATTTTATACTGTCAAAACGGCTCAATGGCAGAACAAAAAATGAGTGTAGATGGAGCCATATTCTGAAAGGACTGGATCGAGGATGTTAGGACCATTAGGATTCACTTATTCTTCTTTTATCTGCTCTCTTTTTTTTTTTTAACCTTTTATGTGTGTGTGTGTTTTTTTTTTTTTTTCTTCTATCTGTGTAGATTTGCTATTTCTTCATGGCTGAAATCATGACCACAGACAATTCTGAGCCTTCCATAAGGGTTCCTCAAGTTTAAACTGATGACATTTTAAAGCTGGATCATTCTTTCTTTGAGAGATCTGTTTTGTGGAATGTAGCCTGTTTAGCAGTCTCTCCGGTCTCTGACCACTGGTCTCCCCTCTCCTGAGCTGTAACAACCAGAAACCAAACATCAAATGTCCCCTGAGGGGGAAAAGTGTCCCCACTTGAGAATCACTGCCTTGCAGGCTTAAAGTCAGAGAAGAAGGAGCTGCCATTCACCCATCTTTCATTTGGAAAGATCCTACAGAATGCTTTGTTCACGCGTGGACCACATACCTATCCTAAACCACATTTTTTGACAAGGAGGAAAAAAGAGAAAACTTTATGACTTTGGGTTACATCTTAGGACATACAAAGCACAAATTGTAAAATAAAAAGGTGATAAATTGATCATCAAAATTAGTTTTACTCTTTGACAGGCACTGGACTGTGAAGAAAGCTGAGTGCTGAAGAACTGATGCTTTTAAACTGTGGTGTTGGAGAAGAGTCTTAAGAGTCCCTTGGACTGCAAGGAGATCCAACCAGTCCATTCTGAAGGAGATCAGCCCTGGGATTTCTTTGGAAGGAATGATGCTAAAGCTGAAACTCCAGTACTTTGGCCACCTCATGCAAAGAGTTGACTCCTTGGAAAAGACTCTGATGCTGGGAGGGATTGGGGGCAGGAGGAGAAGGGGACGACAGAGGATGAGATGGCTGGATGGCATCACTGACTCGATGGACGTGAGTCTCAGTGAACTCCGGGAGTTGGTGATGGACAGGGAGGTCTGGCGTGCTGTGATTCATGGGGTCGCAAAGAGTCGGACACGACTGAGCAACTGAACTGAACTGCACTGAACTGATAAAAAAATGAAAAGCCACAGACTGGCAAAACAAATATCTGATAATATTTGAATATTGAATATTTGAATATCTATATTCAGAATATAGAACGAATTCTTACCACTCCTTTAAGAGAAGATGGGCAATCCAGTAAAACATTGGCAAAAGATTTGGACACCTCACAAAAGAAGATATGCAAAGTAAAAACTAGCATAGGAAAAGATGTTCATCATCATGAGAAAAATACACATTAAAACCACAATGAGCTACACCCACTAGGATGACTAACATGAAAAGTACCAGCTGTTGGTGTAGATGTTGAGCAATTGGTGGGGATGCACAAAGACAAGGATAACAGACACTTTGGAAAAGTTTGGCAGTTTTGTATCAAGCTAAACATGTATTTAACATCCAGAAATTCCTCCTCCAGGCATTTCACCAAGAGAAATAGAGCATATGTCTACACAAAGGTCTAGATGCAAATGTTCCCAAACTTTATTCATCATGCCAAACTCTGGGAACAAAGCATCAGCTGATGAATAGATACATTGTTGTCCTTCCTTAGAATTGAATGTGACTCTTTAAATGGAACACAGCAACAAAAAGTAAAAACTATTAATATGTGCAAAAATATGGATGATTCTCAAAATAATTATGCTAAATGAAAGAAGCATGATATACTATACCACCTTTTACTGTATGTAATTCTATTCATTTAATATTCTGAAAAGCCAAAACTGAAAGGAGAGAAATCAATTCTAGGATCTAAGAGTAGATGGAAAGAACTCACTATGAAGAAGCAGGAGGAATCCTTTTGAGGAGATGAAAATGTTCTATATCCTCATTGTACTGGTGGTTACCTGACTCTGTATATGCATGCTAAATCACTTCAGTCGTGTCTGACTCTGCAACCGCATCAACCCCATGGAGAAGGAAAACAGTTGCCATTTCCTACTTCATACGTGACTCTGTAAATGTGTCAAATTTCACCAAACTTTACACTTCAGAGTGAATTTTATTGGGAATTTATGTAAATGAAACTTCAATGTATCTGATTTAAAACCATATATAATTTTAAAAAACATAGCTCAACCCTAAATTTAATATGCCCCAACCACTTTCTTCATGAAATAGGAAGTTCTTCAAAGAAGTCAATACTGGCTGCATATAATGACTTCATTAATTTGTCCATTCATTCATCCAATAGTTGTTTATATTATATCTACTATTTGCTGGGAAATGACCTAATGCTTAGGACATGTCTATGTATAGAACCAAAGATACCTACACTTAGGGAACTTACCTTCCAGACACAGGAAAATAGATTTAAAAAATAATGTCTACAAGAAGAAAAAGGAAATTCTATCCTACTCTTGTCGTTTAGTTGCTAAGTCATGTCGGACTCTCTGAGACCCCATGGACCATAGCCCACCAGGCTCCTCTGTCCGTGGGATTTCCCAGGCAACAATACTGGGGTAGGTTGTCATTTCCTTCTCCAGAGGATCTTCCTGACCCAGGGATCAAACCTGATTCTCCCATATTGCAGGCAAAATTCTTTACCACTGAGCCACCAGGGAAGCCCTCAAGCCTACTCCAGGTGATACAAGACAAAAAAGAGAAAAGAGCAGGAAATGATTAGGAGATATGGAATAAGCAGAGAAGAGGAGGACTGTGTAGTATCCATAAATTTAGGCTTGTTGAGAAGGTAAGCTGTGAGCAAACACAGGAAGAATAGAAATTTAACAAAGGAAAAATCTGGCAGAACTTTTCAGATGCACAGAACACTAAAGCAAAGGTCCTATAACAGGAGTGTGATGAAATCATTGAGGAACAATATGGAGACCTATGTGGCTGCAAAGGAGTGGGGTAGGGGGAAGTGAAGAGGAGGAAGAAGGGGAGAAACAGGATTGGGGAGAGAGGAAGAGAGAGTTTTACAATGTAGGTTTTGTCCTCATTCAAGTACCATGAGGCCAGCAGAGCAGCAGAAGACTGCCATTAACAAGAGAGTGGTTACTCCCAGCTCCCAAGCGGAGGGGGTTCCCCACACCACACAGAGGAAATCCAAGGGTTCCAGTCAAGAGGCAGAAGGAGTTTGGGGGAAGCATAGACGAGAGCCCTGATTGTGATTTCCTAGGAAAAGAACAGGCGAGGCAGGGCAAGCAGGCCTAGCATTGGCTACATTAATAATTCCGGCAGGCTTTGGGGTGCAGGGCTGTCCTGAGTTGTCTGGTTCCTGGCCTTGGGGTGATCAGGACAGTGGATAGTGGCCTGGAATGTGACAGCCTAGTAAGGTAGAGGGCTGGAGTGTGGGTACCATTGGCTGGTTGTATAAAGCAAGATGTGCTCACAGATGGTCTCTAAGGACTGGGAGGCCCTGAGAGGGCCATCTCTTCCTGATCATCAAGGCACAAGAAGCTAGAGCATCAAGAATACAGAAAGTTTTCCTCACTGTTTGGCTTCAGTGAAGGCTCAACCAATGACAGGCTCCAGGAGATGGGGTGGAGGAGTGGAAGGATGGGTACTTCTCTGGTTCCATCTCTTCCAAGTTGCTGCGGGCTGGCTGCATCTCTCTGAAGGCCTCCACCCTTTAGGACAGCTGCTACCCTCTCCAGGTTCAGGTACCCTCCCTATCCCTTGGCTCTTTACACCTGTTAACAGCTCCTCACTTCTGCTTCCTTTGGGATCCAGAACAATTGCTTGTCTGTTTCCTTTAAACCCATCTTCTCTTTTTTGCAAACAGGTTTTCTTCATGTCCCCTCAATTATCTTATCTGAATGTGCCACCTTCTTCCTGTTCAGACCCTGACTTTTACAAAGACCAAATTCATTCATGATGAGACTCAAGTAATCACCCACTGGAC
>NW_011495015.1:4911124-4934148 GCF_000754665.1 Bison bison bison | reverse complement strand
CTAGTCTTGGTTCCCTAAAGATAATACAATGGACTCACTCAAAGAAGTGTTGACTGGCACTATATCTGACAAGCCATGATTTAATTTAGCCAATGCTTCGTTTTCTCCCTAAGATCCATTCAGTTCTTAAGACTTCAGCACCAGTTCTTAAGACTAAGAACTAAGCATTCAGTTCTTAAGACTTCTTCATTTCAATCACCAACATACTTTAACTTCTTGTTTATATTGGAGTATAGCAATTAACAATGTTGTGACAGTCTTGGGTAGATGGCAAAGAGGCTCAACTATACACATATGTGTATCCATTCTTCCCCAGACTCCCCCCACATCCAGGCTGCCGCATAACAGTGAGCAGACTTGCCTGTGTCAACCACCAATGTGTTTTAAAGCCATTTCACACACACACACACACACACACACACACACAGCCCCCAAGACGTTATTGTCGTTATTGTATCAGTCTGTATGAACTATCGACAGCAGAGCAATAAAAAGAAATAATAAAGTCGAGTTGAGAGATGAGCAACTAAGCATTCCCACAAGCTAACCTCTCTATACCTGTAACTGAGACTTACACCTCAGCAATATTACACATGATTTACACATCACAGACCATCAGAGGTGCTGACAGCCAGGCCAGGCCCCATCTATAATGGTCATGAATGCAAACAGCCTCATGGACCACTTTGTGAATCAATGTGTCATCTCCAGGCAGGGGTGGCCTATAAAACAGTATCACCAGATGGATTCATTGAGCATGACATCCTCTAATAACAAATTCTCAAAGCAGGCACTATTTTTATTTCCATTTTCAAAGGAGGAAACAAAGAAACACACAGGTTAAGAAATTACCCAAATTCACAGAATTAATAAGTGTTAGAGCTGGGGTAGGATAGAATAATGGATCTTAGACATAAACCAGTAAGTAGATGGTGAGATGAGTCCTCCGTTAATCCTTGATAAAGATGATGCTGGAAAAGACCCTGATGCTGGGAAAGATTGAGAGCAGAAGGAAAGGGGGGTGACAGAGGATGAAATGGTTGGATGGCATCACGGACTCAATGGACATGAATCTGAGCAAACTCCAGGAGACAGTGAAGGACAAGGAAGCCTGGCATGCTGCAGTCTATAGGGTCGCGAAGAGTCAGACATAACTTAGTGACTGAACAACAACAAAGATTAAATGGCCAATCATGTGTCCTCTTCAGACTCCATTTCCACATACAGGAAACAGAGATCAAAGAAGTGACAATATATAATGCTGTTGTAATGAACTGCATTAAGTGAGAAAATGGAAGTGAAGTACTTGGTTTGGTAAATTTTACAGAATACCAATTTCTTAAGTTTCTGGAAATATCTGTCAAATGCAATTGTTTTCATTAGAGTATTAACATCTTAATTATTGTTTCTCGATGTTGTCTCCGAGATAGTAAAATAAAACATCCATTTCTTCCACATTATAATAAAAAGCTATAAAATCCACATAGAAGAGGCTATTTTTAATTCTTCAACTTTCAAAACAAAGGTACATCCAAACGCAAATTTCAACCAGGGCCAGAGAAAAAATTATGTTTCACACGTTCCCCAGAGGTGAAAAAACAAACTTTCCTTGGATGTGCCTGGTGGAAAATTTGAACCCCACTCTGAAGAATCTCAATGTGTTGGGTTGTATCCTACCCTAAAGCGACACTCTTCTCAGAAGAACAGGGGCCAGAGCAGCTCATGACACTATAGGAAATCCGGCATCTTCCTTGCAACATATTCTTGTTTCTCATCCAGTTTTATTATACCTTGTAGGTAAGATTTAGGGTGAAATCTACTATTTTTTATTGGAGTGGAGTAATGGAAAATATCACGAATTCACACAGATTAAAAGCATGTGCTAAGTCACTTCAGTTGTGTCCAACTCAGCAACCCCATGGACTATAGCCCACCAGGCTCCTCCGTCCATGGGATTCTCCAGGCAAGAATACTAGAGTGGGTTGCTGTTTCCTCCTCCAGGAGATCTTCCCAACCCAGGGATCAAACCCACGTCTCCTGCATTGGCAGGCGGGTTCTTTGCCACTAGCACCACCAGGGAAAGCCATGGTGCCAGTGGTCCTCCATGCAGGGCAGCAAAGGAGACACAGACATTAAGAACAGACTTTTGGACTCAGTGCGAGAAGGTGAGGGCGGGGTTATTTGAGAGAATAGAATTGAAACCTGTATATTACCATATGTAAAATAGATGACCAGTGCAAGTTTGGAGCATGAAGCAGGGCACCCAAAGCTGCTGCTCTGGGACAACCTAGAGGGATGGAATGGGGACGAAGGTGGGAGGGGGTTTCCATATGGGGGGGACACATGTATACCTATGGCCAATTCATGTTGATGCATGGCAAAAATCATCACAATATTATAAATTATCCTCCAGTTAAAATAAACTAATTACTTTAAAAGCATAGAGATTCCACAAAGTCAACAAATGTAATGTCCTATTTCACCCTCAAGGTGCATACACAGATATTGTAGCCCAGTCTCTCCACCGGACATGTGGTACAGGGAGTCTGGGAGAGAAACCAGAGCATCCAGTGCTGACGGCTTCCTCTGTGACTCAATGCCCATCAAAACAGGCCTTGTCCTGGCCCTCTGCCCACTGACAAACACCAGTGATTTTGCCAGTCACATAGCTATCCATGATAGCTATCGTATCTTTTTTTTAATTTTTATTTTATTTTAAAACTTTACAATATTGTATTGGTTTTGCCAAATATCAAAATGAATCCGCCACAGGTACACACGTGTTCCCCATCCTGAACCCTCCTCCCTCCTCCCTCCCCATACCATCCCTCTGGGTCGTCCCAGTGCACCAGCCCCAAGCATCCAGTATCATGCATCAAACCTAGACTGGCAACTCGTTCCATATATGATATTATACATATTTCAGTGCCATTCTCCCAAATCATCCCACCCTCTCCCTCTCCCACAGAGTCCAAAAGACTGTTCTATACATCAGTGTCTCTTTTGCTGTCTCGTATACACGGTTATTGTTACCATCTTTCTAAATTCCATATATATGCTTTAGTATACCGTATTGATGTTTTTCTTTCTGGCTTACTTCAGTCTGTATAATAGGCTCCAGTTTCATCCACCTCATTAGAACTGATTCAAATGTATTATTTTTAATGGCTGAGTAATACTCCATTGTGTATATGTACCACAGCTCTCTTATCCATTCATCTGTTGATGGACATCTAGGTTGCTTCCGTGTCCTGGTTATTGTATCTTTTAAGAAAGCTTAAAGATACAGAAATATGGTACACATGTTTAGAATGTCAACTATGTTTCATGGTCACTTAAAAGCAATTTTATTATTTTTAAAAAGACATGAAAATATTATGGGCTATGATTCACAAGTCACATTAATTTTTATAAAGAAATAGAAAATTTTTGAAGAAATTTGACTCTTGGTTCAGGTTTTTAAGGCAGAACCCCCAGTCCCATAATGTCTAAGCTACACGTTTCTCTCTTTTGACACTGGTAGTTTAATGATAATTAAAGGAATCATTCTACAAGGCAGACGATAGCATCCTGTGTTAGTTATGGAATGTTAGGAGGCTTTGCCATTGAAGTCTTTCTCTAATACTGCCTAATAATGCCACTGACTTCTTGTATATGCTGCATAAGATGATATGCAGAAGAGTATTTCTATAGTTAGGTAACCCAAAGACATGAAGTTTTTTTATTCAAAATGAGCATGCGGAATAGGAGAAGGGGAGGGCATGCTGAGAGTAGCAAGCCTATTGCATTGTTTGGATGTTAATTTCAAGGTAATAGTGAGAGGCAGGTTCTAGAGCATAAAAGAATAAGTAATGAGGACTCTATGTTAACTTGCCCATTTTAACCCCAAACTGGTTCCCATCTACACACACAAAGACACACACATATACACAGTCACTAAAAATTGCAGAATAAAGAAACTGATTTAAAAAATTAAAACTAAAATACTCTTTGAAGTTTTGACCACTACATGATGAATAATATAATAGTCTATACAAGAGAAGGAAATGGCAACCCATTCCAGTACTCTTGCCTGGAAAAATTCCATGAATGGAGGAGCCTGGTAGGTTACAGTCCATGGGATGGCAGAGAGTTGGACATGACTGAGCAACTTCACTTCAGCTTCAGCATCAGTCCTTCCTTCAGAATAGCTCTACTGTACCACCTATTTGGGCTCCCTGAAAAGACTCTGATGCTGGGAAGGATTGGGGGCAGGAGGAGAAGGGGATGACAGAGGATGAGATGGCTGTATGGCATCACTGACTCGATGGATGTGAGTCTGAGTGAACTCCGGGAGTTGGTGATGGACAGGGAGGCCTGGCGTGCTGCAATTCATGGGGTCACAAAGAGTCAGACACGACTGAGCGACTGAACTGAACTGAACTGAACTGGGTGGCGCTAGTGGTAAAAAAAAAAAAGAAAAAAAAAACCGCCTGCCAACACAGGAGACCTAAGAGACGTGGGTTTGGCCCCTGGGTTGGGAAGATCCCCTGGGTCAGGAAGATCCCCTGAGGAGGGCATGGCAACACACTCACTATTCTTGCCTGGAGAATCACATGAACAGAAGAGACTGGTGTGCTACAGTCCACAGGGTCACAAAAAGTCAGACATGACTGCAGAAACTTCCCACACACTCACACAATACCACCTGTTTATCTTCATGTCAGATCGTGACCTTAAAAATCAAGATATCAAATGGTTAATGAGAAAACAGGCAAAAGTTTGAAGGGATAATTCAGCAAATTAATCCTTTCATTTCAAAATGTTTAACTCAATGAGTGACATAAACTAAAATTCTGTTCATATTTTATATACTACTATTTAGTTTCAACTAAATAAAGTTTTGTTATAAGAATTTAAAAGGTCTAATTATAAAAACTTAAAGATATGATTTTAAGTCCAGTATCATTAGTTTAGAAAGCTCTAAGTTGTTTTGCATGTATACTTGAGGTTTACCTGCTGAATTTGTCTTGGAATACATGTTATAGTGTTTTATCTCTCTGTCATTTGAAGGGTTACTAGCCTGGAGAGTTTTTTTTAAGCCTTGAAACTTGAAAAATGTCATTTCCTTATCATCATCAACAGCCTTGTAATTTCTAGGTAAGAGTATTCTCTCAGGGCTTTCTGAGCACTGGGAGCTGGTTCATGAGACAGGCGGAAGGTGTAACTTGGTAAGATTACTTTTCTAACTCCGAATCTGTGACGATATTACAGAAGCTTGAAAGTCTCCTGTTATACTTTTTCTTTTAATTTCATTGTTTTCTGACATGCACACCCAGCAGAGAACTGTACACACAGTTTCCTATATTATCTAGCTCTTCTTGTTCTATTCTGCTCATAATGAAATTCAAATTGTATTCAAGAGCTCATTCTCCAGCATGAGAATTTTTAAGAGGAAACTAACCTCCAAGTCTTAACTCTGCCATTATTCCCTAAAAAGGCAAGACACTATTAGATTCACTTTATTTAATTATGCCTTCCCCAACCCAGTAAAACATTAATGTCTCTAATAACAAAGTACAGAATGGATATTTCCAAAGAGAACCTCTGGATGCTAGACTTCTGGGTGTCAAGTCTGTTAAGTGGCTATTCTTTCAAGCTTAAAACTTGCTGTTCTTGTTCATGGGATATTTGAAGAGCTGCACTCTTCCATCTAATTTTTAAATACATACTCAACAGCCACCATGTGCTGTTATTGGAGCCTCAGACTCAGAAGCAATGTAATATTTAAAAGTCTAAGAGGTGAGCTATATCAGTTCAGTTACTCAGTTGTGTCCAACTCTTTGAGACCCAAAGGAATGCAGCACACCAGGCTTCCCTGTCCATCACCAACTCCTGGAGCTTACACAAACTCATGTCCATTGAGTCGGTGATGCCATCCAACCATCTCATCCTCTGTGGGGGAGCTATATAATGTACAAATAAAATAATTTTGGATAGCAATAAGTGCAATGAAATTAAAAGACGCTTGCTGCTTGGATGAAAAGCTAAGAGAAACCTAGACAGTGTATTCAAAAAAGACAATGGCAACCCACTCCAGGACTCTTGCCTGGAAAATCCCATGGGCAGAGGAGCCTGGAAGGCTGCAGTCCATGGGGTCGCTGAGGGTCAGACACAACTGAGCAACTTCACTTTCACTTTTCACTTTCATGCATTGGAGAAGGAAAAGGCAACCCACTCCAGTGTTCTTGCCTGGAGAATCCCAGGGACGGGGGAGCCTCGTGGGCTGCCATCTATGGGGTCGCAGAGTCGGACACGACTGAAGTGACTTAGCAGCAGCAGCAGCAGACAGTGTATTAAAAAGCAGAGACATCACTTTGTCCACAAAGTTCTGTATAGTCAAAGCTCTGGTTTTTCCAGTAGTCAGGTTCAGATGTGAGAGTTGGACCATAAAGAAGTCTGAGTGCTGAAAAATTGATGCTTTCGAATCGTGGTGCTGGAGAAGACTCTTGAGAGCCCCTTGGACAGCAAGGAGATCAAACCAGTCAATCCCTAGAGGAAATCAACCATGAATATTCATTGGAAGGACTGATGCTGAAGCTCCAATATTTTGGCTAACTGATGCATAGACCTGACTCATTGGAAAAGGCCCTGATGCTGGGAAAGATTAAGGGCAGGAGGAGAAGGGGCAACAGAGGATGAGATGGTTGGGTGGTATCCCCTACTCAATGGACATGAGTTTCAGGAAACTCCAGGAGATAGTGAAGGACAGGGAAACCTGGCATACTGCAGTCCATGAGGTCACAAAGTATTGGACATGACTTAGCAACTGACCAAAAACAAGGTGAAAATCAAATCAAATGACATGCTAGTAAGTGACTGAGTAGAAAATGGTTACAGAAGTTCTTTCTGAGAAACTGACATTTGAGCTGAGAATCAAACAAGGATCCAATCATGCAAAAGTCTAAGGGAACTGGATCTGGGCAGAAAAAGGAGAAAGAGCAGGAAGAACATAACTGGCGTGGCTGAGGAATAGGAAACAAGCCAACTAAATGAGGAGCAAGAGAGCAGTAAAGATGTTGGAGAACATCAGGTCAGAACACTGGCAACCTGGAATTTTTTTTAAGAACCATGAGAGGTCATCAGAAATTCTTAGGCAGAAGAATACCATCATCTATTTTTATTTTTCCAGAGAAATTACCCTGGCTTTTAAAATTTTATTCATTTGAAAGTGTACTCAAGAGGACAAGAGTTGCAGAAGCCAATAGCTGTCCATGTGAAATAACCCTGTACTAGGCTCTAGTAGGAACGTCATCCAAGATTATACTTTCCAAAGCCAAGGCATGTTAGAACAACCTGGCAAGCTTTTAGAGCCATTAAAAACACAGATTTCCAGGCTTACTTCTTCCAGGTTCTGATTCTGGTCTAGGGTTGAGGCCAAGGCTCTTTTAAAAAATCTCCCCAGATGTCTCTGAGGCACAGTCAGTCAGTTCAGTCACTCAGTCTTGTCTGACTCTTTGCAACCCCATGAATCACAGCACAGCAACCCTGCTTAAAAACCCCTGATTTGGGCTTCCCTGGTGGCTGGGTGGTAAAGAACCTGCCTGCCAATGCAGAAGACATGGGTTCGACCCCTGGTCCAGGAAGATCCCACATGCTGTGGAGCAACTAAGCCTGTAGGCCACAACTACAGAGCCCATGCTCCACAATGAGAAAAGCCGCCTCAATGAGAAGCCAGCACATAGCAACGAAGAAGAGCCCCCAATCGCTGCAACCAGAGAAGATCCCACACAGCAAAGAAGACCCAGCACACTCAAAATAAAATAAAATAAATAAACAAAAATTATTTTTTTTAAAAACCTTATCTAAGCCACATCTACCTAAGAATAGTTGAGAAGATTATCTTAAATGCCAAATAAATTTTCCATATTAAAAAACTGTACAATGAATACCCATTTTTAAAATAATATGTTTTCCTATCGTTCCAAAGGGGGAAAGGGTGAGAGGGATAATTTAGGAGTTTGGGCTTAACAGATACAGATTACTATATACAAAGAGACAGACAACAAGGACCTACTGTGTAACACAGGGAACTATACTCAGTATCTTTTACCAATGAACAATGGAAAAGAATCTGAAAAAGAATACATACATGTGCAATTGAATCACTTTGCTGTATACCTGAAACCAACAACTATATATCAATAAAGAAAAATTTAACGTTAAAAAAATAAATTTTCTCACAATTATTTTTCATAACATGGAAGGGAATCAGTGTTATTTATGGATAAGAACACAGATACTGAAATAGTCCCTTTGATGTTCCTTCTGTTTAGTGTTTGTCACCTGCAACCTCTCTTAAAGCTAGTCAATGCAGGGAAAGACAACTATCACATGGTATCAGTTACACGTGAAATCTAAAATACGAAACAAATGAACTTATGTACAAAACAGAAACAGACTCACAGACACACAGACCTGAGGTATGTTTACCAAAGGAGAAAACAGGGTGGGGTGGATAAAGTAGAAGTTTGGGAATTGACATATACACACTACTATACCATTTAACTTCTATGCAGAGTACATCACGAGAAACGCTGGGCTGGAAGAAGCACAAGCTGGAATCAAGATTGCCAGGAGAAATATCAATAACCTCAGATATGCAGATGACACCACTCTAATGGCAGAAAGTGAAGAGGAACTCAAAAGCCTCTTGATGAAAGTGAAAGAGGAGAGTGAAAAAGCTGGCTTAAAGCTCAACATTCAGAAAACAAAGATGGCATCTGGTCCTATCACTTCATGGGAAATAAATGGGGAAACAGTGGTAACAGTGTCAGACTTTATTCTTTTGGGATCCAAAATCACTGCAGATGGTGATTGCAGCCATGAAATTAAAAGACGCTTACTCCAACCTAGATAGCATATTCAAAAGCAGAGACATTACTTTGCCAACAAAGGTCCGTCTAGTCAAGGCTATGGTTTTTCCAGTGGTCATGTATGGATGTGAGAGTTGGACTATAAAGAAAGCTGAGTGCTGAAGAATTGATGCTTTTGAACTGTGGTGTTGGAGAAGACTCTTGAGAGTCCCTTGGACTGCAAGGAGATCCAACCAGTCAATCCTAAAGGAGATCAGTCCTGGGTGTCCATTGGAAGGACTGATGCTGAAGCTGAAACTCCAATACTTTGGCCACTCATGTGAAGAGTTGACTCATTGGAAAAGACCCTGATGCTGGGAGGGATTGGGGGCAGGAGGAGAAGGGGACGACAGAGGATGAGATAGCTGGATCGCATCACCGACTCGATGGACATGAGTTTGAGTGAACTTCGGGAGTTGGTGATGGACAGGGAGGCCTGGCGTGCTGCGATTCATGGGGTCACAAAGAGTCAGACATGACTGAGCAAATGAACTGAACTAATATACGTAAAATAGATGAACAGCAAGGACTTATTGTATAGAACAGGGAGCTACACTCAGTATCTTGTAATGATATAAATAGAAAAGAATCTTAAAAACATATGCATATAAAACTGGATTAATTTGCTGCATACCTGAAACTAACACAACATTGTAAGTCAACTATACTTCAATAGAAAGAATTAAATTTTATAAAGCTTCTATGCTGTGCATTTGGCAGTCCCTCTTAACTGTCTCTTACTTCAACACTGCTTGGGCAAACAGACCCAAGGATGCCCCTTGCTCCAGCCTCCCATCACCCTTCAACCTTTAATTTGGTTGCAACCTTCGGAATCAGCTACTCCGCTCTCCTGGAACACTTAGACAAGCCAATGCCATTTTTTGAGCTTAACTCAGCTCCCAGATTCATCAGAATTATTCTACCCAGTGGAGGCCATGGTCAACCACCACCTCGTGAACCTGCATCTGCAAGCCGCCTACACCTACCTCTCTCCAGACTTCTATTTCAACCACAACAATGTGGTTCTGGAGGCATGGGCCATTATTTCCAGGAATTGGCCAAGAAGAAGCACCGGGGCACCAAGCATCTCTTGAAAATGCAAAACCAACATGGCGGTCATGCCCTCTACCAGGACGTGCAGAAGCCATGTCAAGATGACTGGGGTAAAAATCCAGGATGCAATGGAGACCACCCTTCTCATGGAGAAGAACCTGGACCAAGCCCTTTTGGATCTGCAAGACCTGGGTTCTCCCCATGCAGACTCAACCTCTCTGACTTCCTGGAGAGACATGCCCTAGATAAGCAAGTGAAACTTATCAAGAAGATGGGCACCACTTGGAACAACCTCCGCAGGCTGGCTGGTCCCCAAGCCAGACTGGGTGAGTAGCTCTTCCAAAGGTTCACCCTCCAACACAACCAGGAGCCTCTGGAGCCCAGGGCTTTTGAGGAGCACTGCCTAATGTCAAGGCTTCTACCTGAAGCCCCTGTCTGCAGCCACTCGGTGGCTTTTTAACATCCTGGAGCCCTCTCTCAAGCTTTGGACCAAATGGAAACAATAAAACTTTTTGCAGCAAAAAGAAGAAAAAAAAAAGCTTCTATGCTTATCTTTGTTACTTTCATCTTCCTACCACTTTGCCAGAAGCATCTTAATTAGACCCAATGTCAGTATACTTTTTGTGTGTGCCAATTTTCTTACCACATGCTGATGAAGTAAAACTGAGAAATAAAGTTAATTTTGACCAAAAAAATCTTTTTTCTAAGCTGGTCAGTTTATTTCCTCCTTTACAGTCTATACAGAGTTGCACTAAAAAATTTAGGTTTCTAATAAATGCTCAGCCTAATGCTCAGCCTCACTGCTACTTCATTTTCTGGTTTCCTTTGATCGTCCTTTACACACTTCTTCAGGACATGCATGCTAAGCATGGCGTTCCTCGGTTACTTCAGGCTAATAACTTTTCTGCTCCTCTAATTAATTCTGAAGCACCACATAGGGTTTTGCCTCATGTGGCTGACCTGGCCAGTTGTGTTTATCATTTCTTCCTCTCCTGACAAACTCAGCAGCCTCAACCTAACCTACCTTCAGCCTCCTTGGTGGATCCAAGTGCTGGGTAAGTTGAAAGAATTAGGTCAGAGATTTCCCTTGGAATTCTCCAGGCAAGAATACTGGAGTGGGTTGCCATTTCCTTCTCCAGGGGACCTTCCTGACCCAGGGATCAAACCCGCATCTCTCACATCTCTTGTATTGGCAGGCGGGTTCTTTACCACCAGCGCCATCTGGGAAGCCCAGAAACCAAATAATGACCTCTAAACTTACTGGTTTATCTGAGCCTGAGTCAGAATCCTCACCATACCCTTAGGAGTAAGGCGACATCGCTTCTAAATGTCAGAGGAGTCAGAACCACCTGACTGGACAAGTCTCCATTTTCCTGCCCTCACTCTCATTCACCAACCTGGGTGTGGTTCTCTTAGGAAATGTCAGAACTGATTTTGTGTGGCTTCTGTAACCAGCAGAGTTTTTCATCTTCTCCTACTGGCAGAGTTTATAAGATGCTTCTCCAGTGGGTGGATCTGAGACAGCCTGGGGCCTGGGACCCTCTGCTGCAGTGTTTGCACCTGGACCAACATCTCCTCCAGTAACAAAATACAAAGAAACTATAGGGACTAAAAATAACTATACATGCACACGCTCAGTTGCTTCAGTCGTGTCCAACTCTTTGCGACCCTGTGGACTGTAGCCCACCAGACTCCTCTGTCCATGAGATTCTCCAGGCAAGAATACTGGAGTGGGTTGCCATGCCCTCCTCCAGGGGATCTTCCTGACCCAGGGATCAAACCCAAGTCTCTTGCATCTCCTGCATTGGCAGGCAGATTCTTTACCACTGTGCAACCTGGGAAGCCCCAAGACTACGGAGATCTTCCTAGAAACAGGAAACAGTGAAACACCCTTCTCACAGAGTAGTGGTTTTCAACCGCGGTTATACTGGTTTGGCCAAAAGGTTAATTTTCCACAAGTTTTCCCTTCCATAAGATGTTACAAACCTTTAAGCCAACCCGATACCACCTTCTGCTGGACACTATGGAAGCTTGCAGGGGTGTTTTTGTTTCTTTCACTGAAGTGTAGTTGAATTACAGTACTGTGTCACTTTCAGGTATACAGCAAGGTGATTCCATTATACATACATTTTCAGATTATTTTCCATGATAGGTTACTATATTAAACATAGTTCCCTGTGCTCTACAGTTAATCCTTATTACAGATTGGTTCAAGATAATGGATGTGCACTCATTTCCTCCTGCCAGAGCACCAAAATCACAACTAGCTGTTGAACAGGAAGACACTAGAACCCACCACAAAAAAAGATACCCACATCCAAGGACAAAGGAGAAGCCGAAATGAAACAGTAGGTAGGAGGGGCATAATCATAATAAAATCAAATCCTATACCTGCTGGATTGGCAACCAAAAGCAGGAGAACAGTAATACCAAAGTTCTCTCACTGTTGTGAAGGTTGTAGGCCCCACATCAGGCTCCCCAGCCCAGGATCTGGCCAAGAACTGGGAATCCCCAGAGAATCTGATTTTGCAGGCCAGTGGGATTCGGTTACAAGACCCTCACAGGACTGGGGGAAACAGAGACTCCACTCTTGGAGGGCACAAACAAATCTGTGTGCACCAGGACTCAGGGGAAAGAAACACTGACCCCACAGGAGACAGAGCCAGGCCTACCCATGAGTGTTGGAGGGTCTCCTGCAGAGGTGTGGGTGGGCAGCAGCCCACCTCAGGGACAGGGCACTGGTAACAGCAGTCCTGGGAGATACATGCTGGCGTTAAGTCCTCTTGGAGGTCGCCAATAGCCCTACCATAGAGCCTGTAGACTCCAGGACTGGGTGGCCTCAGGTCAGACAACTGAGAAGGGAGGGAGCACAGCCTCACCATCAACAGACAATTGGATTAAAGTTTTGCTGAGCACAGCCCTGCCCACCAGAGCAAGACCCAGTTTTCCCCATAGCTGTCCCTCAGGAAGCTTGCACAGGCCTCAATCCTCATCCTCCAGAGGGCAGACAGAAGTAAACCCTTGTTGCTTATCTATTGTTGCTTACATAAAGCCGTTTGTGTCTGTTAACCCCATGTTCAGTTGATAGGTCATGTCAGACTCTCTGGGAACCCATGGAGAGCTGCACACCAGGCTTCTCCACCTTCCACTGTCTCCCAGGGTTTGCTTAAATTCACGTTCATAGAGTCTGTGGTGTTATCTACCTATCCCTGTTAATCCCATACTCCTAATTTATTCCTCCCCCTCTTCTCTCTTTGATAACCATCAATCCATTTTCTATACCTATGAGTCTGTTTCTGTCTCGTATATAGATTCATGTGTATCTGTTTTTTAGATTCCACATACAAGTGACATCATGCAATATTTGTCTTTCTCTGGTTTATTTCACTCAGGGTGATAATCTCTAGGTCCGTCCATGTTGCTGCAAATGGCAGTATCTTATTGGGCTTCCCTGATGGCTCAACTGGTAAAGAATCTGCCCACAAAGCAGGGGACCTGGGTTCGATCCCTGGTTTAGGAAGATACCCTGGAGAAGAGAACGGCCACCCACTCCAGTATTCTGAAGAATTCCATGGAATCACAAGGAGTCAGACACAACTGAGCAACTTTCACTTTCACTTTATGCTTTATTATGGCTGAGTAATATTCCACTGTGTATATCTTCTTAAGCCAGCCATCTCCTTTGACTATGACAAAAGTCAGACAGCAATACTGTATTTAGTGGTGAAGATGGGGGGAGGGGAAAGATGCTTTATGACCCACAATGTGAAGAATACTCTTGCCCAATAAAAAATTGCTCCATGTCCTGCACTACTTTTTAATGTCCCACAGAACAGCTAGCACAAGTGAAAAATCTGTTTGTAAGCTTCCAATTCTAGAGTCTAAGTCTATTTTACATTTAAATATAGTGTTTTGCACAGTTTTAATATAAACTGAATTATGCAAAGATACAATTACAAAGTGAAATAAGGAAATGTGCTCCTCTGACTGGTTGGAAATTCCAGGAGCTCTTGGTTGTTTCATGAAATCATGTTACCAGTAATTGTGCCACTTCTGGTATTTGAATCAGCTCTCTCAACGTCACCGTAGAACTGTCCACTAGCAGCAATTCTATGCTTGGGGACATCACAGCATCACCTGGCCACTTCACTCTGCTTCCCAGAGCAGTGGTGCCTATGTGTTTGCATATGAAATACACATTTTATTGCGAATGTCTTCCTCAGATTTTCCCCTTATATTACATTAGAACATCATACTGATTTTTAAAAATATTTTACATGTGGTTAAGTTATATTAGATGTGAATTTTATTTCACTAAAAGTTAGTGTTATAAAAAACCACCATCTCTGGTGGATCAGACAGTAAAGAGTTTGCCTACAATGTAGACTAGGTCAGGAAGATTCCCTGGAGAAGGGAATGGCTACCCACTCTAATATTCTTGCCTGTAAAACCCCATGGGCAGAGGAGCCTGGCAGGCAACAGTCCATAGAGTCGCAAGGAGTCAGACACAACTGTGCAACTTTCACTTTCACTGAGTGTTATAAAAACCAGGCCTTGTACAGTAAGATTGGGAATGTCTTCCCTAGATGCAAAGCTCCCTACTAACAGACTTTATAAAACTCAAATAAGCCCAATCTGCCACCTCCCTACCCAACACTCACTCACTCATTCATTTGGCGCTCAGTCGTGTCTGATTCCGTGTGACCCCACAAACTGTAGCCCAGCAGGTTCCTCTCTCTGTTCATGGAATTCTCCAGGCAAGAATACTGCAGCAGGTTGCCATTCTCTTCTCCAAGGGATCTTCTTGACCCAGAGATCGAACCTGGGTTTCCTGCATTACAGGTAAATTCTGGACTATTTAAGCCTCCAGGGAAAACTCTGCACTAGTAGCAAAAAAAGCCTATTGGTGACAAAACCTTCTTATACCAAATACAGCAACAGTTCTGATTAATTGAACACCTATGGTGAACCAGGTCCGGTGCTACACATTTTCCATATACCATGTCTAACCCTCAGCTCACTAAGGGAGGTAGTATTTATTATGAGCTCTATTTTATAGGCAGAAAATACACACAGCACAAAGGCCAAATAACTGACTGAGGTCACACAAGTGTAAGTGATTTGATCAAAGTCAATCAAATTCTTGAAAGGCCACTCACTCCAGTATTCTGGCTTTGAGAATTCCACGGACTGTATAGTCCATGGGGTCGCAAAGAGTCGGACACGACTGAGCAACTTTCACTTCACTTCACCTCAATCAAATTCCAGTGTCTTTGACTTTGCCGAAGACGGATGGGTCAGAATTCAAAATTGGATAGCTGGTAAGTAGCCAGGAAAAGCCATGCTCAATTTGGCTGAATTAACTGTGGAACAGTGAAAGCAGAGAACAAACAGGACACTTGTCACCACCTACTGCCTTCACCCAGGCATTCAGACTCTCACTGAAGCACCACAGTTTCCAGCCCACCTCAGGTTTTCAGCAACAGCAATTGAAAAGTGGCTTGCCTGAACTGAAATGTGCTAGACATGTCAGATACATATCAAATTTCCAAGACTGGGCACAGCAAAAAGGACAGTAAAATATCTCATCAGTTGCTGTTCTTCAGTTACTAAGTCGTGTTCGACTCTGCAATCCCATGGGCTGCAGTACGCCAGGCTTCCCTGTCCTTCACTATCTCCTGGAGTTTGCTCAAATTCATGTCCATTGAGTCAGTGATGCCATCCAACCATCTCATCCTCTGTCATCCCCTTCTCCTCCTGTCCTCAATCTTTCCCAGCAACAGGGTCTTTTCCAATGAGTCAGCTCTTCACATCAAGTGGCCAAAGTATTGAAGCTTCAGCTTCAGCATCAGTCCTTCTGATGAATATTCAGGGCTGATTTCCTTGAGACCACACATCTCATCAATAATTTTATGTACATTAAATATATTTATATGTTCTCATGATAATGTTTTTGGATCTACTGGTAAAAAATAGATTAAAATTCATTTCACTTATTTCTTATTATCAAAGTTTCTAATGAGACTATGAAGTTTTGTTCACTATAGTGGCTCACTTAATATCTGCAGTGGACAGAGCTGAAATTGATGACTTTTCTGTTGGTCAGTATCCTCTCCCTGTACCACAGGAATCTGTGGAAGCTCGGAGTCTAGTGTAGCTCCTTCTAGGAGTGACCACTCAGGCCACTGAAAGCAGCAGGAGAAAAGCATGGGTGTGTGGGGAGGGCAAGGTCAGCAGAAGTTCCTGCACATTTTCACTGTGTCCTTTTGGTCACTCAGATCATGGGGACCACATGTTCACTCCCTATTTATTACTATTATCTTTATCCCATATGCTTCTCACAACTGCCAGCACATGGGAACAGTAGGCAAAGTCTGGAACAAAAGCTGTGTTTAAATACACATGTAAAGAAAAGTCAAAATATTTGGAATATTACCTAAATATGATATTGTTTATATTTACAAACAGCAAAGAAGGTAGCTGGTAGTTCTGTGGAAACCGAGACAGGTGGCATGAGCTCATCACAGACTGAAAACACTAGCAATGGTTTCAATACAAGCGACTGAAAGGCAGGGCAATGATGTCTGTGATCTCACAAGATCAGACAGACCCTCAACTTCTGTACCGTGATCAAGTACTAATTGCAAAATCCACACAAACACAACACAGAAAGGAAACTGAATTGAGAGAACTGGACTACAGACGTCAAGATTTTACTCACACTTATTAGCTGACCAAAATATCAAGTTAAAAAAAAAAAATGCTTATAGACAAAGCATGTGTACCAGATCAGTGTCTGTTAATAGAATTATTCAGTATCTCTTATATATCCTAACTGTGAAATATGACATACTTTCTGGGAGGGAAGGAGACAGGGAGGAACAGAGGAGTGGGGGGAGAAGGAAGGAACGAAGAGGAGGAGGCAGTAGGGAGGGAGGGAGGCAGAGGGAAACTTCAGCTCTGAATGTCCAAAATGTATCACTGTCTGTTGTGGTTTCCTCCCACCACAAGTCATATCCTTTAGAGGAACTCAACACACTTGTCTAATACACAAGACCTGGCCATGCCAAAAGAACAAAGAAGAGCTTCTCAGAATTACGTGGACAACAGTGTAAAGCCACTATTTTAACTACTTGGCTCAAGTCTCTGAGCTCATTACTGGGCACATGCCCATGAGGACCATTTGAGAGTCTTCCCCTGAGCCAGCTAAGCTGGCTGAAATCATACGGATTGCTGTTGTTGTTTACTCGATAAGTCGTGGCTGACGCTTTTGCAACCTCGTGGACTATAGCCCGCCAGCCTTCTCTGTCCATGGGATTTCTCAGGCAAGAGTACCAGAGTGGATTGCCATTTTCTTCTCCAAGGGATTTTCCCAGATCAGGGATCAAACCCCAATCTCCTGCATTGACAGGCAGGGTTTTAATCCTGAGCTACCAGGGAAACATTTTCTGATTATAAGAAATCAAACTAAAAATCAGTAAGAAAGATACCAGAAAACTTGCCATATACTTGGAAACCAAGCAACACATTTCTAAATAAGTATGTCTAAGGGAAAGTCACAAAGGAAATTAGAAAGTATTTTTAACTGAATGAAATTAAAAACACAATGCATCAATATCTATGAAATGCAGCTAACAGAGTTTTTAGAAGAAAATTTATCCCAATAAGTGTTTATATTACAGAAGAGTCTAAAATCAATTATATAAGCTTCTACCTTAAAGAGATGGAAAAGAAGACGCTGCCACAGACTAGACTGCAAGGCTCTTCTGTCCATGAGACCTCCTTGGACAAAGAAGAAATCAAAACCCAAAGAAATCAGAAGGGAGGGAATGATGAAGAGCAGAGCAGAAATCAATGGAGTAAGTAAACAAAAAAAGGAGAAAATTGTAGAATCATAACTATGGGCTTTTTAAGATCAATAACATTGAAATTTTTACAGCCAGACTGATCACAACAAGAGAAAGAAGGCCCACATTGCCCTCATCAGGAATAAAAGAAAAAACAAAGCTATGGCTCCTACAATGGAGAAGGGAATGGCAACCCACTCCAGTATTCTTGCCTGGAGAATCCGGTGGACAGAGGAGCCTGGCAGGCTACAGTCTGCGGGGATGCAAAGAGTCAGACACAACTAAGCGACCAACACTATAGTTCCTACAGACATTAAAAGAATGAAAAAAATATAGCCAATGAATTCTTACAGTAATTACTCCTTTATAACTATCTCCTTTTGTTTAGCATTTTTAGGGGGAGAGATTCATTCGAGGTGCTGTGTATAAAAGTTAATGGATTTCATTGTGATATAGTATGTCTCTCTATGAATATACCATAATTTATTTACTTATTCTACTGTAAATTGGCTTTTTAATTGTCTCCATTTGAAGGCTATTGGCATAGCTATAAAATTGTTATATAAAGGTTCTTGTGTATGTCTTTTGGTGCACTTTACAAAGTCAGTTCTGTTAGGAGTGGAATTTCTGCATTATTGGCTATGCATGTGTTTAGTTTTACTACGTACTGCTAGAGGATTTTTCAAAGTGACTGTGAATTTATACTTCAAACACTAGTTTACAAGTGTTGCTTTAGCTCTTCATTACTTGAAGGACTCATGAATGATTATCTTCATTGTAGTTGACAGTATTTATTCTCATGCAAAGCCCTTTCTTATTTCCAAAGACTGCTAACCTTTCCTCAGGCATAAGTCAGGCACAGTGTCCTGGAGTGACCTCGTGTGTGGGGACACGACTGGAAGATGTAATAAGCTTAAATGGTTCTCTGAATACATTCTCACTGGGCTTGAAGCAGGGAAGACAGAGCCCCATTCTTCTGTTTACAGGGGTGGAACTCACAGCATGACGACAGCTCTCTCTCTTTTTTAAACTGCAGTGAAATTGGACTTCTCTGGCAGTCCAGTAGTTAAGACGCTAGAGACAGCAGAGGGCACAGGTTTGATCCCTGATTGGGGAGCTAGGATCCCGCATGCCATGCAGTGCAGCCAATAAATAAATAAAGCACGAAGAAAAAAAACCACAGTAATCTTTTAAAAGGATAAAATAAAATTTAAAATATATATAACACAAAGCTATTTTAACCATTTTTAAGCATACAATTCAGTGGCATTAATCTCATTAGCAACATTGTTCAGCTATCAGCACTCTCAATTTCCACAACTTTTTCATCATCCCAAAGAGAAACTCCATACCCACGAAACAATAACTCCTACAACCCTCTCCCCCATCCCTGGAAAGCACCATTCTATTCTCCGTTTCTGTATCCACAGCTTTCTCTTAAACGTCATCACCAAATCTCCTCGTTACGTTAAAGCAGCTGAACTTTCTATGCCATTGTAATAAGTACAGTGCCAAAGAATCATAAAACACAGTTCCGAATACTTCCTCTGAGAATTCTTGGTCTGACTCCCACACTCTGGAATTTCATTCTTTGTATATGTTGATCGCTCAGTCAAAATTTCTCCATGAAAATCGCATTACTTGAGTGAACTACTTATTATCCCTTTAATCCTCCTGCATCTCTGACTGCATTTTTGTACTGTCCTTCTAAAGAGTCAGAAATTTTTTCGCAGAAGAGTCTCCATGAGTTCTACTTGCCATAATGTGGCTGAGATTGAACTCTCTGCTTTGGCTTTGGCAATTCAAGAAGCGGAATATTTCCTAATTTGGGAAATGTGGGTTTAATAGATCCTACAGTGCATCAGTTGGAATGGGATGAATTTAGCTACTACCGTGGGAGTTCCCCAATAACTCAGCATTTCTATAAATATATCATCCTTGCAAAAGGATGTTCTTACATGTTTGCACAGCACTTTTGGCCTCTCCAGCAAATTGAAGATAATGGAAACCGGTAGTAAAGTGTTAGAAATTGTCTCCTTTGGGGATACTTGGAGGAATTGCCCATAAATTGTGATCTATTACCTGTAACAAGTTCTTCTGAAATCTCCTTAGGAGCAAAAGAGATCCTTCATCTCTCAAATGACATCCAACCTGGATAAAGGCTGTTTTCCCCCCAATAGAATTAGCAGCTGCCTCATATGAAGAAGTGTATATGTGTATTTTAGTAACGAATCTTCCCTAAATTGTTGTCACCTCACGTTGCCAGCACTGTACACCAGAACTTACATTGGAGAGGACCGCAAGAAATGTTTCATTCATCATCATTTCAAAGGAAACTGCCCAAACTGGCAGTAGGAATCTTTCTGCCAACTGTGTAATAGTACCAATGATCCCACAGACCAGCGAGCATCTTGACAAAAGGGCAAGCCTTCCTCACCTACAGAAAGCTGCCCTAGCTAACAATCTTCCCATTTAAACTCCATATGCTGCTGCTGCTGCTGCTAAGTCGCTTAAGCCGTGTCCGACTCTGTGCGACCCCATAGACGGCAGCTCATCAGGCTCCCCCATCCCTGGGATTCTCCAGGCAAGAACACTGGAGTGGGTTGCCATTTCCTTCTCCAACGCATGAAAGTGAAAAGTGAAAGTGAAGTTGCTCAGTCGTGTCCAACTCTTAGCGACCCCATGGACTGCAGCCTACCAGGCTCCTCCACCCATGGGATTTTCCAGGCAAGAGTACTGGAGTGGGCTGCCATTGCCTTCTCCGAAACTCCATATAAGTAGTCCCAAACTTGTCCCCTTAAGGGCCAGAGAGTAAATATTTTAGATTTTCTGGGCCTTCTAGTCTCTGTCACAACTACTCAACTCTGCCATTGTAGTGCAAAAGCAGACTATATGGAAACAAGATGGGTTTTGTCACAATAAAACTTTTATTTGCACAAACCAGCAGAGGGCGCCATCTGGCCCACCATCGGTAGTATGCCAACACCTGCCTACCTAGTCTTGAATTCTCAATCAGTTATTATGCCTTTGCATTAAAAACTGTCCTTGGCTGGACTTCCCTGGTTGTGTAGTGGATAAGAATCCACGTGCAGGGGGACACAGGTTCAATCCCTGCTCCAGGAAGATGCCACATGCTGTGGAGCTGCTGTACCTGTGGGCCACTACTGAAGCCTATGTGCCTAGAGCCCATGCTCTGCAATGAGAAGCCACCACAATGACAAGCCCACGCACCCCGACTAGAGAACAGCCCCCACTCTCTGCTACTAGAGAAAGCCCACGAGCAGCAACAAAGACCCAACGCAGCCAAAAAGAGATGAATAAATGAATAAAATAAAGCAATCTACACACGTAAAAAAAACAACAAAAAATTGTGCTTGGCCTTAGAAGGGAACTAAGTCTGTATTATTATCAAAAATTCCTTATTTTTAAGGCATTTAAATATATTTATAGCAGACCCCAAACCATATCTTTTCAGCTTGGGTTCTCCTAAACCTGCTTCGGTTGCTGGCCAATTAATTCATGACAAAGGAGTCCAGAGTATACAGTGGGAAAGAGCCAGTCTGTTCAATAAATGGTGTTGGGAAAGTTACCAATATTTAATAAGGATTTAACACCTAATATATGAATGGATCCCAAAGTGTGTGTGTACGTATATGTGTATATATATAATATACACCCCATCCTTTGGAATACCACAGCTTAGGGTGGCACCATAAGGAAACAGGCAAACATGAATTCAGATCCCCACTGTGCCTCTCTGCCATCTGAGTGAGCTTGGAAGAGGTACCTCAATTCTGTAGTTTCTTCATCTGAGAAATGGGGACAGTGTTACCTACATCCTGTGTCTCTATGCAAATCAATGAGATTGTGTACATAAAGCCCCACACAGTACCTGAACACAGAAGGCCCTCAGAAATCAATTTCTTTCCCTGCTTTCTTCTGAGCTTAGAAGGTCAGGACATAAAGAACTAACACCACAAATTCAGTTTCAGACATGTACTCAAACAAATGAATGCAGAGTTCCAAAGAATAGCAAGGAGAGATAGGAAAGCCTTCCTCAGCGATCAGTGCAAAGAAACAGAGGAAAACAATAGAACAGGAAAGACTAGAGATCTCTTCAAGAAAATTAGATATACCAAGGGAACATTTCATGCAAAGATGAGCTCAATAAAGGACAGAAATGGTATGGACCTAACAGAAGCAGAAGATATTAAGAAGAGGTGGCAAGAATACACAGAAGAAATGTACAAAAAAGATCTTCATGACCCAGATAATCATGGTGCGTCATCACTCACCTAGAGTCAGACATCCTGGAATGTGAAGTCAAGTGGGCCTTAGAAAGCATCACTACGAACAAAGCTAGTGGAGGTGATGGAATTCCAGTGGAGCTATTTCAAATCCTGAAAGATGATGCTGTGAGAGTGCTGCACTCAATATGTCAGCAAATTTGGAAAACTCAGCAGTGGCCACAGGACTGGAAAAGGTCAGTTTTCATTCCAGTCCCAAAGAAAGGCAATGCTAAAGAATGCTCAAACTACCGCACAATTGCATTCATCTTATATGCTAGTAGAGTAATGCTCAAAATTCTCCAAGCCACGTTTCAGCAATACGTGAACTGTGAACTTCCAGATGTTCAAGCTGGTTTTAGAAAAGGCAGAGGAACCAGAGATCAAATTGCCAACATCCACTGGATCATCGAAAAAGCAAGAGAGATCCAGAAAAACATCTATTTCTGCTTTATTGACTATGCCAAAACCTTTGACTGTGTGGATCACAATAAACTGTGGAAAATTCTGAAAGAGATGGAAATACCAGACCACCTGACCTGCCTCTTGAGAAACCTGTATGCAGGTCAGGAAGCAACAGTTAGAACTGGACAAGGAACAAGAGACTGGTTCCAAATAGGAAAAGGAGTACATCAAGGCTGTATATTGTCACCCTGCTTATTTAACTTATATGCAGAGTACATCATGAGAAATGCTGGGCTGGATAAAACACAAGCTGGAATCAAGATTGCCAGGAAAAATATCAATAACCTCAGATATGCAGATACCCTTATGGCGGAAAGTGAAGAAGACCTAAAGAGGCTCTTGATGAAAGTGAAAGAGGAGAGTGAAACAGTTGGCTTAAAGCTCAACATTCAGAAAACGAAGATCATGGCATCTGGTCCCATCACTTCATGGCAAATAGATGGAGAAACAGTGGAAACAGTGGCAGATTTTATTTTGGG
>NW_011495015.1:4907171-4911024 GCF_000754665.1 Bison bison bison | reverse complement strand
TGATGCTGAAGCTGAAACTCCAATACCTTGGCCACCTGATGCCAAGAGCTGACTCATTTGAAAAGACCCTGATGCTGGGAAAGATTGAGGGCAGGAGGAGAAGTGGACAACAGAGGATGAGATGGTTGGATGGCATCACTGACTCAATGGACATGGGTTTGGGTGGACTCTGGGAGTTGGTGATGGACAGAGAGGCCTGGCATGCTGTGGTTCATGGGGTCGCAAAGAGACAGACATGACTAAGCGACTGAAATGAACATGTGGGATTATAGATTGTATAAGCAGAAAGGGTCTGACTGATCAGGAATGACTGCACAGAATATGAGGCACCTTCACTATGCTCAGAACAGAGAACCTCTGAACTTGCATAAGCACCCACTACAAAAGCTCTCGGCCTTCCTGGATGTAAAGACATCCTAGAACTTACCTTTTCAAAAATTATTTTCCAACATGCTTGCCCACATTCAAGGAATATTTTGCTTCATTTTTGTTGTAAAGTTGGATCAATAATGGCTTGGCATAGTGAGTGCTTGCGATTGTCCACCCTTCGAGGCTGATTTCATCAAGAATATGTGGGTCCCTGGAGACTCAGACTGAGGCAAGCACCTATTCACTCCTCTGCCCTTAGCATTCTCATACTCTTCTGCACAGGACTTCCCTAACTCACAAACCAAGCAGAAATTACATGCTGAATTGTGACAACATATAACACATATCACACAATCAATACAGTGGTTCCAATGTCCACAACAGCTACATTTCTTCCTCCTTCACACCAGATATTACAGTTGTAAATTTTTCCCTTTAGAAAATTACAACTTTTTTCATGTCCTACCAGGCAAGATAGCATCTCTGTTGCCTCCTTCCAAGCCTTGCCTTTATCTCTCTAGACTCCAAAGAGAAATGGGATATTTCCTGCCATGTCAGTAAATAAGGATGTCATAGTCATCAGCGATAGCAGCCTTCCAGCATGAGCCGTGAGCCTTGAGGGAACTCAGGATGTGAAAACACAGGATCCTAGCCTCAGGGAGCTGAGGTGCATATCCAAGGAATGATTTCAGTGAGCCCAGACTCCTGCATCTTCCCATATATAGAAAAGTGCTAAATTCCTTAACTTGGGATATCTGGTTTTCTTTAATTAACAATAATCTTTTGACATTCAAACTAATTGTTGCAAAATTTCTATAACCTGGTTCCTCCCCTCGGCGCCTCAGAGCAGTTCTCTCAGGGCTACTTGAGATGGTATTTCCTGGACTTGAATCCCTCAAAAATTCCACCAAATAAAACATAATTCTCAACTTTTAGGTTGTATTTTCTTCAGTTGACACCAATATCAACACAAGTATTACAGAAGCCTCTGGGCATACTCTCCTCTTGATGGATACACCCTCCAAGACATCTCCATACTAATCTTACCCCCTAAAAGAAACCCACTCTAATATACTGGTGTCAACAAAAAATATCCTCACGGTTGCAGGAAGAATTAGCTCTACCATTCTGCATTTTAAATGTTTAAAATAACTAAAGCAAATTTTTGAGAGAGTCCCGGTTCTACAACTAAGAAGTCAGCAGATTGAGAAGGCACAAGTAATCTGATAAAGTTTCATTTCAAGCAAAGATGCACTTCTCAGGGCTTCGATTTGGAGAAGAAAACTGGGCCACAAAGGGCAAAAATATATTCTAATTGTAAAATCACCATTATTGAGCTTTATGAAACTCTGGAAACTTCATATAATAGGAGAGTGAATTGCTTAAAAGGAAGGGCTTTTTTCTCTCACTAGCTAGGTGACCTGAGGACATTGCTTTATCTCCCTGAGTCCTAGTTACTCTGCCAACAAAATAGAAATTGTAATAACATTATTTACCTCATACACTTATCGGGAGGATTGAATAAGCTAATGCATACATAACCACTTAAGTACCAAGGACAAATGTGTTCCGGCCTGAGTTTGCCCGTGTTTTCTTCCACTAAATTCTTCAGAAGAAAAGGAGGGTTTTCCTTCTCTTTTCTTTGCTTTCTTTCCTTTTTCCTTCCCTCCTTTTCTTCCCTCACTTACCCTTGAAAGGCTTCTGTCTTTGCTGACTTCATGCCCAAATTTTTGAGATACAGATTTAAGAGCAGGGGGAAGCCACGAAAGAAAAGTGAACTCGCTCTGTCGTGTCTGACTCTTTGCAACCCCATGGATGGTAGCCTACTAAGCTCCGTGGTCCATGGGATTTTCCAGGCAAGAATACTGGAGTGGGCTGCCATTTCCTTAAGAAAATGTGGGAGAGAAATAAACAGATGAACCTGCACAGACTTCAGGGAGAGTGAGAGGCAGCTGTGAGAGAGACACTGGAGCAAGTGGAATAAGGGATATTTCAGGAGAGGAAGGGTCTTTGGAGATGTGTTGAGATATGTGCTGCTATGGTTTACACGTTGAATACCCTCTAATGATAATGACATTTCCTTTTATTACCTTGGGTTGCTGTTAGGGCTTGGGTTTTTTTCCCCCTTTATTTTTAAAATTTTTGTTGGAGTATAATTGCTTTTCAGTGTTGTGTTAGTTTCTGCTGTACAGCAAAGTGAATGAGTTATATGGACACATATATCCTCTCTTTTTGGATTTCCTTCCCATTTAGGTCACCACAGAGCACTGAATAGAGTTCTCTGGACTATACAGTAGGTTCCCAGTAGTTACCTATTTTATACATAGCATCAGTATAAGTCAATCCTAATCTCCCAATTCATCCCACCCTCCCTTTCCCCCTTGGTATCCAAATGTCCATGCTCTATATCTCTGTCTATATTTGTGCTTTGTAAATAAAATTATCTATACCAGTATTTTTCAGATTCCACATACAGGCGTTGATACACAATATTTGTTTTTCTCTGCTAGGGGCTTCTTTGATTGTGACTCCACACATTCTTAGACCACATAGGAATCTAGCTTATGTGTGTGACAGTCGTGGGGTGACAACAAAGACAACGGTGATGACTGTACGGCGCTCTTCTTGTATGCGGATGTGTGCTGCCGTGGTGGTCACTACTTTTCCATGGAAACGGCATACTGTTCTGAAGTCAAAGTTTACTCAAAGAAGAGAGCATGAAAAGAATATTCTGGGTCCCGTGTGGGAAACTGATGCTATTTCTTTGAAGAATTATAAGCAAAATTTTAAGAAACTTTTAAATATTTGCCACAATTATTTATCTAAAACCCCCAAATCAGACAACAAAAGCTAGCCAGAGGCTCCTAAAAAATTCTGACATATAAGAAAATATACTGGGCAATACAGAATAGAGAAAGACAAAATCAGATCAAGCAACAATAGATAGCAATCAGCATTGACAAGAAGAAATTCTTGGTTCTCAGTTTCCACATTTGTAAGACAAAAAGGGTAAAACAGATCATGCTGCCCTACTAACCATTAAGGTCCCATGGAGTTGCCTTTGAGATGAAAATGACTGGGCTTCCCTGACAGCTCAGGTGGTAAAGAATCCAACTGCAATGCAGGAAACCTCGGTTCAATTCCTGGGTCAAGAAGATCTCCTGGAGAAGGGATAAGCTACCCACTCCAGTATTCTTGGGCTTCCCTTGTAGGTCAGCTGGCAAAGAATCTAACTGCAATGTGGAAGACCTGGGTTCAATCCCTGTCTTGGGACGATCCCCTGGAGAAGGGAAAGGCTACCCACTCCTGTATTCTGGGCTAGAGAATTCCATGGACTACAGTCCGTGGGGGTCACAAAGAGTTGGACATGACTGAGCAACTTTCACTTTCAAGTTGTAAGGGCTCCAATCCTTCATGCCAACTTCAATCAAAGAGACATACCCTCTGAACCTTACTTGACTGAAGATAACGTTACATTTGTATT
>NW_011495015.1:4905799-4907071 GCF_000754665.1 Bison bison bison | reverse complement strand
TTTGTATTCTTTTTTATTTTATTTATTTATTTATTTTTTTTTTAATTTTATTTTATTTTTAAACTTTACATAATTGTATTAGTTTTGCCAAATATCAAAGAATTCTCTGGCTTACTTTTTTTTCAATATTAAATTAGCAAGTTTACTCCCTGCTGGATCTAAAGCATTCCCAGACCTACATGTGTTTTTAAAATTGCTATAAACAATATTTCCCATCTAAAATGTGTGCAAATGGACTTTATCAGTGATTCATTCAATGTTTACAGAATGTGATTTTATTAAAGAATACTATTTGATGGGAAAGTTCATTTTAAATCAATTAAGCATTCAACTGTAGAATTTAAATAGAGAAGAGCAAAGCAAGAGCAATGACATCAATAGATAGAAAAGAAATGAATTCATGTGATAAAGGTAAAATTCTTATCACAATGCCTGACACAGAGTAAGTAATTACACCTCTAGCCAAATAAAGATAAAAGGTTAATTCATAAATTAAAAAGCAAAAAAAGTAAAGCAGCACTTCATCCAGAAGCAGGATCTAGAAAGGAATTGTGTGGGGTGTGGAGAAGTAGGGTTGTTGTTGCTTAGTTGCTAAGTGGTGTCCAACTCTTCTGCAATCCCATGGACTGCAGCCCACCAGGCTCCTCTGTCCATGGAATTTTCCGGGCAAGAATACTGGAGTGAGTATTCTCCAGAGGACCTTCTCCAGAGGACCTTCCCAACCCAGGGATTGAACCCACATCTCGTGCATTGGGAGGCAGATTCTTTACCACTAAGCCATCGGGGAAGCTCAAGAAGTAGGGTAGTGTCAGGAAGCATTTAACAGGAAGCTTCCTGTGTGCTGTTTTGGATCTGTCAGGAATTCTCTACTCCTTATTAATTCCTGAATATTCAGGAATTAAGAGGAGAGGCAAGCCTCTCCCGGGACTGAGGAATCCGGGCATTTCCTTCAGTAGTGTTTCTATATGATGATAAGTACCCTCTTCCTTCTTGTGAACCATATGGTAAAAGTGATTGTTTACAAATCTCTCTCTTTAATATGGACTATGTTTTGTACGTCTAGAATTTTAATCATTATCTTTGCTGAGAATAACTACTTTGTAATACAGTATATATGCCACGGAGAAGGCAATGGCACCCACTCCAGTACTCTTGCCTGGAAAATCCCATGGACGGAGGAGCCTGGTGGGCTGCAGTCCATGGCGTCGCTAGGAGTCAGACACGACTGAGTGACTTCACTTTCACTTTTCACTTTCATGCACTGGAGAGGAA
>NW_011495015.1:4883619-4905699 GCF_000754665.1 Bison bison bison | reverse complement strand
ATATACGCCCACACCATGTTGATTAAAACACCTTTGCTCCATCAGAGCTCTGGTCCCCGTGTCTTTCTTTCTTTCTCTCTCTCTCTCTCTCCCCGCCCCCTCTCTCTCTTTTTCAGGCTGATCCCCTGGAGCACAGAGGCTATCTGAGTTCACTTTCCTGCCCGGGCTTCTAAGACCCTCTCAAGAAGGTGCTCTGTGCCTTCACCCCATCAAGAGGGTGCCTGAGGCCTCCATGAACAGAGCAAGTCCTGTGTCAGGGGCTTTATTAGCTTTCTGTGTAAACCAGGGAATATCAGCCTCTTTCTCTCCTCTACTTTCTTATCGTCGACTCCAGACCACCAACTTCCGGTCCATTAAAGGACCTCAACAGGGTAGGAGACCCTAAAACAGACCAAACATGGTGGATCTGATCAAGGAAAAACAAAATTGCAATCTAAATAAATATCATTAGAAAGAAAATGACACAAGTGATGTAAAGAGATTGAGAATTATCATCATCTTTAAACAAAGTGAGAGCATTTATCTAAACTAGGAAAAGCACACAGAAACATGAGGATTCAATGTTTCTGAGGGTTCCTTATTTGCTATTGGTCATGAGGAGGGAACGTGTGAGTAGATTTTGAAGATTTTGAAGATTTCGAAGGCACTTGAGTAGTCTTGACAGGTGGTATTTGCTTTCAACTAGAAAAAGCCATAGCTCTTATTTGTGAAGGTTTAGAAGCCCCAGGAAATTCAATATATCTGAGTGTACACAAAGGTCTAGATCCCACGTACAAATATTCTATTCTTGCCAAATCAGGGCCCTGACTTTGTCACAACAGACGTGGGAAGGTTAAAAATTCAAATTTTCTGGGACTTCTAAAACTCTTACAATCAAAACACACACACTACACACACACATGTAACAAAATATAATAAATATATAATTAAGAAAAGAAATAAATCTAAAAATAAAATAAGCCTGAAGGACTGAATTCTATGCTTCCTTTTCTTCTGTGTGTACAGGGTATTTACAAAATCAACACATGAATAACTGAATGAGTGAATGATTGCTTGTTAATTATCTGCACATAAAGAAAACTTACACTGCCTCAACAAAAGGAAATATTAAAAACTGTATCAGGGTTAATCTAGAAAATCTAAATGCAAAAGGTGCTAGAACATTTTTCTTATAAAATTTCTTATAATTTTTTGATATATACCACTCTTCTAAGCCACACGAGTATAAAAGTCAAAAAGAAATTACTGGCTAATTTGAATATTTCAAATCAATGTATTGAGAGAAATCACGTCATAATTATATTAAAATATAGGTAAAACAGGGAGAAGGCAATGACAACCCACTCCAGTACTCTTGCCTGGAAAATCCCATGGCAGAGGAGCCTGGTAGGCTGCAGCCCATGGGGTCCCTAAGAGTCAGACGCGACTGAGCGACTTCACTTTCACGCATTGGAGAAGGAAATGACAACCCACTCCAGTGTTCTTGCCTGGAGAATCCCAGAGACAGGGGAGCCTGGTGGGCTGCCATTTCTGGGGTCGCACAGAGTTGGACACAACTGAAGCGACTTAGCAGCAGCAGCATAGGTAAAACATTGTATTCTTATCCCTTCTTCTGTCCGTGTGTTCTTCCCCTTTTTTAGAACAGGCTTTGCCAACAGTCCTTGCTTTTCACCCTCCTTTCTTTAACCTTGAGATTAGAAGTTAAGTTCTTCACGTGAGAATCAGTTGATGCTCAGAAGCCTTGTGAACTGATTTTGAAAACCTCTTGAGGTCTTTAATGCCACTTTAAGGCAGTTCTTCCTATCAGTAGGTATTTGAAATCTCTCTCCTGTCTATTACCATTTCTCTTGGTTCACAAGTCCAACCTGCAAGTTCAGAAATAGGTCAGGGATTTGAAAAATTCAAAGTCAAATCCCCTGATAGAAAGCAATGTGATGACATAGAGAACTCAAGAGTCTAATCAGTTTTGATGCCTAGATGGGTCATGAACTGAGCAACGCAGTTAAGTCTTTGGCTCTTTCATTGTGTAAAACCAAGAGAAGCAAGTGCTTGGATCTGCCAGTTTTGTAGGAGAAATGAGATTGTCAGGAGCAACGCTTGCTGGAAGTGAATGCACACCTCAAAAGACGACCCAGAAATCCATCATTCCTCCACTTTGCCAACCTGAGCATGATTCTTTGCTTCTTTGTAGCCCCATGGAAATATGTGCTTAGTCACTCAGTCATGTCCAACTCTCTGGGACCCCATGGACTGTAGCCTGCCAGGCTCCTCTGTCCCTGAGGATTCTCTAGGCAACAGTAGAGTGGGTTGTCCAAGCCCTCCTCCAAAGGATCTTCCCACCCAGGGATTGAACCCAGGTCTCCCGCATTGCAGGCAGATTCTTTACCATCTGAGCCACCATACTATTAAATAAAGGTTTGAGTGGCATGCAGCCAAGAGGTAGTACTAAGGCTTGATTGGCATATAGCTCCAATTACCAATACTTTTCCCTCAGAAACCCAGCTTGGATATTACCAGGAAAGAGGAGGCATTTAGATTGACCAAAAAAGTATCATTAGATGCCCTTCTCAAAACTACCTACTCTGTCTCTTATCACATTCCATCAATTCAAATTAATTTAGATAAAAAGCTTCACTTTAGGGCTATAACTGGGTATTAAATATAGTATAGTATAAATACAGTAGTCATTTACTCCTTAATGTTGAAAAGCACAAAGTTAGTTCAGGGTCAATAATTGGGAGTTATTTTTTATTAAAGGAAACAGAAGGAAGAAAAGCAATCATGAGAAGTGCATTACTTAAGATGGAGGTATAGAGCAGAGCACATGGGAACTTGAGAACTTGAGAACATGTCAGTACCAAGTGGACACTGGGAGCAGGAGGTTGGGGTGCGTATGAAAGTAAAGAGGAAAAAGGAGAGAAGTGGCCGTGGTTTGCCAAGTAAGTGTCCCAAAACATATTTGTGGGAAATCTTGTTGGAGGTTCCTCTGACTAATGTCTTGATTGGAGTAATGCAGCACATTTGCTTGGAAAACTGCGATCTTCTGTTTGCCACGATTTATTTCCCACTCCCCAGTCCTCAAGTATCATTCCAGTTCCTGCCTCCTTGGGGATAAAAGTGAGAAAGAAAATGGAAAAGAGACGGGGGAAGGCCAGTTGCCTGCAGACACAGGAAAAGGTAGGTTTCTCCTGCTCCGAGGACCTGCACTCAGTCCCATTGTTGTTGTTATTCAATCACTAAGTTGTATCCGACTCTTTGCGGCCTCATAGACTGCGACATGCCAGGCTTCCCTGTCCTTTATCTCCCAGAGTTTGCTCAAATTCACATCCACTGAGTCAATGATGCCATCCAACCATCTCATCCTCTGTCCCAAATCTTTCCCAGCATCAGGGTCTTTTCCAATGACTTGGCTCTTCACATCAGGTGGCCAAAATATTGGAGCTTCAGCTTCAGCATCAACCCTGAATATTCATTGGAAGGACTGATGCTGGAGCTAAAACTCTGTCCCATAATATTCTATTAAGATTTCGCCTACTCATGTGAGCCACTAGAAATTATTCTCCATAAATGAGTTAGATCTCCAAGACTGACATAATTCAGAATAGAACTGCCTTACCACAGGTCTTTTTCAAGTGGTTAGGGCGATTTAATTTTTTTATTTTTATTTATTTACTGTTTTGGTTAGGGCTATTTAGACACAAGGAGGAGTCATTATAAAGTAGAATCAGTCTTAGAATGGTCACTGGGTAGAGGTGTAAGACAAGACGAGAAAGATTGCAAGGCCAATGTCAATTCCTAAGTTAGGATCCACTAAGGAGAGAGATGGAGAAGGAAATGGCATTCCAGTATTCTTGCCTGGAGAATCCCATGGCCAGGGGAGCCTGGTGGGCTGCTGTCCATGGATGGGGTTGCGTAGAGTTGGACACAACTGGAGCAACTTAGCATGCACAGCATGCATGCAAAGAGAAACCACGTAGTAATGTGAATGAGAAAAATGTAACATAAAGGATTACTAGCATGGAATTGGAATAGTGGAGAGCTGGCTAATAAGAATTAAAGAGAATTCTTAAGAACCAGGAGGAGCAGATATAATACATGGAGCACCCAGTATCCTTAAGGTTGAAATGGGTACCCCCAGAAGGGTTGAAAGGCAGTCCCCACTGGGAAGGGCAAAACCACGCCCCTCTGGATGGTGGGGAGTGGCTAAGGTGCCTCATTAGTGAGATTTGCAGAAAACCTGCCCTCCAGGCACCACGGGAAACTGTTGGCCTCTAGGAGATGCTGAACCTGGGAGCCCCAGGAAGCCTTCACTGCAGGAGCCCACTGCAAGAGACCAGGACTCTGCGGGCACCCAGAACAAGAGGAAGCCAAGCCATTGCAAGCACAGAGCACCAAGCAAAGTGCGCCATGAAGGGGCCAGGATGGAGAACATGAGGTTGCTGCAGAAATCACACTCTCCAGGAGCCCAATACTGGAGGCACTGGAGATGCTGGCCGAGGCGAATGCACTGAGCGTGTCGTGGCCAGTAGCACACTCATCAGCAGGGCACCAGGAGGCCTTAGGTGCAGGATGTCCACATTGGGTGGTCACCAGGCCAGAGTTAGGGCCAGGGTCTTTCAAAATGATGGTGTGCTCCAGGACAGAGAGCTTGAGTTGAGTGCCACTGGATGGTATGTTCACACACACACACACACACACACGTGATAAATTCATGCAGAAGTAGCCCACAGCTGCAGAACTAGGAAGCCCCATCTTCTATTGCCACCCTCCTTATTTAACTTACATGCAGAGTACCCTGTGTGAAATGCCAGGCTAGATAAAGCACAAGCTGGAATCAAGATTACTGGGAGAAGTATCAGTAACCTCAGATATGCAGATGACACCACCCTTATGGGAGAAAGTGAAGAGGAACTAAAGAGACTCTTGATGAAGGTGAAAGAGGAGAGGGAAAAAGCTGGCTTAAAACTCAGCATTCAAACAACTAAGATCACGTTATCCGGTCCCATCAGTTTATAGCAAATAGATGGGGAAACAATGGAAACAGTGAGAGACTATTTTCTTGGGCTCCAAAATCACTGCAGATGGTGACTGTAGCCATGAAATTAAAAGATGCGTGTTCCTTGGAAGGAAAAATATGACAAACCTAGACAGTATATTAAAAAGCAGAGACATCACTTTGCTGACAAAGGTCCATCTAGTCAAAGCTGTCATTTTTCCAGTAGTCACCTATGGATGTGAGAGTTGGACCATAAAGAAGACTGAGTGAGGCAGAATTGATGCTTTTGAACTGTGTTGCTGGAGAAGACTCTTGAGAGTCCCTTGGACTGCAAGGAGATCAAACCAGTCCATCCTAAAGGAAATCAACCCTGAATATTCAATGGAAGGACTGATGTTGAAGCTGAAGCTCCAATACTTTGGCCACTTGATGCGAAGAGCAGACTCATTAGAATTAGCATCAGGGACTCATCATTCCCTGATGCTGGGAAAGATTGAAGGCGGGAGGAGAAGGGGATGACAGAGGATGAGATGGTTGGATGGCATCACCGACTCAATGGACATGAGTTTGAGCAAGCTCCGGGAGATAATGAAAGACAGGGAAAGCCTGGTGTGTTGCAGTCCATGGGGTCACAAAGACTCGGACACAAGCGAGTGACAGATCATCTACCATGTCCCTCTAGCTCCCCCTACTGGCAAAGCTTGACATACTTGTGTCAGAGAAGGTAGTGAAGGGCGAATAGGCAGCTGAGAAATAATAGATTGACAGTGGTCACTGTGCCTAGCAAAGAACTATAAAACTCAATTGAATGTAACTATAAACACCAATACTACATATGTAACCCTGAGATAACTTCGTGTTGTGTTAGTCATTCAGTCGTGTCCAACTCTTTGTGACCCCACGGACTGTAGCCCATCAGGCTCCTCTGTCTATGGGATTTTCCAGGCAAGAATACTGGAGTGTGTTGCCATTTCCTTCTCTATGAGATTACTAGGAAAGCCCAATTAAGGTATAGCCTTGGATAGGTAATAACTAATAACAGTCTCTTGGGGATTCCCAGGTGGCTCAGTGGTAAAGAATCTGCCTGCCGAGCAGGAGATGTAGGTTCAATCCCTTATCTGGAAAGATCCCCTGAAGAAAGAAATGGTAAGCCACTCCAGAATTCTTGCCTGGGAAATCCCATGGACAGAGAAGCCTGGCAGACTACAGTCCACAGGGTCACAAAAGAGTCAGATATGATTTAGCAATGTAACAACAATTATCTAGTTTACTTTTTATTGAGATATAATTGACATATGACATTAGTTTAAGGTGTGCAACATAATTTGATATTTGTATATACTTTAAAATGGTCAGTACAGTAAGTCTAGTTAACATCCATCACTATATAGAATTATAACTTTTTTCTCATTATGAGAACTTTAAGATTTGCTCTCTTAGCAACTTCCAGATATTCAATACAGTATTGTTAAATGTAGGCTCTGTGCTGTAAATCACACACCCCTAAATTATTTATTTTACAACTGGAAGATGGTACCTTTCGATTGTCTTCATCCATTTTTCTCACACCCCAACATGGCTCACCTCTGGCAACCACCAGCTTGTTCTCTGTATCTATGAGCTTAGTTTTTTTATTCTACCTATAAGTGAGATCATACAGTATTTGTTTTTCTCTGATTCATTTCACTTAGTATACTGCCCTCAAGATCCATCCCTGTTGTCACAGAAGATTTCATTCGTTTTTATAGCTGAATAGTATTCCACTGTATATATACACCATGTTTTCTTTATCCGTTTATCCATTGTTGGACACTTAGGTTACTGCTATATTTTGGCTATTATAAATAATGCTGTTTTTTTAAATAAACACACAAATGCAAAATTTCTGGATGATATAGTAGTTGAAGTTTTATTTTTTTGAGGACTCTCCATGACATTTCCCATAGTGGCTGCATCAATTTACGTTCCTACTAAAGCTGCATGAGGGTTCCCTTTTTTCCACATCCTTGCCAACACACTTTATTTCTTGTCTTTTTGATGATACCTCTTCTCATGGGTGCGAGGTAATAACTCACTGTGATTTGGATTTGCATTCCCCTGATGATGAGTGAGGTTGAACACTTTTTCTTGTACCTATTAACCATTTGTATGTCTTTTCTGGAAAAATGTGTATTCAGATCCTTGGCTCACTTTTTAATCATATTGTTTGGGTTTTTGCTATTGAATTGTAGGAGTTTTTATATACTTTGGATACCAACCTTTTAACAGATATACAATTGCAAGTATTTTCTTCCAGTCAGTGGGCTGCCTTTTAATTTTGTTGGTAGTTTCCATTGCTATGCAGAGGGTTTTTAGTTTGATGTAGACCTACTAATTTATTTTGTTTATGCTGCCTTTGATTTTGGTGTCAAGTCCAAAAATGCACTGCCAAGACTGATGTCAAGGAGATGACTGCCTATGTATTTTTCTAGGAGTTTTATGGTCTCAGATCTTACAGTCAAGCCTTTTGAGCTAATTTTTGTGTATGGTACAAAAGAGTGGTCCAGTTTCCTTCTTTTGTGTGTGGATGTTCAGATTTTCCCTCACTGCTTACTGACGAGACTGGCCCTTTCCTTATTGTATATTCTTGGCTTCTTTGTCACTAGCTTTAGTTGTACTAATTGCAAACCATGCATCACTTACCCAATTCACTAACAGAATCTAGCAAATGAAAATGGCACAGTTCAAACTCATCACTGGTCATGACCCCAAAAACTTCCTTCCTCATCCTCCAAAGACCCAAGCTTTCAAGTTGTGCGTGATTCTTCTGATTCCACAGCCCTTCTGCTGCTCCCAGCATTTCATGAATCACCACCATGGTTGTTTATCTTCATTTTTACTGCTAACAGTTCAGAAAATTTGCTCTTAACAGAATGATTTTTATAATAGGTTTTTGGTTCGTGTTTCTATCTTCCCATTTATATAGTGTATAATAACTGTCACTGCAGTATTCTTGCCTGGAAAACCCCATGGACAGAGGAGCCTGGTGGGCTAAAGCCCATGGGGTAGTGAAGGTGGACACAACTTAGTGACGAAACAACAAGAATAACAAACTGTCACCCTTTAATCTCTCAAAACACTTTGACTATAGCACATTTGTTTTAAAAAATGAATAACCATACTTATTTGTTCAAATTAAACTTTTAAAAATTTACATAAAATGTACTACACCCATGGACCTCAGATGACTTTTCCAAAGCTATTTGATTAAACAGCCCTTCTGCTTTGTATCTTTCTATAGGATGTGATTTTCTAGGCCTTCCAGTATTTCTCCCTTGTCTGATAAAACAGGAAACTGATGCTTTACTCTCCTCGAAGAAAGTGGTCTCTGGGTGCTCTCTCACTAACCTTTTTGGTACAGCTGAGAAAAGGAAATGACAATACTTGACTCGGCTGTAGACATCCTTTTTGGAAAAATGTGTCCTCGGGTGCATGCATTCTCTGCTTCTCCGGGTAGTTACCTTATAGAGGCATAAATCTGCTGCTCCGAGAAATCAATGTACCAAGCAGAGAAGCAGCGGAATGAAATGTAAGAGGTACATTGGCTGCCGATCTCAACCACATTTTCCAATCCAGCTTTTACAAAATTAAAATTTATAAGATGGAAATGTGGTCTCCATCTGTTTTTGTAACATATTTTACTTTCATGTGATTCCAGATTTTGGAGAGGAAGAAGAATGTTACTTAGCTTTGTGCCTGAGCCCTACTCCTGTGCCTGGCAGGGGACCCACAGCTCACAGCAGGACACAGGTAAAGACTCTGGTGCCCAAAGAGGTTAAAACGACTAGCCCAACTGTGTGCCCATCTAGTGAAACAATGATTCGTGCAGTCCAGATTTCAGAAGTCCAAGTGTAAGATGACTGGTAATAAACTATGATTCTTTCTATGTGGGAGTCACTGGGGATCCCTTCAAAAATCTAGTGAAAGCAAAGAACCCTCTCTTCTAAAAAAATGCACATTATCACAGTAACATTTGCAACAATTTCAGGAGGATTGCAGACTCCCTAAAGCCTAAAACTGACTCTCACGTGTTCCATGGAGTCCAGGGAAAGGACTTCAAATTAACTTTTATTCTGTTTCTACCTTTTTAATTTATATTTATACTCTTCCTTCTCCTTTCATTTCATCTTCCCTCCTAAAAATCTCACTGTTTCTACAATGTCCACTGGTTTATTGGTCATTTAACTTAAAATTTTTAAAGCATTAGCTAGCATGTTTCCCAAGTCCATATTCCTAAATGAATGGCATTTAATCATAGAAATGACTAATATCCTGTCCCCCCAATCCAGACAGCATGGCACAGCTATTAAACTGTACACAAATGTTCCCTCTGTACACAGACTCATGAAACTGGCTTTTGATATAGTTGAACTGAATCTAATTTTGAATATTGAAGCAATGACTTTAATTCACACACAAAAAACACTCAAATTCTAAAATAAGTAGGTCTCATAAATTTGGAACACACAGGTTTGGTCAGCATCATCAGGATGCCTAGAATAGAAGTGACCAAGCATTTTAGGTTGAATTCACATATAAAATGGAAGAATAAGAACAGTTGGCAGTACTCTAATATTCATTGATTCTCAGATCATGCCAAGTTTTTTTGTGTGTAGACTGAAACATGCAAATTAAAGTTATTCATAGTATGCAACGTGAACATAACAGCATCTGTCATCCTCTTCATGAAACGGGGAGTTAAGTGCAGGTCTCACCTGAACACTTAAGGACATCACATGGTACCTTCAAAAGGAAGAGGGAGACCCCATGCAGAATTCATAAAGGAGATGACAGAAGCAGTTCATAAGCCTCACTCCCATCCCACACACATGAAGTGAATGAAAAAATTTAATTTGGATATGGAAGAAGGAGTTATCTTGAGGGAGTATCTTTGGAGAGAGTTCTCCCTGGAAAAATAAAGACAATGGATGTATCTCCTCTTCAAGTTAAGAAAAAGGGGCTTTATGTGTCCCCTAAGTTAGAGTTTGTAGTTAAGTGCCATTTTGTTCTTGCCTAGGAGACCCAAGGTATAAGTTCAGTTCAGTTGCTCAGTCGTGTCTGACACCTTGTGACCTCATGGACTGCAGCATGCCAGGCCTCCCTGTCCATTGCCAACTCCTGGAGTTTACTCAAACTCATGTCCATTGAGTCAGTGAGGCCATCCAACCATCTCATCCTCTGTCGTCCCCTTCTCCTCCTGCCCCCAATCCCTCCCAGCATCAGAGTCTTTTCCAATGAGTCAACTCTTCGCATGAGTGGCCAAAGTATTGGAGCTTCAGCTTCAGCATTAGTCCTTCCAATGAATATCCAGGACTGATTTTCTTTCGGATGGACTGGTTGGATCTCCTTGCTGTCCAAGGGACTCTCAAGAGTCTTCTCCAACACCCCAGTTCAAAAGCATCAATTCTTCAGCACTCGGCTTTCTTTATAGTCCAACTCTCACATCCATACATGACTACTGGAAAAACCATAGCTTTGACTAGATGGACCTTGTTGGCAAAATAATGTCTCTGCCTTTTAATATGCTGTCTAGGTTTGTCATAACTTTTCTTCCAAGGAGCATGTGTCTTTTAATTTCATGGCTGCAGTCACCATTTGCAGTGCTTTTGGAGACCCCAAAAAAGTAAAGTCTGTCGCTGTTTCCACTATTTCCCCATCTATTTGCATTGAAGTGATAAGACTGCATGCCATGATCTTATTTTTTTGAATGTTGAGTTTTAAGCCAACTTTTTCACTCTCCTCTTTCACTTTTATCAAGATGCTCTTTAGTTCCTCTTAACTTTCTGCCATAAGGGTGGTGTCACCTGCATATGTGATGTTATTGATCTTTCTCCTGGCAATCTTGATTCCAGCTTGTGCTACATCCAGCCCAGCATTTCTCATGATGCACTCTGCATGTAAGTTAAATAATCAGGGTGACAATATACAGCCTTGACATACTCCTTTTCCTGTTTGGAACCAGTCTGTTGTTCCATGTCCAGTTCTAATTGTTGCTTCCTGACCTGCATACAGATTTCACAACTCAGGTCAGGTGGCCTGGTATTCTCATCTCTTTAAGAATTTTCCAGAGTTTGTTATGATCCACACAGTCAAAGGCTTTGGCATAGTCAATAAAGCAGAAGTGGATGTTTTTCTGGAACTCCCTTGCTTTTTCGATGATCTAGCAGATGTTGGCAATTTGATCTCTGGTTCCTCTGCCTTTTCTAAGTCCAGCTTGAACATCTGGAAGTTCACAGTTCATATACTGTTGAAGACTTGCTTGGAGAATTTTGAGCACTACTTTATTAGTATGTGAGATGAGTGCAGTTGTGTGGTAGTTTGAGCATTCTTTGGCATTGCCTCTCTTTGTGATTGGAATGAAAATTGACCTTTTCCAGTCCTGTGGCCACTGCTGAGTTTTCCAAATTTGCTGACATATTGAGTGCAGCACTCTCACAGTATCATCTTTTAGGATCTGAAATAGCTCAATTGGCATTCCATCACTTCCACTAGCTTTGTTCATAGAGATGCTTCCTAAGGCCCACTTGACTTCACATTCCAGGATGTCTGGCTCTAGGTTGGTGATCACACCATTATGATTATCTGGGTCGTGAAGATATTTTTTGTATAGTTCTTGTCACCTCTTCTTAATATCTTCTGCTTCTGTTAGGTCCATACCATTTCTGTCCTTTATTGTGCCCATCTTTGCATGAAATGTTCCCTTGGTGTATCTAATTTTCTTGAAGAGATACCCCACGTCCAAGGGCAGAGGAGTCCCAGCAAGATGGTAGGTGCTGGAGCAGCTGCTCTGAGAAGATACCCCATGTCCAGGAACAAAGGAGAAGCCTCAGCAAGACATTAGGAGGGGTGAAACCATGTTTAGAATCAAACCCCATACTCACAGAAATGCTCAGAGGGCTCAAACAAACCTTGTGTGCACCAGGACCCAGAGACCCCACAGAGACTGAGACAGAACTGTGTTTGAGCATCTCCTGCAGACATACGGGTCAGCAGTGGCCTGCCACAGGGACGGGGCTCTGGGTGCCGCAGACCTGGGTATGGCATAAGCCCTCTTGGAGGAGGTCGCCATTAATACCACCATAGAGCTGTCAGAACCTACCCAGGACTGGGAAATAGACTCTTGCAGGGCACAAACAGAACCTTGTGCACCAGGACCCAGGAGAAAGGAGCAGTGACCCCAAGAGACTGACCCAGGCTTGCCCATGAGTGTCCAGGAGTCTCTGGCGGAGGCGTGGGACAGTGGTGGCCTGCTGCAGGGTCGGGGGCACTGGGTGCAGCAGTGCATGCATGGGACCTTCTGAAGGAGGTCGCCATTATCTTCATTACCTCCACCATAGTTTGGCCTCAGGTCAAACAACAGGGAGGGAACACAGCCCTGCCCTTCAACAGAAAATTGGATTAAAGATTTACTGAGCATGGCCCCGCCCATCAGAACAAGACCCAGTTTCCCCCTCAGTCAGTCTCTCCCATCAGGAAGCTTCCATAAGCCTCTTATCCTTCTCCATCAGAGGGCAGACAGAATGAAAACCACAATCACAGAAAACTAACCCATCTGATTGCATGGACCAACAGCCATGTCTAACTCAATGAAACTATGAGCCATGCCGTGTATCGCCACCCAAGACGGACAGGTCATGATGGAGAGTTCTGATAAAACATGGTCCACTGGAGAAGGGGATGGCAAACCATTTCAGTATTCTTGCCTTGAGAAACCCATGAACAGTGTGAAAGGTATAAGACAGAAGCTTTGATGGCAGAGCCAAAGAAAATTCCTAGATCTTAGATGCCTTGCAGGCAATGAGTTTTCAAGAACAAAGAATGTGTGCGTTTGGGGTGGATCAGATGTGGGAGGACACTCATGGGAGACCCAAAGTTTGCTCTTGTCTGAAAGAGCTGGCTGATTGAGGTTTAAACCCCTGCCAAGTACACAAGATGCCCTGGAGAAGGAAACAGCAACCCACACCAGTATGCTTATCTGGGAAATCCCATGAACAGAGAAGCTGAGGGGGCTTCCATGGGATCACAAAAAAGTCAGACATTACTTAGTGACTAAACAACAAACAAGTGTGGAAGTACAGATGCCAGGTCGTGGAAGAACCATCAGATAAAAATTTTCTTGATCTCCTTTCCTTAACTTTCTCCTTGCAAGCAACCCTGTGTAATAGAAACAGAAGTAGGGAAAGAGACAAGGAGGGGAATCAGGCCCCCCACCCAACCCAAACCATTGCAGAGAGATAGGTCCAGGCTTGGGGAGAGAGCCCACCTTTACATGGTAGGCACAGTTGTGAATATCATGGGGGTCTGGATGTGTTAGTCTCTGGAATGAAGCCACTTACATTTGCTGGGAGAGACCAGAAAACCCAACAAACATGACTTATATTTAATCCTGGGCAGGAGAGAAACGAGGGCCAGTGGGAGCCAAAAATAAAGTTGCTTACGATTAGATCTCCCAGAAAGTGTTTGCTCAACATTTATTTAATATCGTAAAACTAAAGGAGAGAAAATTTAATCTCCGTCCCTTTTCAAAAATAAATTAAGATCTAAAACTGGCCTCAGAGTGCTCTAGAAACATGTAAACAGAAGTAAAGATAAGCAGACCTCTGCCAGAGGGGGGAAAAATCCACAAACAGTGGAAAACAGGCCGATCAGTTTATACTAACTGACATCAGTGAAATGTAATTATCTCATTCTTACGTGATTTTAAACACATAAGCATAACATGGAGTACATGAACTTGGAGGAAAAATAATTAGCATTATGGTTATTGCCAGGGTACCAAACAGGGCAGACTGAAACACCAACCCAAACTTCATATTTAACAACAAGATAATAAAAGATAAATGCATTATGAACCCAACATCTGTGGGAAGATATTACTGCAAGATTAACCCTGAAGGAGGCATGAGGCAGACTAAAGAGAAGGAACATAGGAGGAAAATGTGTTTGGGTTTGGCATTTATGTAGGCATATCTCATTTTACTGCATTTTGCAGAGGTTCCTTTTTATCTTTTTTTAAAAAAACAAATTGAAGGTTTCTGGCAACCTTGAGTTGAGCATGTCTTCTGGCAGGCACCATTTTTTCAACAGCATTTCCTCTGCACATCCATGCACTGCATGTTGGTAATTCACACCATATTTCAGACTCCGTTGCTATTATATTTTTCATGGTGATCTGTGATTAGCGATCTTTGATGTTGCCATTGTCATTGTGTTGGGGCACCATGAACCACCATAAAAGGGCAGACTTAACAGATAAATGGATGTGTGTTCCAAATGCTCCACTGATTGGCCACTCCCCTGTTTCTCTCCCTTTCTCTCCCTCTATTCTCTGAGACACAGCAGTATAGAATTTAGGCCACTTAATAAGCCTACAATGGCTTCTATGTGCTCAAGTGAAAAAAAGAGTTGCACGTCTCACTCTAAATCAAAAGTTACAAATGATTCTGTTAAGTGAGGAAGGCACATTGAAAACCAAGAGAGGCCAAAAACCAGGCCTCTTGCCCCCCAAAACCAAGTTGTGAATGCAAAGGAAACGTTCTTGAAGAGTATTAAAGAGGCTGACTCCAGTGAACATCTGAATGATAAGAAAGTGAAATAGCATTGTTACTGATATGGACAAAGTTTCAATGGTCTGGGTGATCAACGCAGCCACAAGATGTCCTTAAGCCAAAATCTAGTCCAGAGCCAAGCCCTAACTTTTTTCAATTCTATGAAGGCTGAGGCAGGTGAGGAATTAGCAGAAGAAAAGTTTGAAGCTAGCAGAGGTTGGTTCATGAGGTTTAAGGAAAGAATCCATCTCCATAATGTGAAAGTGCAAGGGAAGCAGCAGGTCGAATGTAGAAGCTGCAGCAAGCCATCCAGAAGGTCTTTGTTGCTGTTGTTTAGCTCCTACGTCATGTCTGACTTTTTATGACACCATGGACTGCAGCACACCAGACTCCTCTGTCCTCCAGTATCTCCCTGAGTCTCCTCAAACTTATATCCATTGTTTAATGGAAAGAGTCGGTGATGCTTTCTAACTATCTCGTCCTCTGCCACCCCCTAGCTAAGATAAGTCATGAGGGTGGCCACACTAAACAACAGATCTTCAATGTAAACAAAACATCCTTCTATTGCAAGAAGATGCCATCTAGGACTTCCATAGCTAGAGAGGAGAAGTCAACGCCTGGCTTCAAAGGTCGGGCTGACTTTCCTATTAGGGGCTAACGCAGCTGGTGACTTCTAGTTGAAGCCAACGCTCATTTATCATTCAAAATCTTAGAGCTCTTGAAATGATGTTAATTGTACTCTGTCTGTGCTCTATAAATGGAACAACAAAGTCTAGATGACAGCTCATCTGCTTACAACATTGTTTACTGAGCAATTTAAGCCTATTGTTCAGACCCCCTGCTCAGAAAAAAAAAAAAAAAAAGATTCCTTTCAAAAATATTTCTACTCATTGACTATGCACTTGGTCATCCAAGAGCTCTCATAGAGATGTACAAGGAGATTAACACTGTTTTCATGCTGTTAAAACTTAAACAGATGAGGCGATGCTTCTGTTGGAAGAGCAAATAATGTGGTTTCTTGGGATGGAATCTACTCCTGGTGAAGATGCTGAGAAGACTGTTGAAATCACAAGGAAAGATTTAGAATATTAGGTAAATTTGGCTGATTAAGCAGCTGTGGGGTTTGGGAGAACTGACTCCAGTTTTTAAAGAATTTTGACTGGAAGTAAAATGGTATCAAACAGCACTGTAAGCTACAGAAAAATTGTTGGTGAAAGGAAGCATCAGTTCACGCAGCAAACTTCCTTGTTGTCTTATTTTAAGAAATTGCCACAGCCACACCAACTCCTAGCGGCCACCACCCTGATTAGTCATCATCTGTCAGCATCGAGGCAGGAACCTTCACCAGCAAAAAGATCACAGCTTGCTGAAGGCTCAGGTGACGGTTAGCACTTTTTAAGCAATAAAGTATTTCTCATTAAAGTATTTATATTTTTTTAGATATAATGCTATCACATGCTTGAGAGACTATTGTAGTATAAACATAACTTGTACAAGCACTGGAAAACCAAAAGGTCATGTATCTCACCGTGTTGCAATCTTGTGCTGGTGTGGAACTGAACTCACAATATCTCCAAGGTTTGTAAAAAATATCAGAACCAGGTTTTCTACCAGGGAACTTCTTTCCTAGTGGGTAGTGGTGTGCTGGTAAAATTCATACAACTGATTCTTCTGGGGAGGTAAAATCCCCAGTTTGTAGTGTATACTGATTTCCATAGTGTAACTACTTCCACCTTGCTGACTTCAAGCTACAAAGTAAGTGGGGTCACTGAGCAGAGATGCACACTCACTCACCTGTGTCTCAGCCTTAAAGACCATAGGAGGAAATTACCATCAATAAAGGGCTTCCCTCATAGCTCAGTCAGTAAAGAATCTGCCTGCAATGCAGGAGACCCGGGTTCGATTCCTGGGTCGGGAAGATCCCCTGGATAAGGAAATGGCAATCCACTCCAGTATTCTTGCCTGGAAAATCCCACGGACAGAGGAGCCTGGCGGGCTACAGTCCATGGGGTCACAAGAGTTGGACACGACTTAGTGACTAAACCACCACCACCATCAATAATAGTAAAAGTTGTGATTAGAAAGTCATGTTTCTGAGAACTTATTGCCATTTGTTCCTAATATTCATTTAATTTATATGCTTATATGGTTTGATTTCGGAGAAGGCAATGGCACCCCACTCCAGTACTTTTGCCTAGAAAATCCCATGGACAGGCGAGCCTGGTAGGCTGCAGTCCATGGGGTCGCTAGAGTCAGACACGACTAAGCAACTTCACTTTCACTGTTCACTTTCATGCATTGGAGAAGGAAATGGCAACCCACTCCAGTGTTCTTGCCTGGAGAATCCCAGGGACGGGGAAGCCTGTTGAGCTGCCATCTATGGGGTCGCACAGAGTCGGACACGACTGACGCGACTTAGCAGCAGCAGCAGCATGGTTTGATTTTATAGTTTAAATGTAATGTTTAACAACAAGCACAAAGTCTCTGGACTTTTCACAGTAGATTTGGTGAGCCCACCAAGCCAGCTCCAGCACACTCATCAGCTCAGGCATCTGGTTTCTCCTGCTGACTCTGGGCAAAGATGGTGGCAGGGGAAAAGAAAAAGGTTTCTGGCAAAAGTCCAAAGGCTTGACAACACACTCGGTAGGTCAGGCCACGGGGAAGAAATTGACACGCACACGTTTTGGGGGAGGAGGGGTGGGTTAAAATGGTGTGACCTCTAAGAGTAAAAAGGCTGGCTTAAAACTCAACATTCAGAAAACGAAGATCATGGCATCCGGTCCCATCACTTCACGGCAAATAGTTGGGGAAACAATGGAAACAGTGACAGACTTTATTTTCTTGGGCTCCAAAATCACTGTGGACAGTGACTGAAGCCATGAAATTAAAAGACACTTGCTCCTTCGAAGAAAAGATACAACAAACCTAGACAGCATATTAAAAGGCAGAGACATTACTTTGCCAACAAAGGTCCATCTAGTCAAAGCTATGGTTTTTCCAGTGGTCATGTATGGATATGAGAGTTGGACCATAAAAAAGGCTGAGCGCCGAAGAATTGATGCTTTCAAACTGTGGTGCTGGAGAAGACTCTTGAGAGTCCCTTGGACTACAAGGAGATAAAACCAGTCAATCCTAAAGGAAATCAACTCTGAATATTCATTGTAAGGACTGATTTTGAAGCTCCAAATCTTTGGCCACCTGATGCAAAGAGCCAGCTCATTGGAAAAGACCCTGATTCTGGGAAAAATTGAGGGCAGGAAGAGAAGGGGGTGACAGAGGATGAGATGACAGTATGGCATCACTGACTCAACAGACATGAGTTTGAGCAAACACCAGGAGATAGCAAAGGACAAGGAAGCCTGGAGTGCTGTGATTCAGGGGGTCTCGAAAAGTTGGACATGACTGAGCGACTGAACAACAATGTAATAATATACATATTTGCCCTTTGTCTCAGCAATTACACTGTGCGGCAATTATACTTTTAGGCATTTCTACAAGAATGAAACATATGTGCAAAGTTATTCATTGAGGCATTGAGCAAAATATTGTGAACAACCCAAATTTAGATTAACAGGGAATTGGTTGGATAGTCTATGTAATGTCCACATGATGAAATGCAATGCAGTCATTAAAAAAGAAATAATTCAGGATATATTGTTAATTCTTTTAAAAAGATGCAGTAAAATATATGTAAATACTCATCTATCCTTATAAGGCATAAGGCAATACATGAAATTAATAGTGTGTTAGTTTTCTTACTGTATAACGTTGCTTTCAAAGACACATACTATCATTCAAAGCCTCTCCAAGAATTAAAAAATCTACATATCAGCCTCTCAAAGCAGGTCAGTGGTTTAAAAAAAAAATGTAAATGTTTCCAATACTGCATCATGAATCTGACTGTAATACTGTGTTCCATAAAAATTTTATTATGGTTAGTGAATAGGCTTTGCTGCATGACCACAAACTCCCTTCATGTCTGATGTTTGGTTACGTTGAATTTGATCTGATGGCTGTAGCACACAGCATCAAATCTGAATATTGACTTCAGCATCCACGAATAACAGAAATCACTCAGCTTAACTTTTCCATTTTTAAATTGAGCATCAGTTTGTGTGTGTGTGTGTGTGTGTGTGTGTGTGTATACACACACGCCTGTGTGTGACCCTGCTACCAAAAACACACTAACACACGCTTGCTGTAAGCTCAGGTTCAGCAGAAACCAATGAACCTTAAAAAGAGTCTTTTCAATCTTGGGCTGGGAAAAACAGCAGATTACAAGGAGCAAATCGTTGCTCTAATAGCAATTTTAATTGCTGGTTATACTTCGAATCCACATTACTTTGAAAGAAAAGGCAGTGCTGATACCTAGTGCTATCAAATTTGGAGGTCTGAGTGGTTCAGTCAAATAAATTACTGAATCGCCCACTCTCAGCATCATTCTCTTGTTTTCCATCCTCTTAACCTCATGTGTCAAAGAAGGATGAATTCCTGAAATAAAGGAAGTCATCTAACATCTAAATCTCACATTGGAAAAATACTGAGACTTTAATTTTTCATGGCAAAGCTATACTAAATATTCATAGAATTTGGCTTTCCTTGACACACACGAAGGCAGCAGAAATAAAACTGACTGACAGTGGATAAAGAACACAGGCAGACAGGCACAGTTCATCAATCTCCTCTTTGAACCTGTAGCCTCACTGAAGCTCCCAGTAATACACCTTTGGGGACAAGCTGTTCCAGATGGTACCTTCCAGAACCTAAGAAGCTGGCTCCTTTGGGAAGTTGTTCCGTATTTGTTTGGTTGGCAGCATCGAACAATGCTAGTGACAGGTGTAATGTGGGGTGTCACACTGTGGGAACCGCCAGCCCCCGTGTCATCTCTCTGGACTGTCTACCCCACCAGGCTGTGTAGTCCTGGGCTCAGCTGAGCAGCCCTCCTGAACGGGGGCTTCACCTTGAACTAAAGGCAATGAAATGCTTCCACCAACACCAGTCCCCCCAGAACTGTCTTTGAGCCAGCCTATCGATCTTCTTGAACTCTCCAAGCAAGGGGGAATCTCCTCCTCCTTTGTATAAGGGGGTTTGAGGGGTGTGTGTGTGTTTTATGCATCAGATCTCATGTTATCCTCGTGGTGAAATGTACGAGCATAGACACCAAAAGTCATAGGGCTGGAAAGTGCTTTAAAACTGAACCTGCAACGTATCCAGCCTACCATGTCTTTACTGGAGTGGATTCCGAAAGTGAAAGTCACATCTGACTCTTTGCAACCCCATGGACTATACAGTCCATGGAATTCTCCAGGCCAGAATACGGGAGTGGGTAGCCCTTCCCTTCTCCAGGGGGACCTTCCCAACCCAGGGATCGAACCCAGGTCTCCCACATTGCAGGAGGATTCTTTACCAGCTGAGCCACCTGGGAAGCCCAAGGGAGGGCGAGGATTCTAGAAAGGGGATTTTTATGTTGGGACTGAGTGGGCTTTGTTTCATTTTGTCACTTCCTTTGGAAAAACCCCAAACTTACAAGACAGTTGCAAGTACAGCTACGTATCTTTTACCTGCATTTACCAATAGCTAACATTTTGCTACATTTGCTTCATCATATAATGGCACCCCACTCCAGCACTCTTGCCTGGAAAATCCCATGGACAGAGGAGCCTGGTGCACTGCAGTCCATGGGGTGGCTAAGAGTCGGACACAACTGAGCGACTTCACTTTCACTTTTCACTTTCATACATTGGAGGAAGAAATGGCAACCCACTCCAGTGTTCTTGCCTGGAGAATCCCAGGGACAGGGGAGCCTGGTGGGCTGCCATCTGTGGGGTCGTACAGAGTCGGACACGACTGAAGCGACTTAGCAGCAGCAGCAGCATAGATAGATAGGCATGCAGACACACACATATATATGTAATAATTATTGTTATAAAATTAATTAAATGTTGCAGACAATATGACCTTTCACCCCTATAAATGCCTGTTTCAGCATATACTTCCTAAGAGCAAGGTTATTATCTTACATAGCCACAGCAATCAAATTTAGAAAATGTAACACTGACATACTACTACACTGAGGCTGTATAAATGTTCTATTCCCCATTAAACTTTGACTCAGTTTTAGTATCCATTGATATTTGCCAGAATCAATTATACCCATGATGGTTGCAAATAGTGGAAGGGTTTTTCATTGGCGTTCTACTCTAAGCAAGTTTCTCCGATTATTTGTTGGTAGTTTGTTTTGAAATTCATATATTTATTCTTAATAAAACTTTATATTATTGCATATGGACTATGGATTGTGATGACAATTTACTTTCAATGTGTCCGAGATTTGACCACTGGCAGTTTGCACTGTTTGGTTATTATGAATAAGGCTGCTTTAAACATTCCTGTACAATTTTTGTTTGAACACCTATTTCAGTTCTTGGGGTCTTTCCTCTCCCATTTTAAAACCATTTGGCTATTTGGGTCTCCTTGAAATTCCTTATGAATTATAGAATTGGCTCTTTCATTCCTATAAAAAAAAAAGCCATTGGGACTTTAAGAACAATTTGACTGACTCTATAGATCACTTCAGTTGTCATCTTAACCACAGATAATTTACCAGTTTTTCTACAATACCACCACCCCCTTTCGGGTCTATTCACTTTAGAGTTAGCTCTACACATAGATGCAATTTTATATCCTGTTTCTTGGAGTCTTTCTTTTTAAAACATGTATTGATTATTCATGACACAAACTACAGCTCAAAGAAATCAGAAGTGATTCCTATAAACATCTCCCATGAGTGGAAATATATTTTCTGAAAATGTAAGTCATTCTGTAGTCCAAAAGCAGTGAAAACCTATGAAACCCAATGACCCAAGTGTAATAAAAAAAAACAGGCATCCCAATGTAAACTGTTTAAGATGCTTAACAACAAGAACAACATTCTCTCTCTGCTCCTTCTTATAAGTGGTATCTCCCAGAAAGAAGCTTGTACTCTGCTCATCAGAAAGTGTTAATTGCTCAATCGTGTCCAACTCTCTGTGACCCCGTGAACTGTAGCCCACCAGGCTCCTCTGTCTCTGGGATTCTCCAGGAAAGAATACTGGAGTGGGTTTCCATTTCCTTCTCTAGGGGATCTTCCCAACCTAGGGATTGAACCTGGGTCTCTTGCACTGCAGTCAGATTTCTTTACCACTGAACCACCAGGAGAGCCCTCACCCTCCTCTGGCACTGCAGTTTCTATGGCTGCTGCAAACCTTATAGAGCTTGCCTGGCTCTGGTGGCTGGCGGGGGCTTGTCCTGGTGGTCCCACAGGACCATTGGAGACAGAGTCCTCAAATAGTTACCACCCTCCAGGAAAAGCAAGAGACAAACATTGGAGGAGCCTGGTCCTTCTGCAAAGAAGCACATTCACTTATCCTCACAGCTGCAGCCTGAGGGGCATCTTCTAATCAAGCTTATCTAGGGCCTAATACAATCCTGTCCAGAGACATTGGAGTGCTCCTATCT